>NC_046157.1:147394064-147726981 GCF_011064425.1 Rattus rattus
GGCTAGAGCAAGGGTGAGAGGCTATCACCAAAGAGCAGACATATCTCTATACACCTATGTGTACACACACACACACAAGTGCTGGGACACGGGCCAGGGCGTCAGGCTTCGAGCAGGGCTGACCAACTCCAACAACACTGGAAGCAGGTCTCAAAACCCTAAGGCCCAGAAGATAGCAGTAGGCAGGAAGAGCACCCCAATGCCTGCAGAACACCACCACCAAGGCGTCCCAGCCTCCCTGGCCATTTCCCTCCCTCCCTTCCAGACACTTACCACCCGTGGGGTGCAGCAAGATGTCCGCTGGGTTGTGGGGTTTCAGGCCTAGAGCAGACAGCGGTGTCTTAGCCAGACCTGGAGGAGAACGTGCTGTGTGGAAAGACAGGGGTGGGGGATGCAGCAAGTGAGGTCACATCATGGTAAGGGTGTGTAGTGGTGAGGTCTGAGCAAGGGAGAATCAGCCCCGGAGCCCCCTGCCCTTTCTCTCCCGCTGAACCGCCTCTCCTGACCTTCCCTGCTTGAAAGGGAGAGAGTTCAGAAGTAACACCCTGTCCTGACCCTCCCCCACCACTGAGAGACCTCTAAGGCTCCTCCCTACAGCTACAGTCAGTACCTTTACCTCACGGAGATGTAATAAGCACAGTAGGCTTCTTCCCGTGCCTTTGCCTTTCTCTAAGACTAGTATCTTGCCACATTCTCTTTCCCCAGGGTTCTTTACACACTCAAGTGCGCGCGCGCACACACACACACACACACACACACACACACACACACATGCACACACACCCATGCACATGCATACATATGGTCTACCTAAACCATGCACACAAATGGAAGACAGGCAAACAGTCTCCACAGGACACATCTTGAAAACTGGAGCTGAGCATCACAGGCAGGGACCTCACCATCCCTGAGACTCAGCATCCATAGGCCACTGTGGTCCGTACAAAACTGCGAGAGAGGCCTTGTCAGAGCGAGGCGTGATTCTCTGGGAGGAGAAGCCAGCACTCCTCTGTCAAGAGCACAGCTTCCTGGGTGAAATGAGGCTTCTCCTGAGCAGCCCATCTGGGTTACAAGTGTCACATATCACACAAGGTCAGAAAGGGCTGCCCAGCTTTTTCCCCAGCAGCCAAAAATTTGGAGCCAAGCAACGAGGGTGGTATCGTGCCCAGTCACGAGATAACTCGGTGGCAGCTGCCGTGTATCCTAGCACATCTCAGAGAAGTAAAGAAATAAGGCCCGGGGCTCAGGTCAGGGATTTTGACAGCCAGGAGAAAACACAGCCCCTAAGGACATGCCCTACTATCCCAGGCTTTCAACAGATGAGCAGTAAGTAGCCTGCGTATGCCCAGGACCCAAACTTAGCTCCACGGTTGTTATTTTAAGGAAAAAAACAACAACAACAACAACAACAACAAGGTAGCATCCTTCGGTGTGAGCAGCAGGCATAGCTTATCTGTATGTGTACAAGTGAGTACACACACACACACACACACACACACACACACACACACCCAAACAGGGGACATCACATGTACAGACGAGACCTGCTTCTATACACCTCTTCTCTATCCCTAGGCACCCCAACGTATAAATGTGTGCAACACACACTTCCACGGCTGGACTTCCAGGCAAGGTCTTCCCTTGCTCCCTCCACACCATCTCCCTGTACTGTACTCTGCCATGGTTTGCACATGAGCACTTTCCTGTCACTTAGTTTGTCACCCAAATGCCTGTTTGAATGGCATCACCATGAAAGAATGAGCTGCCAGCGAAGGCAGGATTTCTGGGAGAATCCTGGCTAACATCTGCTGCCCAGCAGGTGCAATTGAGGGGCAGGGGATCGAGGAGAAAGGGATTGGGAGGGGATCAGAAATAGTAAAGGCTTTACTTGGTTTTCTCCTCTCCGCCCCTATCTTTGGCTTCCCAGACCAGAGCAATGTGGCCCTTCTACTGATTCAGGGAGTGGGTGACTGAAGGCAAGCAGCCCTCTCCTTCCTGAGAGAAACATTCCTTGCATTTCTCCGCCCTCCAACCTCTCTCCCCAGCCCTAGGCATTTATGAAACTTCTGGCTTCTGTTTGTCCCCAGGGCACCTATGACTATCCACAGGAGACAGTTCTGGTACAATTAACATGGCTTCCATTCCCAGCAGGGGTTATCCAGCTGTCAGGGCTGTCTGGTGCAGTGGTGAGTGGGAGGAGCCCTAAAGGTGTGAGGGCAAGGCCTAGAGAGAGAGGTGAAGCCACGGGAAGCCACAAAGCCAGCTGTAAGCAGGGCGTCCTGGGTCTGTACCACTGTTCTAGGTTTCCTGGTTCCTGAGCATTTGGGATTAGCTAATCCAAACTGAGCTGTGCTAGGCATACGAAATACACGTGGGAACTCAAAATGTGTGCAAAAATAATAATAAAATAACTCAAAGTAACATTTGAGTTTGCTTAGCATTTTGTTTTCATTTTTTGTTTTTTGGGATTTTTTTGGGTTTTGTTTTTGTTTTTGACAGGTTCTTGGTCTCAAACTTGCAATCCCCCTGTTGCAGCCTCCTGAGTGATAAAATTACCAGTGTGTACCACCATGCTTGGCTCCTTTTAAAAACGTCGATATTGCTAACTCGGCATTTTAGAGTTATATAAAAAATAATACTAACATTAAGCCGCTGGTCTCCTTGAAAATAAATCCTCCTTGTGTACATGTGTAGTACATGCATGTGTGTGCATGTGCCTGAAGCATGCACACATGGGAGCCAGGGCTGGGGTCTAGTGTATTCCTTTATTACTTTCCATCTCACGTTTTTGAGACTGGGTCTGTGGATTCAGCGAGACTGGCTGGCCAGCAGGGGATCTGCTCATCCCAAAGCTTTGAGAATAGGTGCCCCTGGCTTTTCTTGTGTTGGGGGAGCTAAGGGTCAAAACTCAGGTTTTCACGATTGTATAGCAAGCACCTTACCCACTAAATCATGTCATAACATTTTTTGATATTATAGACTATTTCAATAAAATGTTGATACTAAAAAAATTGATTTCCCTATTGAAAGGACAAATTTTCAGATTTAGTAAAAAGTTACTACAATTGATTTCACTAGCATCCTGACACATAGGGAATTTTAAATCACAAGTAAGTGTGTGTGTGTGTGTGTGTGTACTAGTGCAGTCCCATCTTCAGCTTCCGGTATGCCTAGGACAGCAGCCCATACATGAGGTCTACATTCTGCCCCTGTGAAGAACAGCCATACCCCAGGAGATGCACAGCCAGGCTCAGACAACACTTCCTGCTGGCCTTCCGTCTCTCAGGGACTATTGGACACTCAGGCCATGCCCAGACTACCTAAGAACTGAGCATCACCCATCTCTACTTTCTGTAGGGCCTTGTATCCCTCACCACCTGGCTTGACCCTATCACTTCCCCTACAACAACCTCCCCCAGTGCCTCTCAAGGTCCTTCCCCTACAGAAAGAAACACTGACCAACTTGAGACATATTTAGCAATCCTCTCTGTCTGTTCTTCAGGGACCAGTCTCTCCCGTGAATGCACTGGGAATCCCAACTAAACACCCTCCCAGGAGGTCAAGGATGGCATGAGAGAGCCGATGTATATGAGAGAGTACAAGTGACACAGGGTGCCTGAGATGAAGGTGCCTGGATTCAGACACAAGAGTGAGAACAAGCCGTGATGGTCCTGGTGAGAGAGGATTTCTTACTAGTATTGCATGGGGAAAAACTGAGTCAGTCTACACAGAAAACTCCATAATATAGACTGCAGTCCAACAGTCTGGATGCTAAGTCCTGGCCAGTCTCATCCTTAGGTTGAGAGTAGACAGAAGGGAACACAGAGTGGTAGAGTAGAGATTGGGGTGAGCTATGGCGTAAAAAGCTGTCAGTCCCAGCTCTCCCCACCCCACCCCTCCACTCACTCACCCACGCCCCAAGCCCACACCTGGAACAATCACACCGACTCATGAGGGAATGGTGAAGAGGACAAGAAATAGGCTTAGGAGGTGCTCTTACCCACGCTGGGTGGTGGGCTGCTTGGGGAGGTCCCCTCCATTTCCTCAAAGGCCTCCTTGTAGCTATGCAAATGGGGCTGCCGGGAGAACAGAGGGGGGCAAGAGAAGGAAGCCCTGAGTAGAGGTTCCTCTTCAGATGATCCTGGGCATGAGGGCTGCCAGTTTGGCTGCCCACATATTCCCTCTCCAGCTTAACTCTCTCCTTTACCCAGGTAAACCCAAACGCTGGCCACTAGGCACCTCAACAAATCCTTATAAGTAGGGGAGTGGTGGTTTGCAAGTCCACACTAAAGCTCAGAACAGGGTCACAGAAAAGGGCCTCGCCTCTGCAGAATAATGCCCTCGGCATGAAGTTGTTAAGTGAGTCCACCTACATTGGGCTATTTCAGAATGCATATTCCTGGTCCCGTAATAGATCTGCTATGCTGGAGTCTCTGCATAGGCATTTGGAAACGAAAGGTTTTAACAAACTCCCCGGTGGTTCTTCTGCCCTGGAAGTTCAAGACCCACTGCCTCTGACTTCCGAAGTTTCTCAGCAATGGGATGATTTGGGGACAAAATTAAGCATCCTAAGAAGAGCCTTATTTCTCAAAGGCTCAAAAAGATGTTTGCCAGTCTACCTGGCCCACCTTGAACTCTTAAGTCTTGGGAGTACCACCATATGCCACCCCCATGACGCTTGTCACCTCCCTAAAGAATTTTCTATGGGGACCAAGAAGGGACTTTCAGTCTCATTGTCAAGGCAAGAAGTTGGGGTACAAGTGCTATTGAAGAGAGGAGGCCTTGGGTGAGGACACAGGGAGGGAGACATCACTGACGATCTCAAGCTCCTGGAGATGCTCCATGGACTCTGCTCCCTGCTGTGCCTCCAGGACTCATCTACTCAAGGACTCACCTCTTTGGGGCGCCCTCCAGGGTTGAGGGCAATGGTAAGAGCCAACTCAGGGGAGACGCACTGGACGGGGGAGCGGACCCCAGGACTACGGGGGGATGTGGCCTCCGGAGACTGGTTCTCATACTGTCCATCACTGGCTGCCCGCCTCCGGAGTGGGGCTGGGGGCTCTGCAGGCTGCCTCTCCCGAGCCTGAACCCCTGGGAGGAAGGGCAGGGTACGGAAAGCAATGAGTAGAATAAAGAATGATGTAATCCCGCCTAACACCCCCAAACACAAGGCAGTACCTCGGCTGGGGCCTGAGCCAGCGGGGGCTACATCCCCTCAGCTCCCCATCATGCCTTCCTGTCCCCAACTCAGCTCAAACCCCAAATTTCTTCCAGTGAGGGGGGTGGGGTGGGGAGTGGGGGCTTAGTTTGGCCTCTGCCTTTAAGAGGAGTCTCTATTCTGCATAGGATTTGGGCCAAGAGCACAAAGGACTGATACAAGAAACAGATGTCAGCTCCTTCCAGCCCCCAGAGGCAGAAGGCCAGAACTTCCAGAGGAGGGAAGGGAAGGTCTCCAAGGCAACTGCATCAACCAACAAGCAACAGGGAGCCTCTGGGAAGGGCTCTTGGAAAGGACTAAAACTGCATCATCTTGCACATGGTGCTCCCAGTGGAAAACAAAGGAATGACCAAGTCACACTCTGGAGTCTCCAACCACAACAGGCTTCTGTGGTGGTTCTGATCTCAGGGGTTCCCTGGCTTCCATCCAGCACACCCTGAAACCTCTAACCAACTCCCCTACAGCTGCCGCTCAGCAATCCTCTTCCTCTCATCAACCCATGGTGGCCGTGGCCATGGTGCAGGCCAAGACCCCCACCACATTCTATCCTGGCAGAGGGCAAACGAAGAAGAGCAAAAGGTTCCACCTTCCTGTCCCCACTTCCTGTTCAGTTCGCCACAAAGGCTGCCCATGTTAGCTTCACCCTGCCTCCTCTCCATCTTCTTTCCCCACAGCTGGCCCAAGGCATGGAATCCATTATTTCACTGTGCTGGCTTCCAGAATCCTAGAATACTGACTTCCCAGGTCTCAGAAGCCAAGGCCCAACCCTGAGGGTGGGATCCTAGGCTTGATTACCTTCAGGACTCATTTCTGCCATCGTGAACACCAGGACTACAGAACGGACTGAGATCACATGAGCTCGGGACATGAACACACCTCTGGGACTCTCTGCTTAGTCACAAGTAGGAGTGTGTGCTTACACACATGCATGTATAAACACACATTCAATGTTGGCCTTGAGGAACATGCCAGGACCCTTAGGGAGCCTGAATCCCTTCTCATCCACTATAAAGGGATCTGCACAGTCCAGGTGGTCCCCAACCCCTCGTTTGCCACAGTCACACGGTTGCCATGGTCTGCACTGCCCAGGAGGCCTTCCTGCCTAATGCGAACAGCAAAGTGCTGGGGCAGAGCCACACACAGTCACTCACACACAGTTAACTGTGATGCACACGCCTGTGCTCTGATGGAGGCTCTGGGGGCTTGTCAGAGGATAGCAAGACCAGCTGCCAGTGGTATAAGTTAGATGCGGAAGGCAGAAGGCACACTAGAGTCTCCAATTTGTGCTGTTACTCAGAGGTAGCTCTCCTACCCGCACGGTGGAAACCGAGACAGATTTCATCCTGTCTGTCCCAAACTTTCTCTGCTTAAAGGAAACAAGTCCCTACCCTCAGAATGCCCGGGTTTCCAGAAAAGAAAAGGAGAGGATGTGTCAGTCCTGAGAAGGGGCTGCTGGGGACAGCTACAGAGAGTAAAGAGAGGGGGTGGCTCTGCACAGCTGGAGCCACACCAGACTCTGCCAGCAACACTAAGCTCCCAGAACTCAAGCAGTCTCTGGCTTCAATCCCGCTTCTCTGCCCTCCAACCAGGCCCTGCCCAGCGCAGGCCTCTGGGAGTGTGGACCAGCCCTAGCCCTCCTCCTCGGTTTACTCCTGGCGGAAACATTAGAGAGAAGCAGACACAGCCATTGCTTCTCTAATAAAGTTGTGACAAAGGAGCAACTGGACAAAAGCTCTGGAGGCATGGCACTGAGTTCAGACCCAAGGCAGAAGGAAACACCTAAGAGTTGCCTTCAGTTCCAAGGGCACCCCTCACCTGACCGCCGCTACCACAATCTCTGGCAATCTCTCTGCTTTTTCAAGAGTAGTTACTTCCTTGTTTGGGGGTCCTGTGTTGGCTTTTGAAAAGCAGTTTTGTTTCTGTTGGAGTCAGCCTGCTGGAATGGGGGGTGGGCGGGACAGGACATTCTCACCCATCCTTTCCTGGCACTGCCTCTAAGTCCAGGTCCACAGAAGGCAACATTAGCGTAAACGCCTAGCCTGTGGTGTGGTGGGTCAGGTACCTGATAGCCACTTTAGTTGAAATTTTTTCAGCTCCTTTCCCTGTCACCATCAGGATGGGACATGGGAGCATGCTCTAATCTGAGGAAGGGGGATGGACCAAGTGATCTCCAAAGAGTGAGGGGAGTACAGGACAAAGTTTCCCCTTGAAGAAAAGGAAAGACCCCCCACATTCCACTCCCACAAGGCCAACCATTCCCAGAGAGTGGTCCATCTCATCAGCAGCCAGTCAGGACACGCACAGTCTTGGAACACAGTGGCTCACTGTTGTCTCCCTTGGCAAGCCCATCGTTAACGCAGAGTGCTTGGAGAGCTATGGTCCCTCTCTTTAGTCTCTTTCTATGAGAGGAAGCCTGACACAGTAAAGGGGAGAGAAGAGAGCCTCATTGTTCCTCAGCCAATTGGTGACTCTGGATACCAGCTGACAACCAGGGTCAGAGAAAGAGAGAGAGACAGAGAGACAGAGACAAAAATAGAGACACACAGAGAGAGGCAGGGAAAAAGCGAGAAAGACAGAGAGACAAGAGCCCTCTCACATCCCCAAAACTGACTGAATATCAAAAGGGGGCCTGCTCCATATGTAGGCCTTCATTGAGGGCTCTCTCTAAGCCTTTGTTTACCACATAGACACAGACAGAAGTGTTCACACACACACACACACACACACACACACACACACAGAGGGGGGGAGGGAGAGGGAGAGGCAGACAGACAGACAGATAGACAGACAGACACAGAGATACAGAGACAGAGTGTGTGTATCTTATCCCCACAAGAAGGGCCATGGGGCAAGTGATCTAGTTGGTCCCTGACTTTTTCTACAGCAGGCCTTAGGGACAGAGGAAGCTAAGGAGGAAAAGCAAAGCCAACAAAGGATTCTGGGAGGTTCTCTCCACCAGGCTGCTGAGTATTGAGGAGTGGGATGCTCTGATAGTAAGGAGGTGCCCTTCCTGCTGAGAATGCCCCCACAGACAGTCCTGTGTTGTCCTCTAAGAGCTATTTCACCTGGGGCTGGCACCAGATCTTCCCCACTGCCTTATCTAGGTTATCATGACCTAATAGCTTGCGTACGTGTACACACACACACACACACACACACACACACACACACACACACACACACACATATCTAGGAGCAGTATATAGTCAGCCCCTGCCCTCACTGCCCCCAGAACAGTCCTACGACTATGGGAATAGTTCTCTGCCCAAAGTGTCCTAGACTAGAGACCATGCATGATTCATATCTCTATTTAGAGACAGATATAGAGCTATACACATACTAATACATACACCCTCCCCAACACTTTGACAAAGCACCGCCACTCTTTCAGAGTCACACAGATATACACCCAGAGTCACCCAGAGTCACCAGTCATCAACAGAGGTCTTCCCCATGGGCCCACATACTGGCCACACACACCCCCACAGACCCAACTCTTCTTTCCAGCCTTCAGATTCCCAAAAGACTGGATTCCTCAGCTCCGGGCGGTAGGACTGGGTATCCGGCTCCATGCCCAGGGCTCCAGAAGTAAGGATCCAGGATGGAAGCCACCTGCTGGGCCAGGGCACTAGAAAGCCACACAAGAGCACACTAGCAGCTCTAGGGCAAGCCATGCCAGCTCCCCTCGGGACAGGTCCACTGCCCCAGAACCCGAATAGAGCCTGGGCCCAGCTTACACTACATTCCTCACTGCTGGGCCAAGAATAAGGCAGAGGGAGAAGAAAAGAGAGGGAGGAACAAGATGCCAGAGCCATCTCCCGACTCTCCGTCCACTCATACTGGAGGATCCATGGGGCAGCAGACATTACACTGCTATCAGGAGTAGAGAGCACTTTTGCCTGGAACTGCTTAAGGCTGTGGCACTGGGGAAACTTCGTACATGGCCTTCAGAAGTAGGAACAAGCAGAAAAGGCAGCATATATGTCCTCGAGGCTGGGGACACTAGTGGGCCTGGAATCAACTAACAGGACGTTGACATCTGCAGCATGTCAAAGTACTATGCCTCATAAGCACAGGGCTTTCCAGACTGGGGGTGTGGGCTCTAAACAGTCAAGACACCCGTCCGTCCACAGTTACAGATGGGCATAGGCAGGGTGCCGGCCATGGGTCCTAGCGCCAGAGGGGTGTTGTGTAGCAAAGGAGGTGCTGGGACACCTCTCCCCGGCTTACAGTGGTCCCAGGGAAAACATAGTCTGGCTCCTTCTGAATCTTTGAAGTCCAAACCATCCCGTCTGGAGTGGCTGGGACCCTCACTGGGAAGCTCACTGGAAAGACCAACATCTTCCACTGGGCACTCTGAAAGGTCCCCTAATTACTTCCAAGCCTGTGCTCAGCAGGCAAGGCCAAGTTAAAAGCATCAGGCCTTCAGCCAAGCAGAAGGGAGGGCGGGCCCAGGAGAGGGGGGAAGGCAGGAAAAGAAAGGAGGAGAGAGGTGGGAGGAATCTCATGGGGAAGAGGTCCGGAGAAAAGCTGGGAGCTAAAGCAAGGGCCTAGAGCTTCCGAGGACACGGAGGAACCCACTAGAGAGGGAGGCGGACCGGAGCCGGTGGAGAGAGGGTCGGGAGCTGCTGCTCTGCCTCAGGCTCTGCAGTCTGGCATTGTACACTGTCCACCCATACCCCAGGGGAGCCGGCAGGAAGGGGAGGCACCAGGCAGAAAGAGCACCCACCAAAGGCACAGGGGACAAGTGGACACAGGACACAGAATGCGAGGGGACAAGGCATTAAACGACATGAGACAGAACGAAAAAAAAAAAAAACAAAGAAAAAAAAATCAGGGTTAGTCATTGTTCCGACTCCAGGATTGGGCCACACGTTGGAGGGAGGAGGGAGGCAAGAAGGCAGGGTGGTTCAGGGCCTCTGCTCCTCTGAAGGGTAGGTGGCTTTCCCTTCTAACCCCAGTAGAGAGAGGAGGGGCAGGCAGTCTGGGGCCTGGAGTCCCATTACTCCCTCCTCATGTCACGCCATCCAAAAGCCCCACCTTCTCTCAACCACCCACTGTTCTAAACCCAGGACAGACGACCAATCTGAGACCCAAGGTCTCACCCCTGTATCCTTCAGCCCTCTGTATGTCGATCACACTAGCCTGAGCAGTCTTCTTCCCCTGAAGCCCTCGTTCTTTTAGCTCCTGCCCAAAGCCACTGGGTACCGGTGGAGGCCTTGGGATAAACCTACAGGATGCGGTAGAAGGCCCTGCTGCATCACACTGTCCTCTCCTTACGGATTAACAAGCCGCCATTGTCTCACAGCCTGTGCCAGGGACTGGTACTTCCCATGTACGTTCTGTCTAGCCCCCTCCTGGTTGATTGTTCCAGCCTTGCTAAGCTCCAAGCTCTTCCCTGAGTCACTGGCTATTAGAATCTGACCTTCTCGGATGCCTCGTGGGTACCTCACACTGAATTCCCTCCAAACCAGCTCCTCCCAGGTTCTGGCGTCATCCAGGATCACCTCTATTGTTTAGCTGCTCAGGATGAAGACCTGCCTTTGTTCTTTTCTTTTCCTCTTACGTTCCACATCTAGCTGGTTTGTAAATCTTCCAGGCTGAACCTCTCAAACAAGTCTACCATTTTCCTCCCATCTCCGTGCTTCCGTGCTGATCAATAGCAACCACTTCTGAAAGGGCCTCCCTCCTCCCATCTTGGCCACACGGATCCTTTTAGAAGAAGGCAGGTGATGTCACTGTTTGGATCAAATCCTTTCTGAGGCTCCTCAGAACACACACACACATGAAAACTCCAAGTTCTTAGGATCACCTGCCAGAGCAAATTTAAGCTCACTTCAATTCCATTACCTCTAAGAGCTCATGTGGGCCACTCTGCTGTAGCCAATGGATGTACATTCATGCCCCAGGGGCTTTACACAGGCTGCTCCAGATAACGCAGCCTCTTGCTGCCCAGTGAAGTCTTCCCGGCCATGCCAAGCTCCCACCCATCTTCCTCTTGCACCTCTCTGCCTTATCTCGAAGGCATTTAACCTTCCACCTAAAATGTTACAATACCTCCAAGTTGACATCCATTCTGCCATGCCAGTAAAGGTTTTATTTGCTGTCAATATTTTCCAAGATCCTAGACTATCAAACAGCCCAGATTAAAGCTCCTGTTAAAAATGAACTGCATAGGCCTTGATCGATCTCAGCCCTGAATGCAGAATGAACTATAAAAGCTGTTTCTCAACTTAAGCCCTAGCACTTAATGCCAGGTTTCCACCCCATTTCTCTCCCCCTCCTTGGTTTTGGGGAGCAGTATCCAGATGTTTAGATGAGCCTGAGTGCGCACTGGGCTCCCAGACCCTTCTTCGGTGCAACACTTTCTTTCTCTCTTATCTCTTCCTTTGCCTACATCCACTTTCAGCTCCCCTCTGTCTCTACCTAAAACAGACAGCGTGTGATGCCTTGCTCCACACCTCAACAGACCCTCTGTTCCCTTGTACTATAAAACCACTCCAAAGAGTAGCTGCCAAGCTGTCTTCACTCCTCTTCCACCTCTCCTGATCGCTCACGGTCTGGGTCTGGCTTCTGTCACCAGCACTCAACTGAAAACATGCCTTTGAAAATCCCCAGTCTACCTAATAGGCCAGCCGGATGGGTTTCTCTCCCCACCCCCACCCCACGATGTCACCCTCGCCCTCTCTCCTTCCCCATCTTGACTTTGAGAGACGCAGGGTACCAGGCTCCACCCTGAGCACTCATAACTTAGATCCTGCTATGCCTTTGCTTTCCTTGTGACCCCTTTCCTGAGTTCTCTCTTTCCATGCCATCACACAGACCTCCTCCAAGTTCCCAGCATTAGCCTCCACCCTTGGGAGAAGATTCTGAAATCTACAGCTTTTCAAACCACGCAGCTCTACCTGGAGAGCCTCCTTCATCTCAGACAGGATCCTGTAGTCACCTCCTATCGCATCAGCCTCTTCTCCCTCACCCTGAGTGAAGGGGTCTGAACTCTCTCTCTCATGGACTTGTTTCCATAATTCTTGTTTTTCCCACGAGCTGAGGACCAAACCCAGCCTTGGGCTTACTAGGCAAGCACTCACCACTGAGCTCCTTATTAGAGATAACTTCATCCTAAAATTCTCCTCTCTCCTAAACCTGACTCCTTAAGGATAAGATATGCATCTGTCTTCTAATATGCACTGAAATCACCACCCCTAGAGGCACCAGATATAGATCCAACCAATTACAGAGTCAGTAGCATGAGTTACCTCACTTGGATAGACCCCGCCCCCAACCTCAGATCCTTAGTTCCTTTTTTTCACCTTACTGCCCCGGCTGGGACATCCAATCCAATGTCAGATAACAGTGGTGAGAGTGGATGACTATATTTTGTTTGCACTACAGATTTCTAGTTAAAGAAGCTGCTACTACATTCTGAGACCTTAACATGGAAAGACAGGAGGGACGGCTGAGTCCCCAGGCAACGAATCAGGACACAGTACTGGGGCATGGAGACCAGCCAAGGATGAAGAAGGCAGAGTAAACTACAGGAGGAACCAGGTCAAGGTCATGGCCTTGGGGAGGCTCTCCTGATCTGAGCGTCCCAGGTGACTCAATGGATTCTAATGCTTCTGCTCCCTGCAGCAGAATGTAAAAGAAGCAGAGAGTGGCAGTGAGCTGGAAGTCTGTTCACTCTGGCTCCCAGAATGTTCTACACAGTGGTTCTTCCTGGGTCTTTACTTACATAAGCAATGAAGAGTCACTGATGCCCAGGATACTGTGAAAGTGGACTCTTTCAGCACAAAAAGTCTGTTCCTTCAGGGCATGGACCAAAAGGGGAATTGTATAGCCTTGGTGACCAGATAAAACTGTCCCCTTTGTGCAGCCCAGCTTATTTCCTGGCACTTGTAGTTGATGGAGATTGGTAACAAGGTAAGGGAACAAAGACATGGTGCTGACAATCTTCTTCTTGCTCCCTGAGACTTCATGGCAACCAACACCTGAGTGGCTATGGAATACAGAAGTGGGCAGAAGTTGGGAGGAGAGAGAGCCTGAATAGAGACTCTACTCCAAGATGGCCCTCCTCCTGGGCTATTAGCAAGATATAGGGCAGGGCTCCAGAAGGGGTAGCAAATCCATCCTGCGCCTTCTGTCCAGAAGTCCCCTGGATCTGCCCATCATCACACTGGGTGTCACTGTCCTTTACAGCCTGCCACTGCTGTATAAACACTGGGACGATGACACATTGGGGAGCTTGGGTGGCCCTCCTCTCTCTGAAGAGGTAGGAGACAGTTCCAGCTGACAGAGTGAACAGGAGGGTAGCCTAGGTCAGATGCCCCATTTGGACCACCACACTGTGTACACAGGTCCCAGACTTTGAGACTCTAGTAAAGCAAAGCTACCTGTTGGAAAAACAGCTCTCCACAGAGGCGAGGCCCCAACGGCCACTTTTTATGACATAAACTTCCACCATGGTCCACTGAAAGCTAACAAAGAGTGGAACCAGGGATGTGTTGGAGGGCAGGTTCTACACTCTGAAGTTCAGGAGCAGGGTGTCTCCATCCCCATGCCCAGTCTTGGGCCCAACCCAAGAGCAACTGGTTTGCTGAACTGCATTCTTAAACCAGCATCTATCCTTTCCAGGGAGGGCGTCTCCTCCTGCCTTGCAGCTGGCACGGTGACTCAGCTGCCCCTAAATTTAGGGAAAGGAGCTGAGGACAGAGGCAGATGCCTGGCTTCCTCTTCTTCCTCAAGACACCCCACCCTGTCAGCAGACAGGCTGAGCACAAGACTCAGCTTACCAACGCAGTCTCTAGGCCACCCCTGCCTGGGTTTCCCTTCACAACCAAGGCAACCATTTTGTTGGGTGCAGGATTTCCTACCCACTTTGGCTGTGGGCAGACGTATCACAAACTGGAGCTGTGGGTTTTGAACAGTTGTTCCTCCCTCCCCCAACCACTGGCTCTTTCCTGGCCTTTCCCCTCAGCAAGTTCCTCTGCAGATCTCTCTCAGGAGTCACCCATACAGAGTAGGACTTAGCAAGAAGTTAAACAGCTGAACAAGGAAGACCTTAGCCTTACCAAGGAGAAGACTCCTGAAGTCCCAACATGGTGAACATCAGACAGAGCCCCACTGTTTCAGAGCCTTCTCACAGGCCTCCTGAGATGAGCTTAGAGGGAAAAAAAATCCCTAACACTGTCCCCTCTATTTCTCTACAACTGTCCCAAGGCCCTGAACTTTGGGGACAGTGAATGTTTTAACAATGGCAGAGTCTCCATTCTGCTTAAAATATCTATCCCCCAAGTCACTGCCTCCAGAAAGCCTTCCCTGATTGACTTAGGTGGCAAGCATTGTGCTGGGACCTCAGCTCTGCTGTTAGATTACTGCATACTTTGCCCTCTGTTAAAACCATCTGTGTACCTATTACCTGAGAAAACTACAAAGTCCCTGAGGCACAGTGAGACACTGATCCTTGAGTCCTAGTACCTGGCTTGGTGCTTAATAAATGTTCTTTACAGGAGGGATGGCCGGGTACACACTCCCAAGACCTCCCCAAGCTGAAACAGTGTTGTCAAAGACCCCCAACCTCTGCTGTGCTCACCTCTCCCTCTCCCCCAACCCACAACAGAGACCAAACTAGGGAGGGGAGGGGGAATAGGGAAAGGTTTCCCAGGCCTCCAAAGCTGTTACCTGCTACCCGATGGGCTACCAGCCCTTCCAGGTTCAGCGGCTCTTCCTCCGGAGTTTGGGAGGGATCTGAAGTAGTTTCCTTCAGTGGGAGCTGAGGCTCGGCGATGAGACCAGGGAGAGAGGCTAGGGGCTCCTGAGGCCCTGCAGAGCTATGAGGGCTTGGAAGGAAGGTGGAAGAGGCTGGACTTTTTGGCTGGAAACTCTGGTTGGATGCAGCTGGATGCAGCTGATAATCGTAAGGTGAGTAAGACCTTCCAGAAGAGAGCAGCTCCGGGGCTCCCAGGGTGTCCCCACTGGGGATATAGCCAGATCTGGACTGGGTCAGTGGGTGGGACTGGCAGGAAGACCCCAAGAGGGGCTGGGAAGAGAGTGGGGAAGCCCCTGGCCAGGCTCCAGGGACACTCTGGGACTTATGAAGAGGGGCAGCAGCTGAGGCTGGCTCCAAGTCCAGCATCAACATATTGAGGGCTTCGATGGACTGCTCAATCTCCTGCTGGGAGGCTGCCCTTGGGAACTCTGGGAGAGCGGGTATGGGGGTCTCTGCTGACAGATGGGGGCTAGGCTTGCTGCAGGCAAGACTCTGCAGTGGGGATCGCTCCTGCTGGCGGGGAGGTGGATGGGGCTGCTGCTGCTGCTGCTGCTGCTGCTGCTGCTGCCATGAATTCAGGCCCCTCTGCACAGCCTCTCGGCTGCTGCCCCCACGGGCTGGAGCTTGGGGCAGCTGAGGCTCCACATCTGGAAAGGACTGGGATCGGAATAGACCACTGGGGTCATAGCCATGGTGAGCGCTGGTCACTTGTTTTGACCAGGTCGGGTGGGGTCCCTCACGCTGGTAGCCACCTAAACCCTCCTGAGCAGAGTAGGAGGGTCGAATGGGAGCCGAGTGACTGCTGTGAACAGGTACCACCCGGTTGGCAGACTCATAGGGGTAGCCTCCCCCGTTGAGAATAGGTTCTGTGGGATAGGATTTGTCCAGACCATTGGTCAGTGGGGACAGGGTCTCTGGGTAGCCACCTTCACTGGTGTTGGTGACCCCATCCAGGGAAGACAGTGTTCCCATGCTGCCCCCACTCTGCCCATCCTGGATGGGCAGCTCATCATCCAGAATGTCCGTCTCCCGCTCAGATGCCAGGGCCCCACCATTGACATGAACCTGAGCTGGGACAATGTGGCGGCCAGGGGAGGACACAGTCGGGCCCCCGCCTGGGTGGGATCTGAGTTGCTGAGCCCGGTACATGGCACCTTGCTTCTCTCTATCTACACCGAAGCCACTTAGTAGGCGATCCAGCTCTTTCTTCTCCTGAGGACTCAGGGCAGCAGGGGCAGTGGCAGCCCCAGAGACTGGCTCATCAGTCTTGTCTGTCTTAGTGGAGGCTGTGGAGTTGCCGGAGTCGCTGCTCACAGACAGTGTGTGTTCCACGTGGTTGGGAGTGGCTGACAGGGCAGGCCTTCCGGTAGTGATAGGCCCCGAACTGCCATTCAGGGAGTCCTTCTTCTTCACTTTGGCATACAGGCTCCCATCCAGCGGCCCTTGGGTGTGTCCCACCACTTCTGCAAGGGAGACAGCAGTCAGCACATGTCAGCAAAAGGCAGGACATACTCCCCAAAAAGGAGCTAAAAGACCCCCCATCCCCTGAACCCCAAAACTCTTCTCGCTACCCTGAGGATGGCAAAGGGGAAGTACACCGGCACCCCTGGCCAAGTTTTTGGGGAGAACCCTCTTTTGCACTCAGCTTCAAGCAAGGTAAAGCATAAGACTGACTAGACTGGACTAGGCCAGTGCCCAGCTGTGGTACACTGCCAGCCGCCAAACCAGAGAGGCACAAATTACTCCATGGGCTTTAGCAACCTCCTTTTAATATGAGGGTGAGAGGCTAGGGAGATGGCTCAATGGGTAAAGCACTCACTGCTCAAGAATGAGAAGCTGAGCTCAATCCTCAGCACTCGCATTAAAAACAAATCAAAATAGCCAGAGACAGATAAATCCCTGGGTCAGCTAAATTGAATAGGCAAGCTACTACCAGACTCTGTTTCAAATAATAAGGCAGGCAGAGAATGAGGAAGAGATACTCGGTGTTGCCCACTGGTCTCCATGTGCACACGTGTACACACGCACGCACACACACACACACACACACACACACATACATACACACACACACTATAAAATAAATGGAGACAGCAATAGAATCATGTCGAATCGTGTAAGACAGTCCCTATTCACTGAACTCAATGCATTTCCAGCTGAATGAGTTGATGCCCTACTCTGACATCACGGTAAGACGTCAG
Organism: Rattus rattus; assembly: GCF_011064425.1. Classification (NCBI taxonomy): domain Eukaryota; kingdom Metazoa; phylum Chordata; class Mammalia; order Rodentia; family Muridae; genus Rattus; species Rattus rattus. The sequence goes on from NC_046157.1 coordinate 147,411,250, forward strand.
CGAGTAGGAGGTATGACTTCTGTTACCAGGAGCACCATTCATTACTGAAAGGGGACGTTCTGAGCCCACTCAGCCTCTACAGTACCCATTTCAGGAAGCTTCCTCTGCTCCCATTCCAGGACCGCTGCCTTGGACTAGAGATGAGACATTTCCTCACAGAAGCACATGGAAGGTTTATGAAGACCCAGACCTCCCCCGAAGATAACCTTCAAGCAGGGGAGCCAAGGAGAGTCCCAGAGGACGGCAGGAAGTCATGTAGGACATGGAGGTACATACAAGAGACTCAGTCATTCCCTGAGAGAGGGGGAAAAGGCTTTGCAGCGGGGAGCTGGACTACTAGGGGACTGGGCAGGACCCACCCATGCTCAGTGTTGGGCTGGGGAGTCATAGTAAAGGCTAAGACAAACTGGCCCTCGCCTTCCCCAGTTTAGCTCAACACAAAGAATTTGCTAGAACAGTCCAGACAATGCCATTCTTCCCACCCACTGTCACATTTCCAGAAGTTTCTCCATATTTCCCCCAGAGCACTGTTCCATCCCTGTGGACCCCTAGTCTATTACCAGCAGGCTTAATCCAGGACATCTAGGCCTCTGTGGAAAGGAAGGAGATCAGAGTGGGATTGTAGGAGCACAATCCCCTCCCCACAAAAACCAAGCGTTCAGATCCCTGCAGCTCCCTGAATGGGAGCTCCATTTAGTGTCCCAGCAGTACCCATGCCCAACAGAAAAAGTTCTGTCCCTACAGAGCAGGGCAGGGGAGGGGTGCTAGGGCTAGGCCAGAGCAGCAGTGGAAGCATCTTCAGTATGAAGTCTTAGGGGTGTCCTTTTGTCGGCAGACAGCTCTGGGGACCCCCCCAAAGGTAACACTTTCTCTGAAAGGAAAAAGTGAGTGTTGAGTGGCTTGGGGCCAGAGGGCTGACTCAGAAGCCAGGGCTGCCCTGCCCCTGCCCAGGCAGTTCAATGACTTCACGCCCTAAAGAGTCAGCAGCCCAGCTCCAGCCCGCCCACCCCGCCTCCCCCTGCCCCCACATGCTTCCTTCTGACTCTCCAGTCTAGACCCTAGATGGCAGAGGAAAAGACACGTCCCAAAAGCTACACCAACTCCAGCCAGGATCCCCCGGTCATACAAAAGCCAGACAAAAGAGTCAGGAGAAACACACATGCCATAGAAGTCAGTCAGACATGGTGAGATGTGCCCACACTGGGTGCTCACAGGGGGTAGAGAAGCACAGTGGGGAAGTGCAGAACCCATCTCCATGTACGAGATATGTTACTAGGCTCTTGACACATGCAGTATTGCAAGGCCTGTGACTCGAGTAGGATTGTGGCCCCAGGAAAGATGGAGAAACAGAGGCAAAAGAATTCATTAAAAATGTGGTACCTGTTAAAAGCCAGGCTCTCGGTGAGAACTAATTTACTTTACGGAGCATGAAGTCTGGAATCCACAACTATTTTCTTACATTACTTACACCCAGAGAGGGGAGGGAGAGACGAAGGGGAGGGGGAGAGAAAGGGAGGGAGAGAGAGAGAGGGGTGGGGAGCGAACACACAAAAGTCAGGAATAATCCAAAATAAATATTTAAATTTAAAGCCGCAAGCACTTCGAGACATACAAACGATCTTGCTATACCCAAGAATTATCCCTCAGGCCAGAAATAAGAGCCCATGAAAACAAACCCTCATACAGAAGCTTAAGGCCAAAAGCAAGTGATCAGGCAACCACAAAACAGGGATGTCACAATCAGGGCTCCTGTGCACGAGGACCCGCATGCCACAGGCCACCACACGTCACTCAAGAGTTCTCAGAGATGCTGGCCAGACAGTACCGCCCAACCTTCCCCACATGCGCTGCAGGTCCATAGACCTACAACTCCATCCCCAGTTTCCACCGAGGCTTTAGGAGCTACACAAGCACTGGCCCTAAGCACCACAGGGTAGTTCTGTTCAACAGCCCAGGTTCCCAGGGCCATGGTCTGAGAATGTCACCAGCCTACTCTGGAGAGTGCCAGGGGTACTAGGGGACTGGGCAGGACCCACCCACGCTCAGTGTTGGGCTAGGGAGTCACAGTTAAGGCTAAGACAAACTGGCCCTCGCCTTCCCCAGTTTAGCTCAACACAAAGAATTTGTTAGAACAGTCCTAAAGGAGACTGAGGCAGATCCTTCATGGCGGCCTCTCTGTCTTCCTTGCCCTTGTCTCCAGAGGAGTAAAGTATAGGACAGGAGGCTTCCCTCTAGGGCCCCTCTCTGGCCCTATCTTTCTGAGAAGTGATTCTGGCTGCATCCAGAGGGAACAAGTATCAAAAGAGCTACCATTCCAGGGATTTCTGAGGTGGTCTCTGGAGGGTAGGTCCCTTAGGCAGGAAGAGTTACCGTCCGTCCTGTGAGCCTTGACAGCGACAGACTCTTGATGGAGGCTACAGAGCAAATGCCCTCATACTCCTCAGGCCAGGGTTCTTCTATAGCTCTCCACAGCCCCACCTGCCCTCCCCTGAAGCCTCTCCACTCAGCCATGAGAGCCACTAGTGGTGGTCCATTCTGAGGACATCTGGACCATACCAGCATCTACCCAGGAGTTTGTACAAGGAGAGCGCTCGCTCCCCAAGGCAGGCAGGAGTACACAGGCTGATTCTCACCCTCAGCACCCTGACCTCTCAGCCCCTCCTAGCCAGGCCTCGCCCTTCATTGATTCTAAAAATGTCAATATTAGGCTTGTTCCGCCATGTAACATATCTCCTATTACTACTGGGCGGTTGTTCGCAGCGACGTCCGGAATATCAACTGTCAAGCCACTGAGTCTTACGAAGAAAATCGAAGAGATGTAAATTATTTAATTAAATACTGTTGGCTAAATATAAATAAATGAGAACATCTCTTGTCCTCTGGGGGTGCGGGGGGGGAACCTAGTTGTTCCTGGCTGCCTAGTGCTGGCCAAGGAGGCCCCACCCTCCCAGCAGTACCGTCCCTGAGTGGCCCTCTACCTCATAACAAGGGCAAAAGCAAGGACAAGCAGCAGGCCTACCCCCTGGTTCACTGATGGCCCAGCAAGCAGTTACTGGACCTGTGGAGCACTCTTACCCTCCCTCCTCCTCTGCAGGACACCCAGGTCCGTGCTGTCAGCCCCCCATGCCAGCTCCCTCTCCCCACCACAGTCACATTAAAACCTACTTAGCAGGACCACAAGAAGCCGGAACACAGGCTGGTTTCAATCCATCAAAGCAGGAAGGGCAAAAGAGAAAGGCAGACACGGGAGGGTAGGAATGGGATAAAACAGCAGGGAGATGAGAGAGAGCTGTGGGGGCTCGGGGGAGGGGAACTACGCCTCCTAAACTGAGGAGTCACCAGACTCAGCCCATGTAAGCCCCAGCAGCCAGCGGATGCCTTGCAAATAGCTCCACCTTAAAAAGGAAGGAGTCCATGACTCAAAGAGATTTGGCAGAGGAGGGTCTATCTGGGAAGGGTCATGGGTCCTGGTCAGGTAGTAACAAACGAGAAAGATCAGTAATTCATATGCCCAGATTGCTGTCAGTCCTGGGCAGTAAGACCCCAGGCTCCAAAGCTGGCCTCTGCGGTCACAGGCTGTATCCTGTCCCTTTCTTCAGACAGTCGACAAGTTCACAGTGGAATCAAGGCCTCCCTCCAGTCATGTCATGGGGCCCTCTCTCCTTGCTCGTTCTAGCAGTTCCTGGGAGAGGGACTCAGCCCTGGATGCTGGACTTGGTTATATGCACCAAGGGGGCCCTTGCTCCTCCAGGGCAGGGATCCAGATGGGCGAGTCATAGAGTTTGGAACGATCTAAGGAAAATCCCCAGTTGACTTGGATGTGGACCCACGAGCTGAGGCTCCGTGTGGAGGTATGCCAGGCACTAAGGACAGTACCAACCCAAACAGGATAAGACAGGGCAAGGCACGGGGGCCTGGTGCACAGAAGAGCAGAAACGGGATGGACGGTGCTAAAGCTGAACTAGTGTTTGGGGAGTGTTTTCTAGTTCTGACGCTCATAAGGACTCTTCCGGGGATCATTAAGAATTAGTAAGAATCCCTGGGCCTGTCGGAAGGGGTCTCACTGGGAGGCCCGAGCTAGGGCTGGGCTCCGAATTGTAAACATGCTATTTGTAGCTTTGGGATCTGAGACTTGGATCCAAATGTGCAGCAGGGAGACATTGCTTGTCGAGCCATCAAGTCAGACAGCCCAGCCTTGGAGAGTATGGGGTGCTGGCCTGACTGGCGTTGAGAAAGTCACCCCCTTTGTAAGGAGGACCTCCAGAGGAGAAACCCAACCTGAGCAGCCAGCAGGTGTGTCTGGAAGAGTGAGTGATTTATGAAGGGTTTCGGGATGGGGCCCTAAGTGATAAAAAGTCCTTTGGGTCTATGTCACACAAATAACGATTCATTGGGAAACATTACCCACAGTAGCATTGACCACCTGATGGGCAAGGAAGTCAATGCAGTGCCAAGAGGAGGAGGTGCTGTGCCCACCCTGGATACTGGCGGTTTAGAGGTAGGGTTTTGTGAGCCTCTACTCCTTATAAGAAAGACGGGGGGCACAGTGTGATAGTACAGGCTCTAATCCAAGGACTCAGGCAGCTGAGGCAGGAGGATATGGAGTTTGGGGCTATCCTAGGCTACACATTAAGACTAAGTTTCAAGAAAGAAAAGTAACACTGGGAGATAGATTAGATTAAAGATGGACCAAGAGGCAGATGGGAAGCAAGCTTAGGCCTCCTCCACACCAGGCACACCCTTCACTCAGAAAACCAGCCCTTACCTTAAAACAGCCTCATCAGCTTGCATCAACTACTTAAGCCACTTTGGAGCGGCCTCCAGTCTGCATGTGAGAGTCTGGACGCTTACTCAAACGTTTGCTGAGTGGCAGCATTCAAGAGCTAAGCCCCTGGAGCAAGGCCTGGCACACCCAAGTGCACTCTCTCCTCTCTCCGTTCTTTGCTTTCCATTTTCCAGAGGCTCCCTTACCAGAGGGTGAAGCCCAGCCCTCCTGATGCACACACCAGACCTTTTATCGTCCGTCCAGCCCTGCCTGCCTTTTGAATCCTCCTCTTTGCTGCCCTCAACACCCGGTACAGCCTCTACTCTATTCTTACTGGGCTATTTCTGTGTCCTTCTCTGGTGCATGGCACATGCTGTTCTTCATCCTCAAAGGCCCTTCCTCACCCTGTTCCTGAGGCTCCTGACCCTTCCGTCTCCTCCTTCAGACTCAGCGGCAACTTCTTTGGAGCCTCCCATGGGCTAGCCCATTTCCAAAGCCACCACACACTGCACGGCCACTACTCACAACTCCGCCTGTTTTCTCCAAGAAGCTGAGTATTTCCCAAAGAAGGGCCTCTAGCTTTTCTCTCTCTAGCACTGGTGCCCACACGGTGCCAGACACCGTGTGATCTGTATGAATGGAATCTATATATGTTGGGAGTTCGATGTAACCCTAAAGGATATCTATAGGAGAATACAACCTGCGCAGTCCCATCATCCTACTTGCCTTACGTCTAAGTAGCCCTGAAAACTTGGATAATTCTGCCAATTGCCAAGTGTCTTTGTCATAAAAACCCAGTAGACAATCAGGGGTTCTAAGTGGACCCCAAGCCATCCCCAAAGGATCCTCCCTAAAAGCACCACAATGCAAGTATTCACAAAGCAGGGATTCCTCCTCGTTCATGGCATAGACCAAGTGCTGTGAACTGACTTAGGCACAGCCTAAACTAATGGACCTCCCAAGTCACACTACAGGCCAGAGGACACCTCGGGGTATCTGACGAAATTACACATTTTTTTAAACGAACATGCATTTTGACTATAGGTCTGGGAGTCAGTGAGCTCTTTAAAGTCTATCAATGGACCCCAAGTTAAGACATGTTCATTTAAAAGTTGGGGTGCTGCTTCTGGGGTACCCAACGCTCAGGACTAGTGTGAAGAATCCAAGTTCCGTGCAGAAGTAAGGGGCCACACTGACAGGACACAAGCCTTTCGTGGAATCTAGAAACTTCCTGCCCAGAGTACTCCAACATCTTTAGCCAACCTACAGGAGACAGAAGAGGCCAAGGAGAAGCACTGCCTATGGCCCAACAACATCAGGAGCTCCTGAGGTGGCATGGCCTGGGTGGCAGGGGCCTCATGGGCTCAGTGGCCAGCCTGGCTTCTACCTGAGGTAACTTCTCATCTGCAGCCATCTAGAAAGATGTCTGCTCAGGCTGCAGAGAACTCTGGGAATTTCTACAGAGAAATCTAAAGACCAACAGAATGAGAGGTTGCAAGGCCACACCCAAACCTCTGAAGGGAACCACAGAGGGAACACAGCTTGGAAAACTAGAAAAAGAAGGCACCAGCATGCACCAGTCAGGTGATCCAGGTCCACCTAGAGAGCTATCCATTGGTGTGATGTAGACAAACTCGGGGCCTTGGGGACCTGTGGGTAGGGGACAGATGAGCCTGAGCCTGGATGTTGCAAAAAGAGACCCTGTCTTTTTATCGCCCTGAACAGCATGCATCTGAAAGAACCCTTTATGTTTATAGAGGACAAGTAGAAGGGGACAAGACTGGGTTGCTGGGGTGTCTCCATAGGTCAAAGTCCTGTCCTCTCTGTGAATAACTCATGGGAGTCACACACAAACCCACCTCCATGGATCCAGGAAGGGTGGGGTGCTGTCCCATCCTGCTGAAGCAAAGGAAAGGCCGAGAGGAGCTGAGTGATCCAGAGTCTAGGGACAGCTTCTGGATTTCTGGCCATAAACATGGAGAAGTCAATTTTGGAGGAGGAGGAAGAAGCCAGCTCCTGTCTGGCTTCATGGCTCTAGACTCAGGGGTAGCTGAATTCAGACCGGGAGGGACTCAAATTTGGCTGAGCAAAAGGGAGTCATTTTAAAAGCCTCAGGCTTTTAGAGCTGAAAGGCCCACAGGCATCCATCCCTCTACTTTACAGGCTGACAGTGGTGTTCCCAGGCTCCCAGGCCGAAGGTCACTGGGCAAGGAAAGACAGGTCAAACTGACACCTGGCTCCACGTACACTGCCCCTGACTCCATGATGGTTCAGAGCAAAGAACGGTACCCAAGCGGAAGAGGAGGACTTCACTGCATGCCAACTCTGTTAGAAAACCGAGACTTTCAAGGCAAGATGGTGTATGGGGTCTAGTAAGTGATGGTGACAGATGTGTCCCCAGGCCTTCCTTAGAAAGGACCTGAGGTACTGTTCCCACAAAGCATCCCAAATGGATTCAAGCCATGCCCTCCGGAGGGAGGAAATGGGAGGTGGTGGCTGTGACCTTCATTGTAGATTCTACCAAGCAGGAACCCTCTGTTGAATGCAAATGACCTACCCTGGTGACACATCGGGCTGGTGTCTACAGGACAAATGTGAATTTCCCTGGCCAGACTCCTCCTGTCTTGTCCCAAGGAGCAGTCCTGGCACCTGATCCCAGCCTGGTGCTATAACCAGAGTCTGGCGCACCCACTCCCCACCCTCGCCTATTTGAGCACCAGATAGTCCAGGCACATTCAAGATGGTAAAAATAGCTACCCAGTCCTCTGCCAGGCCAGGATGCTGCCTGGCACTCAGAGAGCCCTGGCCAGAGAAAAGGCAGAGTGGCTAAGAGTCTGGCCAATGAAAATGGGGAGAAAGCCATGAAAAAAGAGCCTTAGGGTCAGCTCTGGGGATCCCACACTTCTGTCTACAAAATAGGGGAGTGCCCCCAAACAATATCTCGCAAGCCACCTATGGTGAGTTCCGATGGCATTCTCTCTGCCCACCCCATTTGACTCAAGATGAACTATTTCCCAGAGAGACCAGACAACTCGGATCCGCCATGCTCCTCCACCCGGCTACCTTTCCACCAGAAGCTGCAAGCATATCATGTCCCAGAGAGCGTCTCCTGAGGGGACAGCAAGCAAGGTTGACACAGTGCGCTCAGAGGTGGCTCTGCACAGTCACACACCCTCCCGGTATCAGATCAGAGAGATTCTGGGCTCCAGGCAGAAAGCCCCCACCCCAGGTCCAGCAGAGACCCACACAGGAGGCACAGAGGGGACAGCCGCACAGCCCCACTTACCTATGCGCAGAGCTGAGAAAGGCTGTGGGAACACTCTGATTCAAGTTTCAAGTAATTTCCTGCCCAGCCGGCTGGCCAGCCACAGTTCTCAGGCTGAGTGTCCTCCTCAGGCTCCCTGGGACTGTCAGAGGTGGGAGGAGCCAGTGCTGACTGGCCCTGCACACACACACACACACACACACACACACACACACACACAGAGCACTCCCTCCCTCTCCACTATAGCTCTCACCCCCCCTCTCGGCTCAGGCTCACTCTGGCTTGTAGGAAGCCTGTGGGATCAAACTCTGTCTGTAATCCCAGCCAGCTGGGTCCCCTGGGTTTCACTTATCATCCTGCAGCTATGCAGCTCTTGAATGACATCACGGTGGCTTCCCCTCCAGCCCGGCCGGCCCTGCTCGCCAGCCCTGCTCAAGTCCCAACCCAGCCCCAACCTCAACCCCAGCTCAACCTGCCCCAGAGCAGGGGCTGGACTCCAGCCTCCCAGCCCAGGCCAACCAAGCTCCAGTCCCCAACCAAGGGCAGCTCCAAACTCCAGAAAACAAGGAAGAGTCAGCCTCCACCTCCGCCCACCCCCACCACTCCAGAGCAAAGGGACTAGGGCAGGGCTACCAGACCTTGGGAGAAAGGAGCATTATGTGAGTGACTGAGATTTCTTTCTCCAAATTTTCCACATTTTTCCCACTCCCAGCAAATGGAAGGCAGAGCAGACAACTTCTCTCCAGCTGCCAAAGCAGTAAGGTGGAGTTTTTTTTCCCCTTCCCCATCCTGCCCCTACTCCCACCACCTCCAAGCAGAGTCTAGGAGTCAGGACACTTCCGTGGCTTAGAAGAAGAAAAAGACTCCATATGTCCTGGAGAGGGCTGGGGTGCCACTGGAGGGGAGCACAAGTCCCAACGGCATTGGCTTCCGGCCCAGCAACCTTGACAGACTGAGTGAAGCTGCCCAGAAAGTCGGTGGGTGGGTGTCTGGCCGGAGCTCCCACAACTGCCTGCAACCGCCTGGATCATCCACTGCCTGCAAGGCTGTCAGTGTCCTTTGTTACCATCTGTGGTGGCCGCAAGTGTCAGGGCCTCTTTTCCGAGGGTCCCACTTTTCAGGACGCTCACGGTCACCCTCAGCCAGCCACATGTGTGGCCAACCTACTCAGCAACACACAGGCAGGTGCCTGGAAGTTCCCAGCCTGGCTCGCCCTAGAAGGTGAAACCCCAGAGGGCAGTCTCAGGACAACAGATCCTTCTACGTTTGTGACTTATTGGGATCTCAGCTGAAACTTCCAACAATAATTCCCAAGCCAGTGGGGGCTTCTCTCCTGGAAGAGTCCCCCTCTGCCATCCTTGGACCCTGTTCCTTTGTGACACTCGGACCCTGCCATTGCTCAAGGCTGTAGCAACTTTGTACCTGTCTTTGCAGCAGAGGAGGGAGAGAGCCAGCCAGAGGAAGACCATTGGTCTCTCCAGCTCCTACTTGCCCCAGCCACTACACACTAGCTCGTTCCTTGCCTCCCACTGCCATCTGCTCCCTATGAATATCGAGAAAATATAAAGGGAGGAACAAAATATTCTGTTACATGGGGCTCAGCAGTCAGTCCCCTGCCTTCACTGATGACACGGCTGGGCAAGAAAGGCGGACAGCCAGTGTCGCATGCCAGTGTTTGCTTTTGCAGACTAGAAATCAGACCCAGAGCCTTGGCATGTTAGGGCACAGCACTCTACTCGAGCTACAGCCCTGGTCCTCAGACTTCAAAAACCCATTAAAGATGGGGAGGAAGGGGCTAGAAAAAGTATCCCATATCTTGAATTTCCTAATTGGTGGAGACCATAGTCTACAGGGACTACTACAATGGCCCTCTTGCTACCACAGAACCTCCTAGAACTAACCAACAAAGCCCAGGCTCCTAACAGGGTTAAGGAGCCCCCATCAACATCTCTGTCCCTACCCAGCCCCACAACAACAGCAGCAGCCCAATTCGATTTCATCTGCCCATCTGAACACCATCTGTAGTATTTGGTAAATTGCTAAAATACATTTAACTTAAACCAGTTCTGAGCCCCAAACCCCATGAGATCACAGACTTGCTATGTGAATTATACACATTTTTCTTTTCCTTTGACTTTAAAAAAAAAATCTTTTGATAAGAGATCTTATGTAGCCCAGGCTGGTCTTGAACTCATGATGTGATGGCCTTGAATTCCCGATCCTCCTGCCTCTGCCTCCTAAGGGCTTGGATGAGAGATATGTACCACTACGCCTGGCTATCCTTTTCTAATATATATTTTCTAATATATATCACAATACACATACTCCTGAAGTCAGTTCATAAAGAACCAACCAGCCTCGCCCGTGTACAGCCTACATGAAAATGGCAGGTACAAGAACAAGTGCAAAGCATGATCCCAACCAAACAGCCTTCAGAAAGCAATAGAAGCCCCTGGGGAATCCTCTAAATGCCCTGACTGGCTGAACAGCTTTCCCTTGGGAGGCTAACACAGGATTGAAACAAGTTCAAGTCCACCTTGGACTACACAATGAAGTCCTGTGTCAAAGAAAAGAAAAAAAAAGCCAGGGGAAGGGAACAAGGTAAGGACAAAGGGGAAGGGATACCCTGGCTTCAGGCCCCACCTTTCCCCTAAAAGGCAGAACTCTCAGTGGCTTGAGGATCTGTACCTTATGGGTACAGCTAGATTTGCCCAATGATGGTCCTACTGGAATCGAAACACTCCCTACTGCGACCTTACCATCTCCTCACAAAAGCCCATTTTATCTTTAAAGGAACAGAAACAGGTGATGCTCAGCTCTCATTGGCAAGGTCTCCCAGGTGATTTTACGGCGTTCTTTGAATATCTCAGAACAAACCAATGTCCTCCAGGAGAGCCCTAGTGGTCCTCCCTCACTGGCTTACCTGTGTCACCTGATCTGCTCTCAGGGCCTTTTGCCACTCTCAGGAGGAGGATCTACAGCAGCCCACATGAGAAGTATGCTACCTTGTACAGTTTGGAAGCCACACTTTTTATAAGACAGCGTCAGAGTACACCTAACCCCATTGCCTATGCCAACCTATCAGCTGCTAGGGATGCAGCAAAGACAAGAGTCTCACGAAATGGCCCACCCCTGGAGAATATGATGTCATCGAAATGGTACTGAAGCTGCTCTGTACAGCTCTGCTCTGATACCTGAAGCAGCCAGCATTCCCTGCAGCCAACAGGCATCCCTGGGCATGGTAGCTTTATCCATAAGTTCTAGACTTGAGAGGCAGGAAGATAGACCTAGAGACCTTTGGCTGCCTCCAGGTACCCAGGATTTATCGAGTCCCCAGATCTGATGCCACTGTGGGCAGCCATCCCAGGCCTTTTCCTAGAATCAAAGCACAGTCGGCCCAGGGGACATCCTGAGTTCAGCGGCTGGTCCACCCAATCCCATCCACCCAACTCTGGGAAGCAGAGGTCCCCACAGATGTTTAGAGCCAGAGCCAAGATCACAACTCAGCCACTGAGTGATGGAAGGAAGTCCCCTGCTGCCAGATCCGGGACACATGCACAGAGGGAGGTGGCTGGAGGACTCTAGGACCCTCCTCCCCCCACCCCACACACAGAAGAACCACAAGCATCTCCAGCTGGCCTCACGGTACAAAGAGGGTGAGACACTCAAGGGCTACACTTCAGTGGAGAAGCGCTTCAGCTTGCAGGCCCAGTGACTTCTCCACCCTTCCCAGGACAGCGTTGGCCCAGCAGAGTCCGGATCTGGGGGAAAGGGAGTCCAGCCTGCCATGGTCACAGCTTTGATAGGCTGGGTCCCTTCTTACTGTTCTGTTTCCTGTTTCTGCCCTAACCCCGACTGTCAGAAGTCAAAACACACAATTATTGTGTCCCTTAAGAACAAGGGTCAAAGGGCTGAAGAGATGGCTTAGTTGGCAAAAGTGCTTGCCTTGCAAGAATGAAGACTCCAGTTCTATCCCCAGGACCCATGTACAGAGCCAAATGTGGTGGGTGGGTGTCTGTAATCCCAGTGATGGTGAGGTGGGCACAGGAGAGCTACTTCATAGTCTGTGAACGGGTCCTTGAAATAAATATGGAAGAGATTGGGGCAGGGCGGGGCGGGGCAGGGACGTGCAGCATCAGATAAGGTTGTCACCCAGGGAATATGTAGCCAGGGCCACTGTGGGTTACAGTGGGAAGAACTGCCATTGGCATACAGCAGGTAGACCTGAGCTAGATACAGGGAAGAGGGTACAGGGAAGAGACGCTGAGTTCCCATCTTGGACTCCAAGTTGGCCGCTTACTGCATGGGCTTGGCTGGCCCACTGTGGCAAAATACACAGAGGAAGGCATGGTGCTCTAAAATTTCTTGTGCTAGGGAGAATCCAGGATCATCAAGGAGGCAGCAGGCATAGTCAGAAGGGTGGGGGCAGGAAGAAGCAGTCTCCACCCCATGACAGACATGGATCAAGGAGCTGAGGGTGCAGGGAGGGAAGGAAAGGGAGAGAGGGAAGGACACTGGGAAAGGGGGGAGGGGTGTCTGTTGCCTGAGCTGGCCACAGTACTGAGGCTTTGTGTGTGTGTGTGTGTGTGTGTGTGTGTGTGTGTGTGTGTGTGTGTGTGTGCAAGTGCACATGCATGTGCATGTTTTAGAAATATACTCACAGAATGCCCTGGGACCCCACCCTCCACCAGTCCCCTGAAGCACAGCTTAGGGCTACAGGGGTAGGGCAGGCTATCAGGAGTCAACCTTCTAGTGGTCTCCACACATATTCCAGGAAGGCAGCAGGCAGATCCAGTCTGAGGGTATGTCCCCTGAGAATAGGATAAGATTATGCAGGAAGGGAACTGTCAGTTCCCAGGTAGATAAATGCAATGGATAAAGGATAGAGGGGCATCTATCCATAACCCTCTGCCTTTCCTCACCCCACACCTCACACAGCCCCCTCACCTGGGAGGTGGAGGAGAAGGCAGAGGAGGACAGATAAGTTTGGGGAGCAAACAAGACTGAATCAATGCCTGTCGCCATTCACCAAGAGTCCAAGCCTAACCAAGCAACTTCCACTGGTCTCCATGACTGCCTGCTCACTGCAGCAGCTAGGCACAGCTCAAGATGGTCTTGGCTACGTGCTTTTTCTGCTCGCCATGACGAAGAAGCAGCAGACAGGGCTCAGAGGCACCAAGGCAAGCGAAGAAGACAGATGAGACCACGTGACATCTCAAAACCGTCCACCCACCCACCAGTAACTAGGCCAGTACTGAGGTCCCTTGAAGGGGCTCCCTGGGAACTGCATGCCTTCCAAGGAGGGCTATGAGCTTGCTGGAATCACACAGCACCAACTCTGAGCAGTCCACAGTCACATAAGGACCAAGCTTCATAAGTGGGTCAAGCTCAATGCTTCACCCAAAATGGTACAGTCGCTCAGCATCACAGATACACTTGGGGTCAGAGAAGCCATGTGCCTTTAGAATACAGCTTTTTTATTTTTTTTGAGATTTATTTATTTTATTTATATGTTTTCAGACACACCAGAAGAAGGCATCAGATCCCATGACAGATGGTTGTAAGCCACACTGTGGTTGCTGGGAATTGAACTCAGGACCTCTGGAAGAGCAGTCAGTGCTCTCAACCCCCGGGGCCATCTCTCCAGGCCCCCTACCCTATTTTTAAAGATTTGTGTAAGGTCTGGAAGTCCACGTGTTCCAGCACATTAGAGGGGGCTGTGTGGAATGGTCCACGGAGTTCTCTACCGAGTAATCAGGAGACTCAGAACACAACAGGGAACTGTGTGAAGGGGTCTGTGGAGTTTCTACATGAGTGAGTGTAGGTCAGCAGTGGACACAAATGGTTTGTGTTCCCTTTTAAACCAAGCAGTTCCCTTCTGTGATGAGTGAAATGACACACGCCCCCTCCCCACCAAGGCCTCCACCCCACAGGGAACCTTCCTGGATGGGAGGCAGCCCTCTGGCCCAGCTCTGGCCCTTCCCGCCCTGGCATCCTACAGGGAGCACCTGTGGGGACTCAGTGGCTCTCAACCACTTTGTTCATACAGAGGGGCTATGAGGGAGGAAGGGAGAGGAAAGATCTGAGGAAAGCTTTTGCTTTCATATCGAAGTCTGACCTCACTGGCCTGAAGGTGGGGGTGGGGGGCAACATCAAAGAATACTTACTGCTGACTCTTTTCCCCCAAGCAACCAAAGCAACATACAGCAAACGCCTCAGACAAGCGTCTGTGACAGCTGTCAAAGATGGGGAAACTGGGCGGTGAGAAGTGGGGGCTTCAGCCTCAGCCAGCCTTGCCTGGGCTCACCAGACAAGGAGAATCCAGCTGGAGCCAGCAGGGCTGGAGGGCATCCAGCCCTGCCCCAGGAAGACCTATGTCCCTGTGGGAGAAGCTTTGGGTGCAAATAGTTTCAAGAAAGAAGAGAAGTGGGAACAGGGAGTCTGGAGTAGAAGACAGTATGTCCTCTTTACACAGAAAGTGTGTCTTGTCAGGGAACTCTAGAAGTCACCCATGTTCCTTCACAGACACAAATAACACCCACACAGGTGCATGGGTGGAAAAATTCACCCCAACTTCAAGAAGAGGCGCCCTGGGGCTTGGCGATGGCGGTGCAGGAGTGTAACCCCAGAACTCAGGAAGTAGAAGTAGGTGGGGTTCTGCACTCAAGGCCAGTCTGAGTGAGTTCTAGGACAGCCAGAACGACACAGAAACACCCCCCTGTCTCCAAAAGAGGAAAAAAAGAAAGAAGAAAAGTCACCCAATCCTGTTTCTTACCCCAACCTACAAGAGAGTTCTTCCAGTCCTTCCAGTTAGCAGACCTCCTTCCCCATCTACAGCTGAAGCCCATGCCCACCTCTGCCCTCCTCCCTCTACCCACCCACCACACAATAGTGGGGCTTCGCTCAGCAAAGTGTGATTAAATAGCAACAGCCGCAGATGGGGAGGGGACCAAGGGGTGACTGTGGGTGCCTTGGTTTGTTCCTCGGACCCGTGAGAGATTCCTAGAGGCTTGCCCAGCTTCAGGATGATGTCCAGCCTGGTACTGATGTCTGGGACACCTGTTTCTCCCCTCCTGTTGGTCCTGCCACTGGCTAAAGCCTCATTTCTCTGAGGCTATTTTCTGCCCTGGGGCTAGGACATAACCAGTGACTTACAGGAAATCTGTAAATACGCACCAGCCCATAGTGGTCCCAAAGGCCAGGCCAAGCAATAAAGAGGCCAATTTGTTTCCATCTGAGAAATGCTGAAACTTAATCCCTGAGCGAGCTGAGCTGCAGCAGTGGCGGGCAGCTTCCCAGCCACCTCAGAATTAGCTGCCCCACCCCCACTTGACTCCCAAGCTGCCCCTCTGCAGCTGGGAAGTGGGGAGGTGGGGGGGGGGAGAAACAGTAGCTTTGTCCCAGTTTGTGGAGGCTGGCCTCTCCTGCCCTGCCATTGGTCTGCAGGGTCTCCAGGATGCAGGCAGGCAGGGTCCCTCCAGACCTCTGGTCATGTGAAGATATGAGCAGGGTCAGAATGGTGAACAAGGGGGACCAAAACTCAGGCTCCATCATCCCTCTTCTGGCTGTGCAAACCATTAGGGAGCCATAATCTCTGTGCTTGACCTTCTGTCTGTGAAGCAGAGGCAAAACTACCTGGCTCTCAGGAAAGTGGGCAGAGGTCGAGGAGGTCTTGGCAGTTCTGCAGTAGCTCACTGGGGGGACTCAGAGGCGGGAGCAGTGGCCTCCTGACAGCAAGCATCAATTAGCACAGCCCTTGAAGGAGAGTGACCTGTCACTGTCTAAAACCTTGAGAAAGGGGTCCTAGGAAATAAAACAGCCCATCCCCAAGACCACCTTTGATGGCTTTCTAGAAACAGAAAAGGCAAATAATACAAGTATATAATACTATATAATAATATATAATATAATACATAATACTAATGAATAAAACAGGGCACATAGGTGTGGTGGAACATTATGCGGCTACAAAAAAGGAGAAGCCTCTTCATGTGCTATTTGGAAAGATCTTCATCATCTACCATTTGGTGAAAAAACTAGGGAAAAGTCATTATAATCCTCACAATGGTGACCATCAGACCCTAAGTGACCTGGCCCCATTCAATAGGACCTTTCTCCTATCACAGCCTCCATTTCAGCCACGCTGGCCCCTCTTTATGGTTATTACACATCCTGAGCTCCTGCCCCAGTATCTTTGCACTGGCTATCCCCACCACCTGGAACATTCTTCCCCAGTTATATACCTGAGCAGCTCAATTCTTTATAAGCTGTCCCCTCAGTGAGATGGTAATCCCGGGATTTAAATTTCTAACCGCCATGCCAGCTGCCTATCCCCAAAACTCTTTCAAGAGCACAGCTCAAGTTTCTCTTGTCTTATAACATACTCAGCTCCCTTCCTGCCCTGTGCCTTTAATTCTGTGTGTGGGTGCATTCATGCAGGTGTATGTGTGCTTGTGCACGTGTGTGGCACTTAGAGGACAATCTCGGATGTTGCCCCTTAGACTCTGCCTACTTTTTTTGTTTGGTTTGTTGTTTTTGAGACTCATCAGGTAAGCTGAGGTGGCCAGCCAGCGAGCCTCACAGATCCTCCTGTCTGGCCCGCCATGCTGGGACAAGAAGCACACACCACCATCATGCCAGGCTTTACATGGGTCCTGGGGATCAAATGCAGATCCCCGTGCTCATGCAAGCACTTTACCAACTGGCCAATCACCCCATCCCCTAATTCCACCAAATACAGAAACCCTGGGGTCTTGTTTCCTCCACTGTCCTTAGCATCTGGGAAATCAAGGGGCTGACATTCTATAGGTGTTCAGCAAATGCCTAGTGAATGGGGCAATGTCCCCGAGGAGCCCAGGTTATCAACACCACAGGTAATCTGGGCTCCCCCTCCTCCATTCAATACAGTGGTCTCAAGGCTGCCCAGTGCTGGAGTTCAGACGCAGCCTGGGAGGGGGATCCCCCAGAGATGAGCCAGCCGGGGGATACAGCCTGCATTAGGACAGCGTGAGTCAACACTGGACATGGAGCCAGAGGTCTGTTTCATGGGAGTTGGCATAGCAAGAAGGTGGCCTGATTCACTTCAGTATTTTACAAGGCCCCTTGGCTTCGTGATGAAATTCTAGGACTTAAAGTCTAAGACATTGTCCTAAAGCAGGTGCTTTCCTTCTGTCCATTTCAAAGATGGGAATACTGAGGCTCAAAGACTGAGCACCAGTTGCCCAGGGCCAACAGAAGACAAGCTGCAGAGTGGGGACTAGACCAAAGCAGCCCAAATTCCAACCCCATGTTGCAACCCTCTAGGCCCTGTCTACCTAGAGACCAGCGCCCCCTGAGACTAAGTGCCTCCTTTCAAAGGACACTCAGAGGCCCTTCCACATTATTGGTAGAGCCTGCTGTTGAAGCCCATAAGCTGTCACAGGGCTTTAGGAGATCTGACAGGGAGAGGCAGGGAAGGAAAGGGAGTCAGTCAGAAGAGATAAATCACCCACGGGCAGCCTGGGAAGTGGAGGGAGGGATGGCATCCAGGAAAGGACTGATCCTCTGCCAGACCTAGATCCCAGCCCCCAAACTGTCAGTGGGACAGAAAGCAGGCAAGAAGACTGACCCCAGAGGGAGGGTGGGGTTCTGCAGCAGGAAGGGCCCAGCTTTGTAGCTTGAATGGCCTCCGGGAGGGCCCCAGCATGAAGCAACTTCTTGATGAAGCTGTTGATGAGGAGAAGTGGCCAGGGCAAGCCAGGGCAGGCCAGGCCAGTCAGCTGTGGAGCTGCTCATCAGTAAGCCAGAGGCCAGACCCTATGCACCAGCCTCAAGTGCCAGCCCCAGCAAGCATTCAGGGAAAGCAAGGCCAGACATCCCCAAAGCAGGGAGGAGGGACACCCCAGTACTGAGAAGCATACTCCAGAATCCAGAAATAACACCATCCCCACTGAGGGGCTGGGTTCTAAGGCAGACTGAAGCCCCTCCTAGAGGTCAACAACCACTAGAGATAGGTCCTAACAACTGCTGCTGCCCAGGGAAGTCTGAGGGCCCAGAGGTGTATCCGTGGCCGCGATCCCAGGACCTGTAAGTGCTGTTGTCCTGTTAGACAGAGTCTACCAGTCAAGAGGTCAGGGCTTGCTCTCCTACAGCACCACCGGGCACTCTCCTAGCAAAGGGGCCTCTGAAAGACTGAAATCACAAGGTAGAAAGTATCTTCAACATCAGAGACACAATGAGCATCAAGGCCCAGGCGTGGCCAAGGGACTTCAGTGAACACGGACCCACCCACCCTCAGCAGCACACAGCCTCTGCCCCACCCCTTGTTCTATACACCCTCACCTCCCACAGATCTAACATCCACCAAAGACCCAGTCTTTCTGCCTCAGCTACCACACCCGGCCTTGGGTGCTTTCCTTAACCTCAGCTTTCTAGACTTTGACCAGTGTCCCTGCCTCTTAAATCGGAGGAATGATCCTATATTCACTCCCAGGCTCCAGTCACATGCACTCCCTCTGAAGACAGCTGCTTTGAGTCAGGAGGTCAGCACCTGGCTAGGATCCTTTCCCACTGGCTGTGTATTCTCAGGGTAGCAGAGAAACTTATGTGACTCCCAAGCATCCCCAGACTTGGCTTCCCAAACCCCAGGTCTAACTTGGTGCCTACCACTTAGAGTAAGTGAATGATTAAGAAGCGAGGGACGAGATCGAGGGAGAGATGGCAGGGAGGTAAGGAAGGAGGGATGTCAGGACCGTTGGAGGATGGAAGGAAGGGTGGAGGTGGGGAGAATGGATGGAAGAAAGAATGAAACATGGACGGATGAGGACGGGAGGGTAGATGAATGGCAGGAGGGAGGAAAGAGAAGGTAGAAGGAAGAAAGGATGAACAGAAAGCATATTTGGTAAATCAGAAAAGCTTGTGATCAATGAGAACTTAAATTCCATTTCTTAGCTCTGACTGGAGATGGTACCCAGGGCCAGGGCTGGCTAGCCTGCATCCATTCATCTCCAGGTCTGACAGGAGAGGAAGAGGAGCAGGGCCTGAGGGGACAGAACACATGTTCCTTGTCCCTGGCCTCTCTCTGGGCACTGGGCTGCTGGCAGCGAGCTTGGCACTGCTCAGAGTGTGGCTCCAGCCTTCCACCTCCACCCGATGGCAGAGATTGGGAGACCAAAAGACTCATTCAGCAGGGCAGGGATCGGCTTACGCCATGCTCCGGACACAGGCTGCTGCCCAAGCCTGCCAGCAGCAGTGCAGGGCAGGCCAACGGAGGGACCAAGGGCATTGGGACAGGACAGCCCTAGCCACTGGGAAGCAATGCTAGGCAGGTGGCTGGCACATGCTAGGTCATGGGGGTTGTGTCCTTTATCCACAGGGTCACACCAAACGTGTTTGAATCCACAGATTGACCCCAGCGTATTGGAGAAGACTCCTCCTTTGAGGGATTGGAAGAGGAATCCAGAATCCTCCCAGCAGCCATTTCATTAATATGTATATCAATGTCACTACATACATCCCCCAGTGAGACCCAGCCCTGGCACCTCAGTGTCTCTCTGCCCCAGGGGGCCAGGAGGACAAGGCAGGTCTCCCTGCTATGGCTGATCAGAAGAAGTCTTAACAGACAAAGCTTTCCTACTGGATATAGGCCCATCCCACAGAATGTGATGTATCAAGGACAGAGGCTTCCATCAGCACCTTTGAATTCTCTCCTTTTCCCACCCACCTTGAAGTCACAGCCCAGACGAGCTGGCCTCTCTAATACCCTGTGAAGATTTCCTAGCAAAAGCCAGCTTGAGAGCCCAACCTTGTGGTGCAGCACTCAGGAGGTTAAAGCAGGCTCTCTCAGGCTCAACACCAGCCTGGGTGTTAAGGGTTGATTCTGGAATGCCTCCACACATTCGTGTCTTGAATGTTTGGCCCCCAGATTATGAATTATTTTGAAGGCTTTTAGGAGAAAGACATTTCTGGGGAACCGGCTGCTAGAGGTTGGTCTTGGAAAATGATGCCACCCTTTGATCCAGTGGTCTCAGCCTTTAGCTCCACCACCGTGAACTGTTCCTCTCCCACACCACACCCTCCACCAGTCCTGCTGCTATGGAAGAGCTGTCTCTTACCACCACACCATCTCCATCATGATGAACTGAAGTACCTTTAAAACCATGACCCAAATCCCCCTCCCTCTATACCTCTATAAGCCTTTTCTGTCAGGTATATTCATTTCACACACACACACACACACACACACACACACACACACACACACACAGAGAGAGAGAGAGAGAGAGAGAGAGAGAGAGAGAGAGAGAGAGAGAGAGAGAGAGAGAGAGAGAGAGAACACAGAGTCCCCTTCTCATCCTCAATGGACAGATACCTTGAGCAGGGAGTATGCTTGGCTAGAAGAAGCCATGTGAATGGAGCTGTTTGTTACTGCAGCATCAGTTGGCCTATGCTGACTAATGAAACCACTCTGCCTTTTCTTTATCCTGGAGCCCAAAAGCTAAGAAGTAGGATCATCTCAGTCTCTCATAAGCCCCAAAGAAAACACTGGCTGAGCTCAAAATGAGTAGAAATGCTGTCCACTCCTACATCCCATTTCTACAGGGAGTAAAAATGAAGCGCCACAGGAAGGTATCACCCCTTCCCAGGACCCAAGCCTCAGGCCTCCTAGACTAGATCTTCCTCTCCATCTTGCTGTGCCATTCCTCTGTGTCGTTTCTCTTTTCACTTGCTCCCTTTCCATAGTATCTTTCCCTCCCCCATCCCCCCATCTCTCTCAAAAAAGAAGTCAGTCCTTGAACAACCTCACTGCCACAATCAAGGGACCATGACTCTTCTCAGCTGGGACAGAAGAATTGAAGAGAGTTAGAACTCTCCCCTAAGAAAATATATGGTTCTCCTCAGAGCCCAGAAAACCAAGAAAGCTCAGACACCTGCCCTGGCTCATCTAGGTACCTCATACAAGCAAAACCCAGAAGCAACGGATACCAGCATCCTTGCCATCCCCACCAGGCCTGGGATGAACTTTCTTCTCCCTTCACCCTGGCTGCCATGTGAGAATCTGCTTCCACACTCCCCTTTACCCAGCACCAGCCCTGGCTCCCTATCCTTACTCCCAACAGCCTGATGGCCAAGGTGTCAGAGGACATCAAGCAGAGGGCACCGGGGCAGCTTGGCTTCCTGGCCCCTCAGAACAGAGGTCGTCCCCACCCTGTTACTGAAACTTGTTTCAGAGAGTGGTGTGTTGGAACCATCTCGAAGAATTTGGACACAGCTCTGTGCAGCATAGGCAAAAACAATGCCCTGCCCCCTGTCCCAAGGGGTGCTGGGACCTGGGCATGGGGCTCAGAACTCAGGCCAAGGAACTAATGGGACTCCTGGAGGCTCACACTGTGGTGTCAGCCAAGGCCAAGCTGGCAGGCTCCACACCAACCCTGAGGGAGGTGGAGGCCGATTTGAGGAGGAGAGAAGCAGGGGTCAGACAACTCTCCTCCACAACCCAAGAAACCCAAGATCCTCACTTTTCCCCACCAGGAACTTAGGGTTGAGTCATCCCCTCTGAGTCACAGGCTGTGGAGCACAGTGCCTACATGAAGAGAGAGTTGGCCACAGCAAAATAAAAGCACTAAGGCAGGCCCTACTCCATTATGTCTACGGTCCTACATGAAGAAGATACAGGGATACAAACATACAGAGGGAGACACGGAAGGACAGGCGTACAGCAATGGCAGAGTCTGCACACTGAAGGGGCCAGCCTCAGGGACACCAGTCCTGGTCTCAGAATCCAGTGCCAGAACCATGAGACTCCACTTCTGTCACTTAAGGGATAGCTGTGGTGCCTTTTTATGGTTGCCTAAGACAGCTAAAACAATAACCCCTCCACTAAGGAATCCCCGAGATGTCAGGTACTCTCTGACCACAGTCCCCAGACAGAACTTAATTTCAGTATGGGCTCCCATCTCTTTCCTCTGCTCCTTCACTGTCTCCTGCTCCCAGACTAGGCACCAAGGAACCACATATTCCCCACAACTAAGGGACAAGAGGTCCCTGCTTCCTTCTCTTGACCATTAGTCACACACACACACACACACACACACACACACACACACACACACACACTTTTTGTCCTCTGGGCCTCAGCCAGGGGCAGTACTGAAACACAGTACTGTCTTAAGCTTTGGGCTTGCTCTGGGGTCTCTAAGCCCAGTGGGGATGCAGTCCAGGGGCAGGCAGCAAGGAGCACACAGTCAGAGTACAGAGCAGCTATTCCCTGGCAACTATCCCAGCCTCAGCTCGGTCAGGCCAGGCAGGGAAAGGGACAGCAGAGCCCTGATCTACCCCCTTTGGGCAGAGGGCCAGCTTCTGTGCCTGCAAATAGGAGCCCCTCTGTCCTGATAGGACCAGCTGACCTTTTAACTGGCCCAAGGTCCTGCCCGCTCCATCTCTTTGCTAGGGGATTAGATCATGGGGTGAGGGCTACAGAGCTGGGGGTTTCCCTTGTCTGTCCCACCTATCTTCTGAACCCCCCTGCTACCCCAGGTTTCCCTGCTCAGACCCTGGCCCTCTGTTCCCCTTCCCTCCCTTGGGCTGACCCCATCCATTCCTTCTGGTCCTTAATTATTCTACCTTTGATCCTTCTTCTTGGCACTTCAGAGCTCATGAAATATTTTTACGTTTATCACTGCACTGCATCTACACCAGGGAGAGATGGTGAGGCATTAAAAATGCCTTCCAATTGCCAAGTGCTCTTGTTAAAAATGCAAACTTCCCCAAAATGAGAAGCATTAAGACTGGCAGCAGCCTCGGAGACAATTCATCCCATCCTCAGCTCTACCCCAGGCCCAGGCCACTCAGCCACTCAGAAGATGGGAACTGGGGGTGAGGGACGAGTGGGAGATGAAGGCACCCTGATAGAATACAAGGGCAAGCCACTAAACTTGTGGTGCTGCACACAAATGCACTCTCATGGAACCCCTGAATTCTAATCTTCCTTCCTCTTCCAGCCTCTCTGATATCTACGGATGTCTATAGCATGACTTTCTGAGCACAGCCATACAGGAAGCTGCCTGGGCGAGGCAAACAGGGGACATTAGTGCAGAGGTAGACAAGCGAGAGCCCCAGGCCACGTCTTTCCTCCCTAGGACCACTCTATTGCCCAAGGAAGTTCCAGACGGCTTTGGTGGGGAGAGGAAGGGGGTTGCCACTGATGTCCTTAAGAGGGCACAGCCTGGATCTGAGGGGGAAGTCAGAATCTTGTCCTTCAGAAGATCTCAGTTACCTCAATTTTAAAAACAGATACAGGGGACCCTCTAGACTGCTCTAACGCTCTGCCATCCTGTGGCTGAATCAGAAAACAAACCTAGGGCCAGAGCCAAGGGGGAGCCTCAAGGTCACTTAACAAATGAATTTCACAGGCTCCACCCCTCGTCCTTCCTACGTATTCCAACACGGACTGGCCAGACCCCTCCGGAGCCGCCTGCTCTGAGTATGGAGTATGTTGGTGTTTTTAGCCATGTAAAGCAGGCACAGGAACTGTACCCACTCTGTGGCTTTTTATTTCTCACATCTTGGAACCCCACACTGAGTCTCAGACATTTTTGCTGGGTCTTCATGCAGGCTGTTAGACCCCCCAAATACTCCATCTACATATCCATGCTCTGAGAACACAGAGAGCAGTCTGGAGTCACCCAAGGGCAGGTTCCAAAGAGATGGAACAAGGATCCACAGCTGCACTTAAAGCCACCATCTCCTCCATGGAGACTGCAGAGAACCAAGGTTCCACAGGCCAGGGCTGGCCAGTTCATAGAGAGCCTGGAAGCCAAGGGTCACCTACCTTCCATGCCATCCTCACGATGCCCATTGAAGTTGTCATAGGAATCCCATCGGATGAGGGGGTCAGAAGTGTTATAGTCTACAGATACACTGGGCCCGTTCTCCAGGTGCTCCATGCCTATGGGGAACCAGCAGGAGACAGAGGGAGAGATTAGCACGTAGTAAAACAGAAGGCTAGGGCGCTCTCCTATCCCCGAGGAACCCACTTGTTTTCGTGAATATCTAGGGTGGGACAATGACTTAGGTTGCCTGCAGACATTGGAAGTCTCAGACCAGGTCATAGGGCAAATCAGGACAAGGTACTGAAAAGGTACAGAGGGGGGGGGCACACATATGCGTGCACACACAAGCATATGCTAGAGAAACAAGCACCCACCCACTTTCTCATGTACAGCCCTGGGGCAAGAACAAGGGTCTGCTCTGAAAACTGGAAAAGGATAAGGGACAGGCTTATCCTGAACCACCCACAGGTGGGGATAGCAGGGAAATGACAACTGTGACATTGAAGAGACACAGATTGGAAAGGTCATCCCAGGCCTGCCCTTGTCCCCTACTTCAGACATACATCTGCAAGAACAGGCCAGAATCAGCCCAGAAACTAGTCAGGCCATTCAAGGTAGCCTATTTTCCTTGCTTGGCAGTCCTTTCTTTAGTCTACCCAGAATCCCTCTGCCTGTAACCTAACTTCATCTCCTCCCATTCTGTTCTCAAATAAGAGGACAAGCAACTGGTCTCTGTATTTAGAGTCTAGAAGAAGAGAGGTTGTTTATTATTAAACTGGCCTTCAGGTCGAGCCACTTCGGTTCATAAATACCCACAATCCACCCAGCACCTTTGACTGTCCTCTGGCTGTCCCTTCCATCTGCCAAGGCCCTCAGTTTCTGACTATAACAAGATGGTGACCTAAAGGGACCAGAACAGTTTAGTCACCTCAGAGCCTCACTGTCTGCAGTTATTCTTATTATACAGAAAATAAGTCGCTGGATCAGGTGTAGCTGGGATCCTTTACCTTGGCCTGCTCTAAATCACAAGGACCATCACGTTTGTAGAGGGACAGTGTGTGTCTGCTGACAGTGGGTCAGTGACAGGTGAGGATGTGGGGAAGGGACGACAACTAGGTCTATACCTTGGATTTTCTCTGGTCCATAGGAAAAGACAAACTCCACTTTGCCATAGTCAGGAAATCGATCATCTGAAAGAAAGGGAAAACAGAAAATGGACCACAGATCCCCAAAGAGAAAGGTTTCTCCTAGAAAAGAATTCAGTCATACCTGCATACATGGTTAATAATACAATAACCTGTCTACATTTGCCTTTTACACAGAGGAAGCTGTACATGCATAGTGAAAAAAATATTTTGAGACAGCCTCTTACGTAGCCCAGGCTGGCCCCAAACTCACTATATAGCTAAGGATGGAATTCAACCGCTTGCCCTCCTTCTCCCTCCATCCCTTGAGTGGTGAAATTTTGGGGATCAGGCCTTCCCAAGCATGCTAGGCAAGCACACTATCAACTGAGCTTCGTCCTCAGGCCCATCTCCCATTGAAACTATAGGTCCCACCCTTGCCAGAATTCTACTTCCTGAGGCAAACACAACCCTTCCGGTTTCTGACTACAGTATTCCATTTGTAGCACTCTAAGACACAGACACCATTTGCACCACTATTTCTAGAAATCAGTTTTAAGTAACCCCCTTGCCTCAACACTATAAAGGTGAACTATTTGTCTCCCATTATTCCCACCTCTCCCCCTCCCCCTTTTAATACAGGGTCAGGATAGATTTGAACTCAAAATCCTCCTGCCTCAGCCTCTTGAGTACTAGGGTTACAAGCATACTCTATCTACCACACCCAGCCTCATTTCTTCTTAATTCTGAGTAGGTTTCTATGTATTTCATTGATTCCTTCAGACACTATGCTGCCTAATTTTATGCCAACTTAATACAAGTTAGAGTCACTGAAGAAGAGGAAGCCTCAACTGAGAAAATGCCTCCATACGACTGGGCTGTGAGTGAGCCTGTAAGGAATGTTCTTAATTAGTGATTGATTGAGGAGGGCCCAGCCCATTGTGGGTGGTACCATCTCTGAGCTGATAGTCCTGGATTCTATAAGAAAGCAAGCTGAGCAAGCCATGAGGAGCAAGCCAGTTAGCAGCACCCCTCTGTGGCCTCTGCATCATCTCCTGCCTCCAGGTTCCTGCCCTGCTTGAGTTCCTGTCCTGACTTCCTTTGATGATGAACTGTTATGAGGAGGCATAAACAGAATAAACCCTTTCCTCCCCAACTTGCTTCCAGCCCTGTGGTGGTTTGAATATTCCTGGCCAGGGAGTGGCACTATTAGTAGTTGTGACATTGTTGGAGGAAGAGCTTCACTTTGCAGGTGAGCTTGGAGACCTTCTTCCTAGGTGACTAGAAGATAGTCTCCTGGAGGTCTTCCAATCAAGATGTAGAACTCTCAGCTCCTCCTGCGCCATGCCTGCCTGGATGCTGCCATGTACCTACCTTGATGATAATGGACTGAACTTCTGAACCTGTAAGTCAGCCTCAATTAAATGTTGTCCTTTATAAGAGGTCATGGTATCTGTTCACAGCAATGGAAACTCTAAGGCAAACCCTAAGTTGGTCATGGTGTTTTGTCATGGTAATAGTAACCCTAACTAGGATAGATATTGGCAAAGCTTCTTTTTGTGTGTCTGTTGATGCTCAATGGTTCTTCTGACTAGCACCATACAAGAGGAAACTGGGAACTCTCCCCCAATATCACATCTCTCTGTGTCTCCTCAACTTAGTCTGGATTTTGTTGGCTCCACCCTTATCTCCCCCTCAAGATTGATTATAATCTGTCCTGAAACTCAGGCCTCCGATGTCAGTCTTTCTGGCTTGCATGCAAAGAGGTCTCACAGAACAACTTTCTCCCCATGTGTCAGAGTACACAGGAGGGCCACCCCTCTGATCTGGCCCCTCCATGCTTTCTGACTGAGCCTCAGCTGGCCTAGATCACCAACCACTGCTTGTAGTAAGAGAGTCCAACAAAGATGACGTCTATTCTGTGGGACTCCATCATGCTCTGTATGTGTTCATCTCTATGCACACCAACCACTCTTGTTTGTGTTTCTTCCATGAGACCATGGACTCTCAAAGGCAGGGTTTAACTGTTTTCTCTTTGTATCTCCAGGATCTATAACGTGTTTAACATGTGTCAACACACAAGTGATGCTTGGTGGATGGGTGGTGAGGTGAGTGAGTGTACTAATGGGAGGATAGTGAATGTATGTGTGGACGAATGTATATATGCATTAGCAGGTGAGTAACTGTGGATGGATGGATGGATGGATGGATGGATGGATGGATGGATGGATGGATGGATGGGTGGATGATGGATGAATGGATGGATGGTGGATGGATGGATGAGAATGGATGGATAGATGGCTGTATAGATAGGCGGATGGCTGGATGGATAGATAGATGAGTGGATGATGGATGGATGGATGGATGATGGATGAATGAATAGGTGGACAGACCAATGTGTAGAAAACAGAACAAATATGCAAGTGGATAGATAAAAGAAGGATGAATAATGGTGTGTTGATAGGTAATTAAGAGATTGAATGTGCAAATGGATGCAAGCATGAATCTGTGTGTGTGCGCATGTGCGTGTGCATGTACATGTACATGTATGTATATTCCAAGCCTGAAGGTGATTTAGACAGAGCCTTAAGTGGGTTAAAGATTCCATCCTCCCCTGACCAAATTTCTTCTTCCTTATTGCCACCATCCCTATGTACATGCACCCCTCCTGAGGGATACTTGTTTCCTGCCTCAGCTGGCCCCACAAGACATTTTAGCATTATTAAGACAAAAACTACATCATGTTTCACTTTGATTCCAGCACTTAATACTGACCCCAATATTAGGACACCTGGCAATGCTAGAAAACTGACTCCCAGTGGTCACATGGGACTAGGCAGATAGAAAAAGGAGACAATATGGAGCAAGCCCTAGAGGAAGCTGGGAGGCACAAAACATCCCGAAGGTCCTGGGGTGCAGGGATGGACCAGGAAGGAGCTGAGCTTGATCTCTTACGACCTGAATTCCTAGACCACCCCAACCTCAGTCCTGACCGGTCATATTATCCTTCAGTCCCTCACACTATCATCCCTGAGACTTAACAGATCGCAAGGCTCAGAGAAGATGGTCCCTGCATCCGCTACATCATCTCACATTGGGCTTCTCCCCTGTTACAAGAACCCCTGATCCTGCCCCCTGTCAGGGAGCCCACCTTTGAAGGCCTCATCCAGATCTTCCTTTCCAAAAACGACCCCCAAGTCATGGATGGCACAGGTGTGGAACTGCACTCGGAAGATGACGTCTCGAGCCGGGCTCCGGAACTTCTTATGGTAACACTTCAGCTGCAAGGGAAGGGGGCAAAGGGGAGGGGAGGTCAAGTCTCCTGGAGAATCCTGACTGGCTTCATCGGCTAAGTCCCAAGTCTCAGCCCAAACCCATGAGAGAGAGGTCACCAAAAACAAAAACAAAAAACAAACCCTCAGAACTTTTTGGGAAACTTCTAGAACATAAGAGGAAGGGAACAGTTCCCACACAGAGGTATGCATACAAAGAGGAAATGTGGCCTTAAACTACAGCCAGCAGGATTGGGATTAGGACTGGGAGTGTCTTTGTCACCAGTCTAGAACTAGAAGGTCACAGTTCACACTGAGTGACAGTTTCCTGGAGATGTCCCAGAGCAAAATATGAGGCTAGGAGAAGAACATCCTGTCCAAGGGAGGAAGTTAGACCATGACAACGTGAGCCTGCAAGGGATACAGGAGCCCACAGTTCTTATCCAATGGCTTACAGGGGAACAGTTGCATGACCTATGTCCCCAGGGTAGGGCAGGGACAGGACAAGAGAAAGGACACTTGAAGAGGAGGGTGGAGCTCACCAAGATGTCTCCTTTCAGGAGCAGCCCTGGTTCGATGGTGATACAGATGCTGGCCTGGCTGTCTCCAGGGATGTTGCTGAGGGAGAGAGGTGGTGAGAGAGCTCTGCTTCGGAAAGAGGCTCAGTTCTCCCTTCCTCCTGTCCCACCCCTGCACCTTCACAGACTACTTACTAAATGCCAGATGTGTACACAGGTTGCATGGCTTGGTAGATGCGAAGAAAGGGCCGGCACCCTGTGGAGAAGGAGAGGTGAGTGTGAGAGGTGAGTGTGAGAGGTGAGTGTGAGAGGTGAGTGTGAGAGGTGAGTGTAAGAGGTGAGTGTGAGAGGTGAGTGTGAGAGGTGTGTGTGAGGTTACATCCAGAAATGGTTGGAGGAATGAGGGTCAATGGGAAAGGAAAGGAGGGAAAGAGAAAGAGAGAAGGAAGGGAACAAGAACATAAAGAAAGTCTAACGTCCCTTCTAAGGCATTTTAAGTAGGCAAACCATCGACTCCTCAGTATCTTCTGCCACCAGGCATGGCCAAGTCAACCTGACATCACAGAGGAGTCTCACTGAGCTCTGCTGAGAGCCTCACACAAGACCAGATGACACTACAGCTTGCCACCCGAGGCCACCAAGAAGGAAATACAGGCTGGAGGGAAGGGATGGGGCAGGTACCTCCTTTAGACTCAAAGTTGGGGATGCCATGCATGATCACATGATGCAGAAACAAAGGCTTGTTGTTCATTTTGATGGAGCCGGAGAGTAGGCCGCTGAAGTAGTGCACATATCTGCGAGGAATAAGGGGTCATCAGTAAAGGGACTGTGTAGTCCCTTCCATCCATCCACCCACCCACCTATCCACCCACCCATCTACCCACCTACCCACCAACTGTGTATCCACCCACCAACCCACCAAACCATCCACACACATACATCCACCCACCCACCCATATATCCACCCACCCATCCATCCATCCATCCACCCACCCATCCATCCACCCACCCACCCACTCATCCACCCACCCACCCACCCATCCACCCATCCATCCATCCGCCCACCCACCTATCCACCCACCCATCTACCCACATACCCACTCAACTGTGTATCCACTTACCCAACCCACCAAACTATCCACACATCCATCCATCCACCTACCCACCCACCCATCCATCCATCTATCCATATATTTATCTATCTCTTCATTCTTTCTTTAAGAACACCACTCTAGGCTGCCATCTACCTCCACATACATGACACATTCACCCACCCAGGCCACATGGTAGCTGAGTTTTCCCAGCCAGAGCAGGCCTCCAAACTTGCTGAGTTCCAGGAGGAAAAGAACAAAAACACTGAAAATTTCAGAGCCTGGAGCCCACTTGGCGTTCTCTAGCGCTCCCTGGTGGTGAACATGAGCATCTCTTTCATGTCTCATTCCCAGCCCCAAGCATCGCACAAATCAGGTTGCCCAACCAAACCTTCCTAACAGCTTACTAAGCCAAACCTTGCTTATGACTATTCTCATAGGCCCTGATTCACTCACACACACACACACACACACACACACACACACACACACACACACACACACACACAGAGAGAGAGAGAGAGAGAGAGAGAGAGAGAGAGAGAGAGAGAGAGAGAATAAACAGCAAAAGTTTGATAACTGCAGAGCTTATTTTATTTCTTGCTAAATGTATGGAATTTTCCACATTAACTTCTTTACTTGGGATCTGAGATAATTAACTTCCAATAAGTATCCAAACTCTAAGTTGGTTTGTAGTTGGGTTTTTACTTTGTTTCTTTGTGGGTTTATTTATGAGGTGTGTGTGTGTGTGTGTGTGTGTGTGTGTGTGTGTGTGTGTATGTGTGTGTGTTATGCTAGAAATTAGGCCTAGGGTACCCTGCATGCTAAGCAGTCAACAGACGGAGCTACATAAACAGCTCCAGAAACCTTCAGTTCTTCCAATAAAAATCTTGCTGCTAGAACAGAAAGACTGAGCCATCTTGTTTCTTTCTGACAGAGGTAGAAAACCAGGCCCAGAAAGAGTTGTGATCTCACAAGTCAGGGGGTGGGAGAGAAGGAAAGTCTAGACTTCACAGCATCTCCGAACGAACCACAGGTCAGCCCTCTGGTACTGACTGGTTGACATTTCCTCCTTTCTGATTCGCTAGAGAACCAGGTTGAACCAGACAAACCAATCAAATGCAGCCTGGGTTTCTACGAGAGCCAATAGCTCCACAGGAGGGCAAGACTCTAATTATGACAGCAGAAGACCTCTCCCCACCCCCATCTCCTGGCCCCTTGGCCCTCCTCCAGGCCCCAGTCCCTGAGTCTGGGTGGGGCCATCTCAGCCTCCCCTAGCAAGATAATCTGATGGGCATTGCCAGCTCCTATTCAGGGCCCTGTCTAGCCCCCCTGGCCTGTTACTCAAACCGGAAACCTGGAATGGCAGGTTCCCATCAGATCTCCTGACCAGGCCAACAGGATGTGTCTGTGTTCTGGGGACAATGAGTCCGAGGGCGGGTGACAATGAGTGGGTGACCTACAGGCAAAGCCCCTCCCGCTCACTCCTTGCTCTTCCCTGTCCAACTGCCGGGTTCCCTGCAAGCAACACTGACAAGGAAGCGGAGGGAAAGTGGCGGGGAATGTTCCGGAAGCCAACAGCTGCACTTTCTCATGTGTGTAGAGAGGGTGGCTTGCCCCCAACAAACACACTGGCCCATGGGATCTGTTGGCAGACACGCATAACTCACGCTGTCAGATTCACATGGCAACTGCACTGTATGCAGGCATGTGAGAACTGGACCTCTTCTCTTTCTCATTAGGGGAAGCTTGGTCTCTGCTGTTCAGCATCACAGTGACTGTTCAGCCCAAGCCTCAGTGATCGCACAGCAATGGTCCACATCCCTAGTCATAACTAGACTGTAACCTTCAGAATCAAAGGTGACTAAGATCAAGCTGTCAATGCACATGACCAACCCCCAGGAGCTGGTGCATGGTCTCAGACCCGCGCTGAAGGCTTCTAGGAGGCCAGTAATCAGTAAGGATGTGCTGTTGGAAGGTGCTAGGCTCCTGGGTACCTGGTGAGTACTCCTGTACTTTTATTTGGGCTTCTAACTACAATGGCAATAGTCCTCAGAAGTGACTGCAGCTCCTATCCAGATAAACAAGATAGGGACACAGGTGCATGTTGGGGATCCTCACAGCTAATTTCTCAGAGGCTCCAAAAGCCATCGGGCCCTTTAGCCTCCAGCCTTCCTGCCTGTCTTCCCAGGCCCCCTACCCTTGGCCAGGTTCCCCCATTTTCACCCTGCACACTCGGACTTTACTCTGGCATGAGTCACTTTGAACCAGACCTGTGGTTGCCCATCACTCTAGCAGCCATGGTTTGAAGTTTCTTCAAAACCACCTGTTGGGATCTGCAGCAATCACCTGTTTGTAAGCATGCAGTTGTTCACTAGAAGCTTGCCCACACATGTCTTTGTGTAGAAGATTTAGTGCCTCACCCTTGGTGTGAGCAAGGGACTGAGCCATCGCAGGCAGGTCCACACCAGAATTCCTACTTTCTACGTCTCCAGCCTAGGCTTGGGCTTGCCATGACTGCAGCCTCCCCACAACTAGGTGGCCCTAGATGCTGCCCATGGCCCCCTGTAGGTCACGCATCATTGAGTCAGGTGTCATCCACAGGCAGATCCTTGCTAGGGAGCAGGTAGCATTGACAGATGAGACCCTGACTCCCAGCCTCCCAGTCCTACGCCTGCATTCTAACTCAGCCACCACTCACTCACTGGGGCCCCTCGCTCTACCCTGACCCCAAGCTTCTCATAAGCAAAAGAAGGATGCCTTGGGTATCACCACTGCCCCAGTTAGAGCTTCAAAGTCACCTTCCCTAGAGACTCCAGGCTGTCTCCATAAAAACAGCCAGTTCTCTCTGTCACCCTCAATGCCAGAGCACTCTCCAGCATGGGTCTTCTCTTCGTTCCCCTCCCTTCTCTCTCTTCTTTTTCTCTTTCCCCTTCTCTATCCATCTCTTCTGTCTTTCCTCTCTTCCTATCCCTCTGTTTCTGCCTCTCTGTATTCTCCCCCAACCTCTGTCCTTCTCTGTCTCCAACTCTCCCCTCCTTCCCATCTGGCTTTTTTGGGGGGTAGGGTCACTTGTTTAATGCCTATGCTCTAAAAAGAACCACAGCTCCCCCAGGAAAAGGAAGGGACACTGCCCTGTTAGCCTGGATGTCCCAGTACCCACTGCTACAGCAGAGTTCCTCAACTTTGGCAATGAACAACCCATCTGGCCCTGCTTCCTGTCTGGGCTATTATTATGACACTCCAGTAAGAGTGTGTGGCTGGGGCCCTTAGCAAAACATTATAAATCCTCCCAGGAGAAGGTGTCCCTTATAGAGCTATCTATGAACTAACTCCCAGGACAGGTATTAGGGACATCAATCTATGTGTACATGCTGGCATGACCCCTCCAGGGCCAACCAAGCACAGCATGCGTCTACTTTATGTGGGCACCTTCTCTCCGACAGCCATGCCATAACAGAATGTTTTCTGCTGGTTGGCTAGAGCCAAAGCCAACTGACACGCCAACCTATGGGCACCACCATACCTGTGCCACTGCAGACTAAATGCCTGTGCTTAGTACACCCTTAACTAAGTAGATGTCCACCCCTGAGAGTGCACAGGGCCAGTTATCCACCATAGGGCATGCACACACTGAGCCTGGAGTCCAGGCACCCACCTCCTCTGGGATGGCTGGCCAATTGGCACGATCTTGTCCTCATAGAATCTCTTCATTGCAAACCGGTCAAGAGCCTGGTCAGCACTGTGGGGAGACACAAGACAGTCAGAAAAGCCCATGCCTATACCCAGGGGCCTCTTGTCCCCTTCCTCAGATCCTCCCAGGCTTGCATAGCCCCTCAGTCAATCTTGGTCACCATGGAAGGACAAACTCCTCTGCCAAACATGCTACACTGAGAAGCCTTCAGGAAGAACATGCTCAAGCTTCTCCAATCTGTAGAGCACAGCACTCAGTCAGGAGGTCTCCAGCCTGGCAGCCTATCTCTAGACTGCTATTAATTGGCTCCAGGGACATAATCCTTTCCATCAAACCTCATCCCTCTCATCAAATGAGGCTTAAAGGAGATTGAATGAGGTGACACCCATTAAGAGTTTGGCAGCCATGGGTGCATTCGTGTCCACTCAGCAGACACAAGGCTGGGCCAAGACCCTCCACACAGCATACAGAGATAATTCTGGCATTCCAACAACTTTCAATCCTGTTTAGAGTAAATGCAAAGTCCTCATTAAGGCCAGCAAGGCCATTGCTCTCTGTTACCTGACTGTCCCTAAGCTGTCTCTGACTCTATATTCACCAGTTCTCTTTTTCCTACCCACAGCTCCTCTCCAAGACCAACAGAAATCCTTTAGGACTTCAGAGTCACAGGTCCCCTGGCCAAATGCCCCCAGTCACTTCTGGTCTCTATGTTTTCACAGCCACAATCATGTTGCTGGGGGACTTGATTGGTATTTGAAGCCCTCAGGGGCAGGCCTGGGCTGTAATCTCTACATTCTTCCAAGCACCATTATAACAAGGTGCCGGACACAGCAGCCTCTGGGCAGCCATGCTAGATGAACAAGCCTTCAGCCTCTGTGCTGAGTGAGGTCAGAATGGGATCTACGTACTGGCTGGTTCCTGTTCTTTCTCCCAAACACCCAGGCAAAAAGGCAGTCCCACAGGCTTGAGGTAACTACCAGCTCGTCCCCTGGACCCAATTCTGATGCCGTATCTCCTCCTTCCCAGATCATCAAGGGAAACAGGAGGCAACTGAGGGAGAATGAGTAACCCAAGGCTGTGTGGGTGTCTTCCACACAGGAGAAGGTGTTCCACCGTCTCCAGCTGATTCCATCCTGCCTCAGAGCTGGGGGCACTTTCTCTAGCTCTGGGGGCTCCTGTACCTCTCATCTGTCCTGGTCCTCCGTCGGAGGGCAGCTCCTTGCCTCAAGAAGGCAAAGACCATGCAGGTGGGAGGGGGTGTCCCCACACCAATGTCCAGAGGACGGAGACCGCTGACCTCTCACCTGGCTGAAATGTTGCTGTAGTGCATATATGCTGCAATGACGACCCCAATCCTGCCTCGGTTTCCCTGAAAGAGGCAAAAGACAGTCATTGGTTAAACAGGCTCTGCTGTTCGAAGTCTATCCAGAAGCCTGGGGGCCAAGGGCAGGAGAGAAGGGTGCTGTTCTGGAGAAAGAGGAACATTGGGGAGGGAGGCGGAGGACAGGAGACAGAAAAGCCAGTGCACCCTCCACTGCTAGGAACATAAGTCACTGCCCTGCCCCATTTGTTGGAGGTAGGCTCTTGGGCAGAAGCTGTCATGTTCTAGAATGGAAAACAGAAATGGGTGGGTGAGCACAGTCGCATAATCTGAACTCTCATGTAGGTGTGCACACACAGTTGTACACACACAGGTACATGCACACGGGTACAGCCCCTGCTCTGACCTTGTTGTGGAGAACAACGACATTGTGGGGGTCTGCATTGAGCCAGGTGTCCATGGCCTTACAGACACTGCAAATCTTCTCCAGGGCTGGTGTGTGCAGGTCAGGCCAGCCAAATTCCAGGACCTATGATTGAGACGTAAGTAAGAAAAGGGAAGCCTAGGCACTCCATCAAGTCAGCCAGAACAATGCGGGAAGAGTCACCAGCAGCCAGGCCTCTGCTCTTAACCTGCTTGTCTGGCTGAGAGACAAGGCTTAAAGAGCAAAAGCTATGACCTGGGACCCAGGCTCAAAGTAGGGTCTGAGGCAAGCCATATCCCTTTCCCAGAAATATTGTCCTCACAGGGGTGTGCCAAGCTTTACAAAGTGAGACTATGATCTCAAAGCTTCCAGAAAGGCCCGAGCCCAGCCCTCCAAGCTCCCCTCCAAGGCCAGTTCAAGGCTGACAGGGTGTCAGAGGAAACGAAAGGGCCCCTAATGCTCACAGCCCTTTGGATATACAGACTGCCCATTCCCGGGCCTCTGAGAGAAGTCCAAAGTGTACAGAAGCGGGGCTTCCCAGTGGCCTTCAGCCCTCAAGGCCTCCTGGAGCCCTCTCTAATTTCACAAAACACTAAATGAAAAGAGCTGCTATTTGGCAGGGTCCACAGAACATGCCTAAGCCAGCTGTCCACTTTCAGAGACATGATCTGAGGCCCAGAGCAATCTGTTGCTTGCTTAACATCCCATAATGACAGGCACCAGAATCCAAAATAGAAGCCAAGGTCCCCAGCAAAGTCTCTAAAAGACCCACTTAGCAAGCAAAGTAAACCCTGGGGACAGGCACATATAGAAAAGACACAACCCAAGCCCCGCTGTGTATTCCTCCCACATGTGTATTCCCTCCCCAGGGCAGATGAGGTCAGAAAACACTGTGTGAAATTTCAGTAGTTGGTACTCTATAGTCCTTTATCAGATCTGAGATGCCCTTGAACTTGGAACTGTCATGGCACCAACATACGAAGGGACGTGTTCTCTCTCCCAGTAGCCCAGGCTAAGCCAGGCCTAGTCTTCCCGAAACAGTCACGGACTCACCTTAGCGTGGAGCTTTGTGATGTCAGGCCTCTGCTCAGAGAGGTTGAACAGCTGGAAAGAGACAAAGGGAGAGACCAGAAGAGTGAGTGGGAGGAAGCCGGAAGAGGGAGTCCGTCCCCAGTTGTCAGGGGCCTGGCCACAGACCAGCCATGAGCTCTCGGACTCCTATACCTGCTCTCACTCTCTCCCCTAACAGAAATTTCCACCGCACACATATGTTGGCCAACGGGATCAGCAGTGAGCTCTCAGGAAAGGGGGAGGCTGCCACACTCAGCCGGGCCCCTTGCACGTGAACATCCTGAACTTGGGATGAGAAGAGAGGGGGCTCTGCCCACTGGTGCGGAGGGATGGTGGGGGTCGTCTCTGGCTTCAGGACCAAATGCCCCAACAAGACTGCTTCTCAGTCTTCTACCACACGGAG
Source organism: Rattus rattus (assembly GCF_011064425.1). Lineage (NCBI taxonomy): Eukaryota > Metazoa > Chordata > Mammalia > Rodentia > Muridae > Rattus > Rattus rattus. Next base: position 147,448,007 of record NC_046157.1, read on the forward strand.
TCTACTCACATCCCACAGCCTACCCTGCCTCCCATGTTCCTTGACCCCTAAAGGGCTGTGCAGAACTGTCCACCTCTAACTCACGACCACAGTTTGTGTCACATACCAGGAAGAGAGGGGACAGACTCTTGAATGGGCAGGACGGGGGGGGCTGCGGCAGAACACAGACATCCTAGGACTCTGCATTTCTAAAGCCAAAGGACTCCAGATACTCCCAGTACTACTAAGGAACACATTTAAATGACATTAACAATGTCACTAAGCTGGCTTCATTCCCTCAGCAACCCCCATGTTGCAGAAGGGAAAACTAATGACCAAGACCATACATTCAGCTATCACAGAGGTGGAATAAAAACCCAGGACTTTCTGGTATTTAAAGCCAGGAACTACACAGTACTCAGCACAGATGATGGATGGATTACTACAGAGGCCTTCAACATGCATGTCCATTCAGAACTACAGAATCTGGGACCTTTGGGAGTAGTTAGGGATCTTATTAGGAGACATTCTTGGATACAGGGTGATCTAAGACTAACAACCAATGTCCTTATCACCACAAGGTGGAAGCAGAACATAGAGCGACGTGGCCACAAGCCAGGGGATGCCTGGGAGTGCTCGGATCGGCCAGGAGTGAGAAAGAGGGAAGGAACAGTTTTCTCCAAGATTCAGGGGAGCACGGCCTCCCTGACACCCAGATGCCCGGCCTCCAGAACACATGCCTGTCATTTTAAGCCACAGTGTGTAGCCATTTGTTCCAGTAACCCCAGCACCCTTGTGCAACCTCCTCAGCCTAGCTCTGTTAAACATGGCAGGCAGCAACCAGGGGCTCAGAGCCAGCAGTCCAGCCCCTACATGGCTCCCTTGAGCAAGGACCTGAGGTTCCCTCCAGGGATAGCCACCTTCCTGCTATAGAGAAAACCCCTGCCACCCATCTCCTCAGCATCAGGTAACCCTAGCCAGCCACAGGCTTCCCAAAACTATACATGGCCAAGTCTGCCCCAGGGCTTCCACCAGAAGCAGCCCCACACAGACTTCAGCCTTCTCTCTCCAGGGCTGTTCTGAAGGTGGTCCGCAGTACGGGCTCAGCAACGTGAGCCTGAGTCCTTATTCTCTTCTAGTCTGCCCACCGACACATTCGCACATTCTCACAATCACGTACGCGCACTCACAAGTGGTCACACGTCTTCAGGCTCAACACGCACTTGGCTCCACTCAATCGCATGTGCTCTCCTGAGAATCAACTCTCTCAGATAGAGTGAAGCCCTGGGCCTTGCAGGATGTCCAGGGTAAGGAAGGGAAGGGTGCTAGCATGGGGAACGGGCAGGGACTCTCGGCATACAGGAAGTGAGCAAGAGGAAGGGTAAGGCCCACCTACCAGGTAGTTGCCCCCATGCTTGGACTTCAGCATCTGAGCCACTTCACGGAGGTTGCTGCGGAAGTTCTCCTCATTAGCTGTGCTGGGGAAGGACACGGCGATGATGCGTTCGGTGATATACACCAGGTCCAGCTCACAGCTGTCTTCCATGGCTCGGTTCACACTCAGGTTTCTAGAGAGACTGGGTAGACAATGGGTCCAGGTCAGAACCAGGAATCCAACCCCGTCTCTAATACCCAGTTAGTCAGGCGCAAGTTCCTAATAGGATCCTAATGGGGAAAGATTGACTAGGATGGGATCCAGGGATCCTGGAGCAGAGCCCTGGCTACCTCCATGCACTCAAACTGAGAAGGAAGACAGGAAGCCTCCCTGGGGAAGGGGGCAACTCAGGTGATAATGCTCACATGGGCTGGAGCTGAGCCAGAGTCCAGGCACATTCCAGCCTCCCTAAGAGAGGCTGACCCCAGCTCTCCCTGAAGAGATCATTCTTGGCCCAAGTCTCCCTCATTCCTAAAGACCAGAGAAGTAAGAGTGCTGGATGTTTGCTGCAGTGGTGGCAAAGGCAAGAAACACAGGAGCACCCAGAGCACCCGGGATAGCAGCTGTGGCTCCCCTGGACACAAGGTGAGAAAAGCAAGGAAACTCACAGCTTTATACATCAGCTTTTCTACCAGAGGAGGTAGCCTGCTGGGACAGCTCTTCCCCATCCTCCTCCTCCCTCCCCATCCAAGGTGTACTCCTCCCATGAGGAGTGGGCAGCATTCCGTATTTCGCTAACCTTTGCTGTACTATAGCAGTATGGGGTTGAGGCTGGAGCCAGTTAAAAGTAGCAGATCCTCTGGCCCTGGTGACAGAAAGCCCTGGGACATCAAGGAGCCTAGAAATATCTAGATTCCACCAGGGTTGAAAGTCAAGACTTGGACTTAAATTCCAATCACTTCTGGCCCTCTTCTATGTCAGCAAGGCTGGGCTAGAGCTCTGACTACTGGTCTACCTGGTACCTACACATTTACCTCACACAAAGTAACCTGAGTACCGGGCACTCTCCATAGTGCTTTGGTCCTGACTCTAAAGGTTCTACACCCTCACAGCCTGTTTCATTCTGGCCTTTCCCTCTGAGAGGCAGGGGAAGGAGAGAGGTCAAGATAGGCATGAGTAAGAGGTGGCCATCCTGGGGTGGTGACCAACCAGTTCCACTGTCAGGATGGTTTCCAAGAAAGATACAAAGGCACAACAGTGCCATCCGCTGGACAAGATTGGCATCACAGCTCTAGACGTACTAAGCTGTGGTAGAGATGGGGAGCAGGGAGGGGCATGTTTAAAAGGCAACCTTGATCTACAGAAGCTGATGGCAGAAACCACGGCTGGCATCCTTAGACATTTTGTGAGGCTCAGAGTGAAGGTAAGGAAGAAGAAGGTAGAGCATGAGCAAAGCCTGGAGTTCTGAGTGCTCTTTTCCTGACCTCCCGAGATTAAAGACCTCATCCACAAAGAGTCAGAGCCAGCATGGGCCTTGACGGTGGCCAGCCCTGACGGTCACTTCCGGGCAGTGGATGACCTTGAGCAAGTTACAGCAGACACTCAGCAACTCATTTTCCAATACACAGACCTTCAGTGCCATTACAAGGACTAATGAGCTAATGCGGGAAAATATAGAGTCCACCTCAAGGTCTGGTTTGGATCTCACAGTGATGAAGGCCAAGGGCCACCAACTCCAGGCTGCTCGCTGGGGCTGTACAGCATCAGTCTCAGGATCCAGGATGGGACACGAGAATGCCCATAGCCTACTCCTTCCCCTTGTGCCAAGTACCTGATAGGCTGTGGCTGTGGCTGTATGCTTGGAGAAACTCTCATGGAGCCCTGGAAAAGAGAAAATGCACAGTATTACAAGAGACGGGGGAGCACAGGAAGGGAGGAGCAGAGGGGACGCTAGGTCATGGCCACACAGAGATCCTCCACGACCAACACTCCATCCTCACCACTGTAACACCCGGCCACAAAAAACCAAAAGCCAAAACGACCTGCTGTGGGAAGGGCAGGCAGATAGAAAGAGGAAATCTCGGATACAGACATACAGCCACCTGAGTGGCTCCCCTGCTCCGGAGACGCGCTCACCAACAGTGGCTGGATTGGCAGAAACCTACCTCGCCCTAATTCACCAGGCATCATGATAGTAACCTCAACTAGAGATCACAGACGGCGACTGCCTATGCTCTGGAAAAGCTAAGGGTCTACACTTGGGCCAGCTCTGAGCCTGTGTCCTCTGTCACCGTCATCCCTCACTCCCCCTCCTCCAAAGCCACAACACCGAGTTACTGGATCAATGGAAACCTTTGAGACAGAGCAGCAGGTGTGTGATTTATAAAGGGAATCCAGGGACCCGTGCTTCTGAGGATCTGTGTCCGTATACTGGCTCACCTGCCCCAATCCAGGATGTTGATGGTATAAAACTAAGCGAACAGACCCACCTTGGTGACCCAAACTTTGCAGGGCAGCAGAGTGACATTAAGTCTGCAGCTCTAGGCTCCAGCATCCTGCTAGGCAGCCAAGGGGACACTTGCCCCCCCTGAACCTGATAAAATGTCATCAGAATGTCACAGTGAGACAGGCCAGCCCTCAATAGTTTATATGGGCAAACCAAAAAATGCAGACGAGCCCCCTCACTCAGCCTGGCACTTGACCAATGGCAGCTGTCACTCTTTCATTAAGAAGAATTGAAAGAGAAATTCCTGGAAGGGAAGTAACAACTGTCCACTCTCATGAACACAAACAAACAAACAAACAAACCCTGTTTTGCTCTCCCTCAGCAGCCACCAAACACTCTAATGCACGTAAAATTGCATACCCCAGTTCTGAATTTCTGGGCTCCACCGAGCCACCTTTCCTGGCCACCAAATAGCAGCACCCCCCACCCCACCCCCCGCCTCCTTGGAGATTAAAGACTGCAAGGACAGAGACATAAGACACACAGTGACTCACCCCTGAATCCCTAGGAGGTTGATGGTGCAGCAGGACTCAAACTCTGACCTGGACTTGGTCATAGAGCCTAAGTGGAGGGTACTGAACCCAGTATCCATGGTGTTGGGCTCTGGGGTCCAGTTCCCCATGGAGTGCAGAGTCAGGGCCCCTGGCTGCAGGAAGGGTGTCCACCCTGCCACTGTGGGGCTGCTCAGAGCCCAGTAGAACCCACAGTGCAAGGAGGAGCTAAACAGCGCTGTCCAGAGGAATGATTCTCAGTCTCTCAGCATTTCTGGCCCTAGGAGTACTCAGGGTTGCATGAGTCAGGCTAGGGCAGGGGAGGCGGGGACCAAGGGTGTTTGGTTTTCAAAACCCTAAACCAGGCTGTTCCAAAACTCCCCACCCCAAAGCACACAAAAAGCCAACACTTCATCTATCCCATTGCAATGGTCTCTGATGAGGAGGCCCTGACTCTCCTCAGGCCCTGGGCCTGGCTCCAAGCCCCAGGGCCACCCTACTATAAATAGCCCCTGGGGCTTCATCTGCTGTGGATCCACAGTCACTCTTGAAGGAAGCCACCACAGCTGCTTCGAACAACTGGAAGCCACAACTTAGCCAAAGCTTACAGTGCCGCCAAGATCAGGGCCAGGCACACGCAAGGAGCGGGAGGAAGACAATAGACCAATTGAGCCAGGGCTGGCAAAGGAACTGGAGAGCCAAGCAGAGCTGGGAGCCTCTGAAGGCACAGGGCAAGGGATGCACAAGACCCAGAGACCAGGTTTCCAGTCCAGTCCCCCACCACCCTCTGGCCAAGGTTATGACACTCCACATTCCTCACTGCCGACTGGACGATAAATACTTGGCCCAAACAAGAGTCTGGCCCTGCCGCCTCCAGAAGTGATAAGAAAAGTCCAAACACTCTTTACAGCAGGGTGGCTGGGACAGAGATGCACAGAGGAAACTGCCCTGGGCAGGGGATAGGGACCAACAGCTGGACTGTCACCCCTGATGAATCACAGGGTTGGACTGCCCTCGTAACAACAGGGCTTCCTGTTTTCTGCAAGGTTTAGGGACACATGACCCTCGCCAGCAGAAGGCAAGCTTGCACGGAGACTGTGGCTTCGTCATGAGCTCAGGACACCAGTAAAGGGGCAGCCGGGAGCAAACACACCCCTCCTGTGGACTCCCCAAGAGACAGCAGGGTAAGTTGAGGCCTGGTGTCAGCTCCGTGGCCCCCTCATGGCAGACATACCCTCACTGGTTAACATTCACTGTTTAACTGTGTTCTGGGCACCTGGGAGTAGAAGGAGAGAGGCCCAAGCCTCACCCTGGTTCTGTACGGCGAAGATAACTGTCAATTCACCCGGTGAGAGGCACAGTGGTGTAGTCTCACATGCTCATCAGTAAAATGGGTACAACACAAGGCTCAGAAATCTCTTACCTGCCCCACTTGGGAGTCCCTGGGGAAGGTTTATTTTTAAAAGGAAAATAAATTCTTTGCCTGCCTGTAATCCCATTCTTTTCCCCTCTAGGGAATCTCAAAACTCTTAGCTTCCTACTGACTCCTCCCAAGACAGACCAATAATAGAACTTTTGATCCAACTCCTTGAGTACCAAACAGAAGTCTCCCTTATTCTAACCTCCCAAACATGTCTCTCCTTGGCAGAAAGGCCTCCATGAAAGAGCATTCCACAGCCTCCCCCAAACTGTGTCTTTCCTCACTGTCAGGATGGTCCCCCTTATATCTAACCCGCATCCTTCCTGCTGTGGGCACCAATTCCTTTTTCCTTGGTTCTCCATGCAGGCAGGAGCTGATTATAACTCAAACATTCCAGAGTAGCTCAGGTCTGCAGTCTGGGGCTCCTCTTTACCACCTTCTGCCCCCCATAGCATATTTATGCAGCAAGAACTATATGAACCTTGGGTCTCCAGTGGCCCTTGTCTGCAGCTAGAGGCTGGGAGAAATCCTGCCTTCCTTTCAGGGCCACGAGCAAACAAAACACCTCTGGACAGAGGGAAAAAAAAACCCGTTTCCTGAACCTAGGTCCCCAGAGCCCCCGCTGAGAGGTGGGTCTGCCAGTGAATTCCAGGGGTCCTGTGAGGCAGCCAGAGAGCCCAGCCCTTCATTCCTGCATCTCCCAGGACTGAGGGCCCCCACAGGCCCCGGCAGCCACACCCCTTCCTCCTCCTCCCCTCCCCTTCCTGCCCACCACTTGGATTTTTCCAAAACAAAGTGCGACACAGCTCTCGCCTCTGCAGCCTCTACTGAACACCAGCTCCATTGGAGGAAACAGCCTGGAGAGACCAAGCAGGAAACACCTCACAAACCGGCTAGTACCCTGAGCTGCTCTCTCCTCCCCACTGCCCAGAACACAGAGGAGCCCCAGGCAGCCAGGGGACCATCCCTGCAGCCCTGGGTCACCCAACCTACAACAGATGTCTGGAAGTCTGACAGTGGGGTTTCCACTCCTCTGAAGCAGCAGGCCTTTCTGGAATCTGTTCTCCTGTTTGCCCTCCTTACACTCCTTTAGTGAGACATTTTCTCCCTCCTCCCTCCTCCCTCCTCCCTCCTCCCTCCCCCCTCCTCCGTCCTCCCTCCAGACCAGGCACCACCCTGACACATGACCACCTGCAGACTCACTGATCCCACACCAAGTTATTTTACCTAAAACCTAAAACAAGATGCCATCAACCACAACTAAGTGGCCGCCTCTTTCTTCCATAAGACCAAGGTCAAACATGTCATTAGGGTCAATAGCCCTTCTAGATGTCTAACCTCACTGCTCTGACTTGCCTCTAGTTTATGGACTCCAAACGGCCCATACTAGAGATGCAAGGGTCAGAAGTCCCAGGACATAATATAAACACCACCCAGAACACCAGCTAAAGGTAATGATTCAGAGGCTACCACTTTATCCCACAGGCCAAGGGTTCAGAGGTCTGGATGACACGTATCCAGAGATATCCAAGGGATATCTCAAGCTTCTGTTTCCTTGTCTATAACATGAAGCCATGGCATCTGCCATACACCTTGTCATGACGCCATACAACCTCTCAGCCTAGCTCCTGGCCCCTAAGAGAAACAATGACTGGCAGGCAGGCAGGCTGATATTTACTGAGGATCCATCATAGCTGGGGTGTGCCCCTAACTAATTCATATTCTGCAATGACAGACACAAAACTAAATTCCCAAAAGCATCATGCACCTCATCCCGAGGACCAATGACAGGAATCCTCACATACCTCCACAGCGCCTTCCCCCAACCTAGGAGTCCTTGCGGCCCCTAGATAGCTCCACTCCTTATTGCTGGGCCTATGGCGGCCCAGGATGGTGCTGCAGTGTTGGTGGGCCACCCTCGGGAGCTCTACAGCTCAGCCCCTCCCTGCGGAGCCCTCCCTACCAGAGGCCAGGCAGCTGTCAGATGATAGGGCCTCGTGCCATCAACAGCTCCCCCTGTGCCAACCGCCAAAACCACTCCCTGTTCCTCTCCAGGCCTGGAGTGGACGGAGGGGCCAGCATGGGGCACAGGACAGAACAGATCTGAGGAGGGTGAAGTGTCCCCTGTGGGGCCTTCCAGGGGTGTGTGGAGACAAGCCAGCCCCCCAACAGAGATCAGGAGCTCCTGCCCCCTAGCCTGAGTTCCTTCTGATTAAGAAACTTGTCCTTTGACTCTCCTTGCAAAACTGAAGACAAAATGAGCCAGAGTCCTGAATCAGAGGCAGAAAAGGTCACACAGCAGTCACCACTTCCAGAGACTCCAGGCTCCAGGGAAGCACACCCGACAATGTCTCCAGGATCGAGGGTCATCTTAAAAGCCCAGGGCCCCTTCACCTCAGCCCTGTTGCTCTACACCAAACCTAGCTCTCAGATCTGCCCCTCTGCTCCTCCTCACCCAGGGCCAGGAAGAAGACCAGGGCCAAGTCTGAGCCCAGTGAGTGGCTTTGTGAGCCTCCCCTTTCTCCAGAGCTATGGGAGGCATATCCACTGGCAGGTCTGAGGGCATGCCTCAGCCTCACTCTCCCTTGGCCCCTACCCTCCTCATACTCACGGCCTCCTCCAGGTTTTTCGGAGTACTTCCAGCCCGGCAGTCTCCTTCCCCCTGTAGGCAAAGGGGTTAATGTCAGAGAGCAGTGAGATAAACAGTAGAAGGTTCCAGAATTCCTACCTGCCAGGGTCAGGATAAGGGGGAAAGAGTAGCAGAAGTTTGGGGGGTGTGCTTGTGTTACTTGCATGCCTGTTTGTCTACTCAAAGGACCACCAGAGAGACATAAACCCTCTCCTTTGGGCCCACCCCTGGGGGGGACATTTACTCCATTTTGAAGATGAGAAGCTGAGGACCAGACAGGCTCTCCCTCACCTGAAGTCTCACAGGGAGAGCCTTTGCCTCCAGCCCATGGTTTCAAGGTGGCCTTCCCCATTAGACACCTCTTCCAGCCTCAGTTTCCCCATCATAGAGTGCCCCAACCTAATTCTCATCTTTTTCTTCCAGCTTGGAGAAAACTCTCTCGGGTAGTCCAAAAGATTGAAGGGAAGTCTGCTCAGCTTTGTCACATTCCATTTCTCCTTTACCCTGTGTGTGTGTGTGTGTGTGTGTGTGTGTGTGTGTGTGTGTGTGTGTGTGTGTGTGTGTGTGTGTGTGTCTGTGTGTGTCTGTGTGTGTCTGTGTGTGTGTGTGTGTGTGTGTGTGTGTCTCTGTGTGTGTGTGTGTGTGTGTCTGTGTGTGTGTGTCTGTGTGTCTGTGCCTGCAGACACACATGCATACAGGTCACTTTCACAAACCGATATTCCTAAAGCAGATAGGTCCTGCCCCTTCCTACCCTCTCAGGCAAATTTGGCATTTGAGACAGGGTCTCTTTCTAACCTGGGACTTGTCAGACGAGGCTAGCCAGCCAGACTCAAGGGTCCACCTGTCTCTACCTCCCCAGCACTGCAGTCACAAGCAGGTATCACCACACTGGGCCACTTTTACCCAGGTGGTTTCTGGGGACTGGGCTCGCATGTCCATGCTTGCACAGGCATTCCCATGACTGAGGGTCACCCCAGACCTCCCTCTTTTTTGTAAAAAGGAGGTCTCAGTACATAGCCTAAGCTGACCTAAAACTGAGAGTAATCCTCCTGCCTCATTCGTCTTCTGGATGCTAGGTTTACAGGCCTGAGCCATTGAGCATATTTCTTACAAATTTAACCACTGATCTCCTTCCTAACTCCACCCTGCTCCCTCTCTGTCAGCCTCAGCCCTACATCCCATGGCTGGATGTAGGCTCCAAGGTCATGAGTACCCTTCCTCCAGGCCCAAAGCCCTCTCCCATCTCCAAACCCATCTCCCTGTAACCTCCTCCCAGCCTCGGGACTCTTCAGTTGGCTGGGTTGTCACTCACCACATCTACTACATTCTTGGGCACACTCTCCGTGGCGATGGGCTAGGGACAAAGAGAAAATAGTGTGAGTTCCACAGAGATGCTGGCACATCCACCTTCTAGGCTGGCGGTCAGAGTGGTAAGAAGGGCACAGGCTTCAAGACATCACTTGGCTGGTCCCAAGCTGGGGAAGCAGCATTTGCAGAAAGAAACACTGTCTTATTAGCAGTGGAGCCATCCAGTTCTATCTGATCACACTAAGCCTCAGACCCCAATCAATGGGGACAACAGGACAAGGCACTCTTGCTCCACCTTCTCAGAGCTTTCACCTCCACTGTCTATCCCGGGCAAGAACCCACAGAGGCAGGGGCACCATGGCCAGTTAGTCCCAGGAAACAGACATAAGATATGATGAGAAGGCCCAAAAGCACGGACTCCTGGGATCAGAATCTGATAAATACTGCCCAAGTCCCAGCTCTCCAGTGACTTTCTGGCCTCACCTTTGGTACCTATAGTACACACACACATCACACATACACACACACACACAACACACACACACTAACTCATCCTTGGTACCTATGATACACACACACACACACACACACACCACCACCACCACCACCACCACCACTACCACCACCACCACCACCTTCTTCTCCTTGGTGGGCTCCTTCCTCCAAGAAGCTCTGATTATACCCCATGTGGTACACCATTAGCCTTCCCATCTATGCTTTTCTAAAGGAATGGTCAAACCTGGCCCGATACACTGTGTTCATCCAATCACAGTTAATTTGGTATGTAAGATGTGTTTTTATTATTTAAATTTTGTGCATGTGTGTAGATCTCGGTGTGGATTTGTGCAGGAACTCATGCAGGCCAGAAGCATCAGATCTCTGGAACTGGATTTACAGGTGATTAGAAGCCATCCACAGTGCTGGGAACTGAACTCGGGTCTCCTGCATGGGCAATGTGTGCTCTTACCTGCTAAGCCAGCTCTCCAAGGATTTTGGATCCTTGGTTTACCTTCACCCAAAGTAATCATTGTGACAGTTTGATAAACTCAGTAGAACTCCCTCATGCCAGGGACCAGAGGGACCAGAAGTGGGCCATCAATAAACATCCAGCCATCCTCCCTCTACCCCAGTCAACACAGGGCTTCATCCTAAAAGTGTCCAGAAGAGTGGATGATGAGGACTAGGCATGTCCTAGGCCAAGCTCACCTCCCCACTGTTACTAGAATTCTATCTGCCACTCCAGGAGGGGCTGTGACCACCTGGAAGGCTATTGGCACTGAGTGTCCTACCAACCTAGGACTTCTACGTAATCACGGGATGCAGGGACCAGAAATTCATATCTCCAACAGGGTCCTGGATGGCTCTAAGAGCAGACAGCCTGGCCCACAACTGCCTGCTGTTAACTACCGGGTGACCCTTGCTGCCCACCAGCATGGCTGACTAGTGGAATGTACATTGGGCAAGTAGAATAAAGGTCGCCTAGGAAGAGAACCTGGCTCCAAGCACAGGCTAGCCCTTATGACTGACCTCTCGCCCTGGGGTTTCCCCACAGCATGGAGATCCACCCTACCCCACCCTACTCAAACTCCTGTCAGCCTTCTCTGAGCCATAAGATTTGGTATAAAACTACAGGCCTCAGCAGAGCAGGAGAAACTCGCCCTTCCTGCCAGGGATCATCTGAGCACTGTCCCCTCTGCCCCCACCCCTTTCCCTTGCCAGCTGGAGGCCAGCCACGGGCAAGACTCACCAGTAGTCAGATGCCTTCAACACACTGTCCCACATGTCTTCCAAGGAGCCAAAAATTCTCCAACTGCCCTCCAGAGTTCATAACCCCAGCCCAGCATGTATGCACCCCCTCTACCCTAGTTCTCCAGGACTAACCACTACCAGCCTTAGACTACCTGAGGACAGAAAAGTGCAGAGACTGGTCCCAGCTGGGCAGAGTCACCTAAGGCTGCCCAAGCTCTCATGGCACAGTGGGGAAGCTCCTAGGGACTCACTAGGGAAACTGGGGATTCAGAAGTGTCAGCCTCAGAGAACTGCCCTATTATACCACAAGTACAAGACCACATGCAGGCAGGCAGGCAGGCAGGCAGGCAGGCACGCACGCACGCACACACACACACACACACACACACACTCTAGTTGACTTTTAGTCTAAGAAAGAAAAGATGTTTATTTTTATGTATGTATATGCACCTGAATGTACTTATGTGTGCCGTGTGTGTGCAACTACCTGTGGTGGCCAGAAGAGGGCATCAGATCACCTAGAACTTGAGTTTCTGGTCACCTAATGTAAGCGCTTGGAACTGAACCCAGGTCTTCTGCAAGAGTAGCAAGTGTTCTTAATTGTTGAGCCATCTCTCCAATCCCCGATTTTTCTTCTTAGAGTAACTGCTCTCCAACACCCTCTATTTTATATTTACTAACATCCTTAGAACATGCCTCTCACTGAGATATGAGCAGTGCCCACACCGAGCATAGAACAGTGCCCAGCACACTGTGAGGCCTTGGGAAATATCTGTGGTGTGAACGGTCTCCTTGCTCTCCTCTCTGATAGCTCACTATGTTAAAGATTGGTTGATACCCAGCAGCATCCCAGGTCCCCTGAACATATAAAAGCTGTCACCTCTGTCTTTGTTCAGTTTTAGATAAGGACCTTTCTATACCATATGTACACACACATGCATGCACGCATGCATAGACACATGCTACATCCTCACATGCTGCTCCCAAGACTAGAGGGCCTTTAAACGTCACTCCTCCTGCACCCTGCTCCACAGACAGTAGCTGAGGTACTGACAGAAGAACTGCCAGCATCTTAAATAAATACAAGGTCTACCCCAGGCCTGCAGAGCCCGCGTTCACTTCCCTGCCTCTCTCCTGGGGTCAGTTGGTATCTCAAAGTCAGTTACAGAGGCTGATTCACATGAAGTCTAAACAAGAACAATGCTGGCCTCACTCAGGGTCCCTAACCCCTGCTAGGTCTCAAAATTGAAGGTGGCACCCCACATACACCTGTCTTGCAGTCTGCATAGTAAACCACTCCTCCTCACATTTTTACACCCTAGCTGCCTCCACTGCCTCTCCCTATGACAGCCATGATTCTGAGGCAGCTCTTCCCAAGGCTAAAGCAAGAACAACGGCTTTGACTTGCAACAGACTGGGGACCAGGCTCTGCTGCTGTCATTACAGCCCTCAAGGTTCCTTGGAAATTGACCCTGACTCATCTCACAGGGAGACAAGGGAGCAGTGGAAGATTCTGCAATGCCCAGAGGGAGAGAGTTGGCATTTGAATTCTGCTTCTTATAGCTTCACAGGCTCTCAGCCTCTCACTCATTCTCCCCCCTCTCCCCCCCTTTCTCCTCTCTCCACCCCCCCCTGTGTGTGTGTGTGTCTGTGTGTCTGTGTCTGTGTGTCTGTATCTGTGTGTGTGTGTGAGTGCATGCACATGCACTTGAGTGCATAGATGTGGAGACCAGAGATCAACATCATGTATCTTCCTCCTTCACCCTCCACCTTATTTTGAGATGGGTCTCAATGAACATAGAACTTACTGATTTGGCTACCCTGGCTGGCCAGCAAGCCTCCAAGGCTCTCCCTATCACCATACAGTGCTGGGAACCCAGGCAAGCATCACTCACTGTGCCTGGTTTTACATGGTGCTGGGATTGAACTCGGGTCTCTGTGCTTGCACAGCAAGCACTTTTCCTACTGAGCCTTCTTCTTAGCTCCACTCAACAGAGGACACACTTTTGGAACCACAAAGGCTGGCTACAGCAGACCCTAAGGTCACCGGTAGGAACTTACTCCTTTCCTGTACTTCCCAGGGAAAACTGGGGAATGGACCGCAGTGGGAGGGGCCACTATCAGACAGCAGAGAACTTCCTGAATTAGCTGTGAACCACAGGGTGGGTAAGGAAGCTACATATCCTTTCGTCCATGTTTCCCCCTGAAACAGACACGCATGCCTTTCCCTCTCTGTGCACATGCTACCCTCCCTGCTGACTGAGCGAAGATGAGCTTGTCCTGGAAGACTGGAGGCTGATACACCTGCCTGGGGACCATGTTGTGGTCTGCAGGAAGGCCAGGCTGGGGGAGGGAAAAAATGTATCTGTGGGCTGCTCTTCAGAGGAAGGAAATGCTGGGGCTTGGGGATGTCCCAGCCTGAGCCCAGGGCACAGGGGCAAGAGGGAGGGTGCAGAATGCAGACTCAGCCTCCAGAGGAACATTCTGTCCAGAACTCTTCAAACCCTCAGCTCTAGCCTGCCAGATCTCTCTGCTCTTGTCCCAAGGGAAGTCTGGAATCTGGGCAGTTTGGAGCCAAAAAGACCCCATGACGTCACATCTACCACCACATTGATGATCCCTGAGGACACCCAGCACTACCTATCTTGGAGGGGGAAGGGCCTGGGAGGCAGAGGGGTCAACCAAAAGGAACTAGAATTGCTCAAACCTGAGACATAGGGAAGGCTATTCTGGGCTCACTTTTTCCCAAAATAGAACCATAAGTAGATATAGGGTTGGGTACAGGGAGGCAGGGGGACAAGGCATAGCATTTGGGGACGTTTAGCGGAGTATGATATTGGGCTTGCATACTGGAGGCATGATCTCATAACACCCCCATGAGGGTATCTTCTCAGCAGAAATCATAACAACAGCAACCTCTAGGCAGCAGCAGTGGCAGAGAAAGCCAGAGACTCTCACTTCCAAAGCTTGTTTTGGGTCAACTGCCTGCCCAGGCCCCCTGAGCCACCATTCCATTTCCAGGTCTCAGGGGCTGGAGAAGGAGCATTTGCCTCCCCTTCGGGCAATTTCTGGGAGGGTGCTCACTTCTGTGTGAGCCCAGGTCAGCCCTCTAAACCTGTGTCCCTGCAATGTTCCACCCCAAAGCAACAAGAGGGAATAAAATGGGCACAGGAACAGCTGAGACTGAAGCAGGACACTGGGCAGGCAGGAGGCCCAGGTGGCAGGGACGCTGACCCAAATGTTCAGGTTAAATTGCTGCCAAGGTCACAGCCTCTCATAGACACACTCAACCATCAAGTGGGAAAGAACAGGCTCTGGTGATTAAGTGGAAAGCTATGTGACTTCCACACCCCCCAGAGGAGTGCCAAGCAAGTCCGCTCCTGTCCTCAGCCCCTCCTCCAAGCCAACCCGAGGAACCCTGGCTGAGGCTGGGACACCAGGACATCCTCACCAGCCCCATCTCAGGGCCAGGCTAGAATACTGAGTATTCCCTCTGATCGCAACTCTCCTCCCCCAGAGGCCCAGGTCTGCCACAAGGCTTTGCCTCCTCCACATCCTTGGGCTAATCTGGCCCAGAACCCTGAAGCCCCTGCTGGATGTCTACCCCTGTCCCTACCACCTGCCGTCCCATCCCATAGCCACCCCTTCCTGCCAAGCCACCCCTAGCTTGCAGCAGATTCCCACTCTAAAACCCTGCTTTGGGTCAATTGCCTGCTCAAGGACCCATAATGGCCCTTAGTGCTTGGCGCTCAAGGTCCTGTTCTCCACCCAGGCTGTGAACTCCTCTAAGCCCAGCCCCTCCCTCTCTGGCCCTCTTCCCCATCCCCAGCCCGCCCTTCCCTCCCCAGTAGAGTACATTCCCATCCCCCATCTTATAGCAGTCCCCCTCACCACCAAGTGGGCATCCAGACCAAGGTAATACACAAGGTTGCAGGGTCTACTCTTCCCCCAGCCAGAGCAGGCTGGCTAACATTTATACCATATTTGCTAGCTTGCTTCTGCAATTTGTACCGAGGTCTGTGATCTAGACCTACTACCTTCTAGAGCTCGCCCTACTCCTTCCTCTAAATCAGCCCAGCCACAGGGAGCAGACTTTCCAAAGCATAGCCCAAGTGAGTTCATGTATTCTCCTGAAACCCAAGGCTCCCCCTAGTGAGAACCTAGAGTTGGGCACTGATGAATTCTATGGTATGGGTTCCTTCTGCCTTGCCTTCTGATGCCTGGCTTACCCTCCTGGGCACAACTCTGCCCCAGATATTAGGCTGCCGAAGCAGGATCTTCTCCCAGTGGTGGTCAAAGAGAGGCCTTGACCTCTGACCTCTGGGGACCATGACGCTTGCCTGTCTGAGAAAAGACAGGATGTGAGTGAGCCTGAGGAGGTCCACAGGGCATCAGCCGGTACCCTGCACCTAATGGGTGTCAGTGGCCAGTGAGGGTTCCAGCAGCAGACATGACTCCCCAAGACAGCCCGGATGGGCTATGTCTGAATTTTGAAGCCTCTTCCTGGCTCCCAAACCAACTAGCCCCAGGGCCATCTCTACCTCCTAAATGTTGCTTCTGGGAACAACAGAAAACAAGCATAGCCTCATGGCCCTAGCCCTTCTGGTGTGCAGCCTTCAGTTGTGCTTGAATTGGGCTGTACGACCCCTCCTATCCCCAGCTGCTGGGGCCTTCAGGGAGCTCAGGCCCACAGGATCCCTCCCTCTGGAAGTTAGCTTCAGACCAAGCTTGCCTCCTGGCATGACTCCATTTTCCAGGATTTTCTAAAGATGGCCACCCATGCCCCTTTCAGCACCCTGGGATTAAATTCATCAGACCACAAAACCATTCCCCTATCACAGCTCTTGATGGAAGAGATGAAATTTGCAAGCTAGTCCTCTGGTTTTCCTATATCATTATCACTCTCTCCATCTTCTTTTCTGGAAGTTGTTTTTTTAAAAAAAAAAAAAACAAAAACAAAAACAAAAAAACAGGATCTTATCATAGACCAGAGTAGCTTTAAATTCATTATGTAGGTAGCTGAGGACGGCCTTGAACTTCTGATCTTCTTGCTTCTACCTCCTGAGTACTGAAATTACAGGCCTGTAACGCCATGCCCAGTTTCATGCCATTTTCTTCTAACATGAGGCAGCCAGTGTCTGCTGTTCAAGACCCTACAATGCGCACAGGGGCATCCCTCTGAATAGCACTTTAAAAAATCTTAGGGTCCACACTGGAGGGATGGCTCAGTAGTTAAGAGTACTCATAGTTTGTGGTGGTATGAATGCTTGTTCCACAGTTGATGGAACTGTTTGGGAAGGATTAGTAGGTGTGACCTTTTTGGAGAAAGTATGTCACTGGGGGTGGGCTTTGAGGTTTAAAAAGCCAAGTCATTCCCAGTTAGTCTCTCTCTATCTCTATCTCTATCTCTATCTCTATCTCTATCTCTATCTCTATCTCTATCTATCTCTCTATCTCATTTCCCCCAATCCCACCTTGTGCTTGTGGGTCAGACATAACCTCTCAGCTACTATTCCAGCACTGTACCTTGCTGTCTGCTGCCATGCTTCCTGCTGGACTCTAGCCCTCTGAAACCATAAGCCCCAATTAAACGTTTTCTTTTATAAGGAGCTTTGGTCATGGTGTTTTGTCAGGGAAGTAGAAAAGTAACTAAGACACTGCCCTTTCAGCTGGAGTTCAGATCCTAACACCCACATCAGGCAGCTCACAATCACCTGTAACCCCAGCTACAAGGGATCCAATGCCTTCTTCTGACCTCTTCAGGGACCTGCACACACATGTGCATGCACTCGCAAAGACATACATGCATATATACACACAAATAAAAATCATCTTTAAAAAAATTCTTAAGATCTATTACTGTTTAAAACCTGGCAACTCTTGCATAAAAGAATACTATTGGCCAGGCGGTGATGCATACGCCTTTAATCCAAGCACTCGGGGCAGAGGCAGGCAGATCTCTGAGTTTGAAGCCAACCTGGTTTACAGAGCAAGTTCCAGGACAGTCAGAACTACACAGAGAAATCCTGTCTCAAAAAAACAAAAACAAGAACCAACGCTCCTGGACTGGAAGTATGGCATGGTTTGCTTAGCATGTTCAAGACTCTGGGTTCCCCAACAAAGTGGACCAACTTACAAAAGAACTGCACATGAACACAGTAGCTGTCACAGACCCTGTGTGTACAGCTATGCATTGGTACAACAAAGGAATGACTAAATAGATGATAGATCCTCTCTCAACACTCCAGCCCACTGGACAACAGAGACATTGGGGACCATGAGAAGCCCAAATTGAGCTCCCAGGTAACCCCAAGGAAGCAGACCAGGGTGCCTTTCTAGTGGCCCACTACCGGCTTGTACCTGCAAACAAGGCAGTCAGCCTTCCTGTGCCCTGATCTAAGTACCGTAAATGGTCCCACCTGTCTCTCCAGGACTGACACAGGCTGCCCAGGTGCCCATATGGGACACAAGCCCACCTGTCCCCAGCCACGGTTAAAAGGCTTTGAGAACTACAAGAGCTGTGGGAGTCATAGTGATATTTGTCACTGTTAGTGCTGGGAGGGTAGTTCTGGTGCAGACCGGTGAATGAAAAGCTCATTCGCACTCTGATCCATCTTGTGGCCTCCTATCTCCTTCCTGGATCCACACCCAAAACTCCATAAAGTGCATTTCACTGTTGTCAGGTGATGTTCTACAGGACATTCCAGCCCTGCTGCTGTGAGGCTGGCGACAGAGGGCATGGGAGACGTGTCTCCTGTTACACGGGTGTCCAGGGTACTAGCCCTTGTGCGCAGTCAGCCTCGCATCAGACGCCATGATGGCCACCCCACCCAGGTGCCAGTTCTCAAGTGCAGGGCACCTGGAATGGGGTAACTTAGTGGGCAATCCATTCAGCTATCATCATCGGCTTCTCGGGCCCTGAGAAACTGCTACAGTTCTTTGCAAAGGTCAGGAGTTTTGTGGCAGGCATCCTAACTCTATCCTGCCTAGAACCCCCCAGGAGGAAGCAACCCCCAGACTCTTCTGCCCAGGCCCTCAGACCACATCTGTTGAGTAAGATGAAGGTATGTGTTGAACATTAAACCGCTCAACCCTAGCCAGCCTGGGCACAGGCTGGAAAATATGTTTGGCCAGCAGGGTCTGAAGCTGGGCAGAAAATCTGGGTCTGAATCAGGGGAAGGGTGGTTAGGATTCATCCAAGGTTGGCAAGAAAGGTAGCGGAAGCAGAGACAAACCAAGGCCAGAACGTGCCACAGACAGATGAACTCGGGACACACTGAGTTGGGAACCAGAGAGCAGGGCAGGCCAGGCAGTGGCCTACAGAGGCTGGCAGCGAAAGGAAGGAAAACCCTGAACCCACCCTTTCCTCCCTCTTAGGAGCCTGCTCAAAGCACTTGCCTCACCCACTGCAAGGAAGCAGGTGCTGAGTGCTCTTGGTGGAGCCAAACTTTCTCCTTGCTTCCCCTGGGCCACTTTCCCACTGCCAGGGCAGCACAGGGTCTCCCACTCAGTGTGGTAGCCTGCCCCAGTGCCCCTTGTGCAGAACTCACCACGGGCAGCAGGGGACAGAGGACCACAGCAGTAACCAACCCCCCACCCCCAGCTGTCACAGTCCTAGCTGTTCTCAGTATGAATACCTACTGGGTGTGAAGAGGGTAAACGTTCCTGTCCTGGAACTCACATGCTGGCACGGGTGGAACCCCTTAGGCAAGATCAAGGTAGTTAAGCAAAGTGTACAGTGTGTGAGAGGCCTTAAGCCCATAAGCACATAAGCTCAGAGGCTGAGTAGCTAAAACACAGAGGAAAAAGCCCTAAGCTGAGGAAGGAGAGCTTCAGGGGAAGAACCTAAGGTTTTGTTCCAAGTGAGGTGGCATACCTCTGGCTTTGGAATATAGATTGCATATTAGCATGACATTTGATCTTGCCAGCTTCGAGCAGTGGGTACTATTGCTAGCTCCCATTCTAGAGCAGGGACAGCTAAAGAGAGAGTGGGGCTAGGTAATATGTTCAGGGTCACCCAGTTGAAGCAAAGAAGTTGGGGAGCAGAAAATAGGAGAGGAATAAATATCTGGGAATGGGGTGCTAGGACTCATGGGTGGGAAGTGGAACTTTCTTCCTTCGGGGAGGTGGGTTCTGAGGACCTTCACTACCGCCCAACCCCAATCTAACTAGCACATGGCCTATCCAAACTCCTGCAAGGCGACTACCACTGTGCAAGTGGACACAACACAGAGGCATGAAGACGTCCTACCTGGCACACGTGCCTCTCAAAGGCAGGCAGTCCTTCCAGCTCCTATCTGCAGGCCTCCAGCTGGAACACCATCCTATGCCCTTCTGTCCTGACCTTGGACCTTGCTCTGTAAACAAGGCTCATGAGCCAGATGCTGGCCCCTGCCTCCTGGTCCATAAACCCTGGGCCTTCCCTCAGCCTTCCCAAAGCCAAGGACATTCTGTTCTTAGCTCCTAGGTAGTAGCTCGGTACAGATGAGAAGAGTCATCAGTATTCTCTGCCCACCGCCCTGCTCTGGTACATGGTATGCCTCTGCGATCCTGGCGAGGTTTCTAGCCAGACCACTCCAGCCCCACCCACAGCTCCTTTACTTCAGAGATATGTGAAATGAGTACTCCACATCCGGAGGACCCAGGGTGGCAGCTGAAGCCTAGGAGAGGCTGACCTAGGGAGCCAGGTCTCTGCATCTGGCCTGAGTGAGCGGAGGTGACATGGCTTCAAGGCAACCAGGAGTCTGAGAGTCCAAGGGTATCCCTGGGAAACCCAAGACGCAGAGAGAAAGAAGGGAGCAAGCTATAGTCACAAGCAAGATAGGGTTGGAACAAAAGAAAACTAGATAGCCTGACTATGTGTCACATATCTAAACTGAGCAAGTGACCACACATTTGTGAAAGATGCTAATGACTAGACTCAGACTCCAACACAGGCAACACCACAGGTATTCCCCACCAGCCCACATGGAGCTCCTCTGCCCATTCCTACTCTCTGTCGGTAGGTCTGCCTGTCTGTCTGTCTGTCTCTGTCTCTCTCCGTGTCTCTGTCTTAAAGGCTATGGAAGCAGGAAACCTGCCAACCCTCATCAGACCAGCTGGAATCAGTCTGCAGCAGGCCAGCTCCACAGCCCACAACTCACAGAGGTCCTGCCCCTGTCCGAACTGTTCTGGAAATATGACAGAGAAGAGGAGGATGAGGGCCATAAAAGCAGAAAAACAGAGTCATGGGGACATAGCGAAGCTGAGGAGAGGAGCAGAGGCCACCACCTCATCGCTGGTTTCTGGAAAACACCATCCATCCCTCTGCCTCCAGTTGAAGGGTACTCAACCTACAGCCAGGAGTGTGGAAGGCAACACCACAACACACCCTCACCCTCCAGGCCCTAGAACAACAGTAACCTAGCCAGGCCCAGGGACATACAAGATGGCCTTTTATGGGTTTTCCCAAGGACCTCAAATCTCCAGACACACAGAGCAGGCCCTGCATCACGTCAGGAGGGACCTCATGACTCATTTCCTCCCGCCAGCCTCTGCCCTAAGTCCTCAATCCTCTCCACCCCACCAACCCTGCTCCCAGCACGCAGGAGAGACTGAAAAGAGAAGAGAGGGTTGTCACTCACCACCAGTTCATGGCTGGATGGAGGAACGCAAGGGGCAGCCACCTGTGAGAGAGGTAAACAAAGTCCTTGTTAGCATCTGTCCCAGCAGCCACTGGGCCTCCTGAGCCCACTCTTATCCCATTCTCAGGGGACAGCCTTCCCTAGGGCACAGGGAGAGCTCTTCAGAAGGCCACCCATAAAGGCTCAGATGAGAAACACGAAATGCCAAAAACCCTCCCAGGTTGAATCCTGTAAAACATAACACACCCTCCTGGAGGTCAGCATAGCAGCATTTATTCCCTGGACCCTGCAGAAACCATCAAGCTTTCTCCCCACACCCTCTTTTCCTAATCCTCCACATTCTTGAAAGATGGACTTGAAATATTTGAAAAACATGACAGACGAGGAAAAGCCCATTCCCCACTCTCCTCCCCATTGCCAGTGCTGCATTTGAACTTGGAGCTGGCGGGAAGGCTCCCGTAGGCTGAGATTGGCCAGATCTTCAGGTACAGCACAGGGCACTTGGGGAGGGAGGCAGCGCCCATGGGAAGAGACTATCATTACCAGTTCGTGGTCCTCACCCTTCTCTGAGCCAAGGTCAGGGTAACTTGGGCCTCTAGAGGAGGGAGAGAGGAAGGAGGGCTCAATGACCACACCACTCTGACAATTAGCAGGGCACGTGTCAGAGGCCAGTGCGTTCCTTTCTCTAGCCAACACATTTTTCTTGGATCTCAGCACTCAACCTTGGCTCTGATTCCTCACCCAAGCACCAGGCCAGAGGCCCACAGAGAGGCAGAGGGTGGCGAAGAGGCAGCTGCCTCTTCACATGGTAGGCAACCCCATCCTACTTGCAAACATACCGACATTTACTGAGCGGGCACCACCTGGCAGGCACGTCGCTAAGTAAAGTTCTTTGCCCTTTCAACAACCAGAAAGGCAGACTCTAGTGTTACCTCCCCAGAGGGGTGTGAGGCACAGATAGGGTAAGCAATTTACCCAAGGTCACACAGCAGAGGTGAGGCTGGGGAATGAACCCAGGCAATCTGGGTGCCAAGATTTGGTGTGAAGAAGACTGATAACCCATGGCCCCTCCTATCAGAGAATGAGGGGTGCAAAAAGGGTTCCCAATTCACATGAGCATAGAGCTAGAGGTAAATGTTTTAGAAGAGGTTCCTCAGGGACAAGGCCCAGAATTAGAGCAAAGATGGGGAAGAGAGAGAAGGTCTCCAGAGCTGCCTATGGTCATCCTGCTCCACGGCCAGGGCTCAGACACAGCCGGCTGTCCTTTACGGTCCCAAGCCAACCCTACTCTGGGGCTGTGAAAATGTGGGCCAGGTCCTCAGAGGCCCCCTCCCAACTCATCAGGTCTTCACAGGATCTGGGTAAACTTTCCGGGCCACATCCTGGCTGAGCTCCATTCTCAGCACTACAGACAGACAGACAGCCTCGGCCTATGGAGACCTCAGGAGATCGGAGCCTCCTGGGCTTCCAGAGCCCAGACTGGCCCCCACTGCATAAAGGTGGGCAGTGGCTCTGAGATGTGCAGAGGGTCTCTCTCCCAGGCCCATCCTGACCCTGGAGCCTTCCCAACCCCTCACCCCCAACTCCCAGGGTAGATGTACTCACTGAGAACCAGCACCTAAGGGGATACGATCACACACACGCCCGCCCCGGCAATGTTGTAGCCCAGGGGGCTTTTCCACCCTGGGGCCCATAGCTAACTGGGCCATGGCTGCTGGCCCACGGACTTCTCAGACCTTCTGGTCTCATTCTTGCTTTCCTTTTTTTTTTTCCTGAGGCACAGAAATGTTTCCTTAAAAGGCCTCCTGTCTCTCTTCTCTCCAGCACCCTGGCCCCTAGCCACCCTCTCAGGAGCCCAGAATGTGCCAGGAGAACCAGGAGCCGTACCCCCCCATGGCCTGTGCTCAAGAGCCCCACACTCCCGTCCGCCATCAGCAGTGGCTGACTCCCCTGACTGGAGGACTTACAAGCTCTGGGCTGTCTTCAAGGGCTCTGATGACAGCCCTGCTGTGACCTCCTCACCTTCAGGATTCCAGACACAGGTAGTCAGTCTCAGGTGAGCTGCCCCTCCCATCCCAATAGCCCGCTGGAATTGGCCAGAATCCACCTAATGTCCCATGTCCCCAAATGAAAGACAAAGGACAAGAAGTCACAGCAGCAGCAACTGCCACCACCACGTTCATCTCCAGCAGCCATGGGTCAGGTGCAGTAATGAAAACTCATCCAGGGCTTACTCAGCAGATGCGAGAGTGAGGCCACGGCTGGGCAGTGGCAAAAGCCTGCTCTGCTCCATACCCACCTGGCCCTTCACACAGCACAGACCACTCTCCCCCCCAGACACCCGCCAGTTTCTCCTTTCATTATCTCACTACTCTGTAAGGGGAGGGCCTGGGACCCAGTTGGGTGGCACTCCTGTCCCCAAAGCCATAGTAAAAACCTAAGTTCTCAGCCTTACTTACATAAAATTCCAAAACTGGCCAGGTCCTCCAGAAGAGGACCCCCATACTTGCAGCCCCTGACCCAAGAATCTGTACAGAAAGTTCATACCCCTAACTAGAATCTCATCACTCCAGGATCCAGCATTCACAGGATCCAGGTGGAAACACTGCCTTGGGTTTCCTTCCTAACATTTGCTGGGGGTGTGTGTTTTCTCGTTTTATTTGGTGGTGGCTATTTGAAGCAGGGTCTTACTATATAGCCAACACAAACCCAGAAACCTTTCTTTCCTGTCTTAGCCTCCCTTGTGATGGAATCGTAGATTTTCGTGACCCTATACTTGGTTCATGAACCCCCTTCCCACCACCATTTTCTAATAGAAACAATTTTAGAATTGTGTGTGTGCGTGTGCGCATGTGCACGTGCGTGAATACTGGACACATCTGTACCACCGCATATGTACAAAGGACAGAGGGGTCATTTTTCCCCTTCCACCATGTGAGTCCTGGAGATAGAACTCTGGTGTCTCTTTACCCTCCGAGCTGTCTCATTGCTCCTCTCCCTTTTTATTGCAGTAAAATACACATAACATATAAAGTTCCACCTTGGGGGATAGAGATGGGCTCAGCGGTAGAACTCTTGACTGGAATATACAAGAGGCTAGATTCAGTACCCAGTACCACGATGATGATGATGATGACAATGACTGTGGCGGCAGCGGTGGTGGCGGTGGCTGTGGATTTTTTTAAAGTTTTTATAATAAAAAAGTATCATTTAATCATTTCTAAATATATAAATAGGTGAATTTGAATATATCCACAATGATATACTAGCCACTACCTACTTCCAGAACTTTTTCATCATCTAACACACCACCCCCACTGAATAATGAGTCTCCTCTTCCCCTCCCAACCCCATAACATCTTAACTTCTGCTGCCTACCCTAGAGACCTCTTGAGGTCTGATAATAGATACATGGCGGAGATGGGGAGGTTGACCAAGACAGATCCCACGAATCAAGATTTCTATCCCACCAAGGCAGGCCACGCAAACTCTGATCTTCCAGAACCCTCTATCCTGAAGCTGAACACAGAACATCTGACCCTTCCCTTGTGCCTCAGTGGGACACGGGACCCTCTTCATTACAAAGAAAGGAATGATGCCCAGAGAGGCCAAGAAGAATATTGACAAAGGCCCCCTCACTCCCCAACTGCTCACCATGTATACCTCATCACCTGAATCCTTCATCAAATTCCTCCTGATACACAATAAACCACGCCTCCCACATCTACTGGGCAGGCCATTACAGCAAATTGGTGGCGCCCAAAGCAGGGGCACATGAATCTCAGTTTGACACCCACTTGGTCAGAAGCACAAAGACACCCTAGAGTTTGGAACTGAGATCTATAGGACAGAGGGCAGTCCTGGGGACCAAGTACCCAACCTATGGAGCCTGTCACGTGTCTGGTTTGATATTGAGCTAAACTGGGCTGGAGGTCACCTGCAGGTGTCACCACTGCAGAGCTGTTTGCTGCTGGGGAGAGGACCCACATACATATCCCGGAAGCCACAGAAAGTCTTGTGCTATCTGGTGAGACAGGACATCTGTGTTTGGCTGACAGCATATTCATGAAAGGCCAAGCGCATGGTTTGCCTTTTTTGTGTCTAGGCTGATTCCACCTCATGCTATAGTTGAATGGCTTCCCAAGTTGGCAAGTGAAAATCCAAACCAGTCCCTTGAAATGTGCCCAGTGACAGGTCCTTAAAGAGGTAACTAAGTAAGTCCTCTGAGGTGAGTCTTGACTCAGTACAGCCTCTTGTACTGACAGGAAGATATCCAGAAACAGACCAAGGAGGGAGACCCCATTAGGACACAAGGTGAAGGAGGTACCCACATACCAAGGAACCAGGCCACAGAAGACAAGTGCTGTGCTGATCCTGATTGCAGAACCCAGCCTGGAAGCCATGAGAGCAAATTTCATGACCCCAAACCCACATTTCTAAGATCCACCAAGGTTCAAGGTAAAAGTTAAAAGCTGTCCCACTGTGTATGGATCTGTTCACTACTTGATGGATCCACACGGGTCATTTCCAGAAAAGTGTTAATGGTGACTCACACCTCTGTCCAACATATCCAGATACCCACACCAGTGACACCAAATGGTACATGGGACACAGGGACAGTGGGGTTTATAAAGCGCCTACTGTGTGTCACTGGGTTGGGCACTTCATAGCCGCTCATATTTTCACTTCCAGACCAGTTGTTAAAGTAAATAAGGCTCACAGAAGTTAAGCTACTTGGTCAAAGTCAAACATCTGGCAACAGTAGTGGGGCAGCAATGGCCAGGAGGGCACCTAGGTTTTTGCCCATCAAGCTCTAGTCTAACATGTGGTCTCTCTTTCCCCTGCAAGGTGAGCATGAGTACATCATCTCCCAGGGTCTCAGGTCACTTCCCAACACTTCCCTTGCTTCAGGCTGCCCCAAACACCTCCCTTTCCTGTCTGTTCTCTGCCCTGTGCCTGGATGTCGATCACACTGAGGAAACCATGCTGGAGCTGCAGGGCGCTGAGACTGTGGACATCCCAAGGAGGATAGTGAGCCCCGCACCGCACTAAGGAGGTTCCCTTCAGTCCCTCTGCCATTGTGTCACACTCCCCTGGGAATCCCCGGCTCTGCTCCCCCCTCACCCCGACTCCCATAGAAGGGAAGTGTGCAGGCCATTTCTAGTGCGCAGCTTGGCCTGGTGTTCGCTTTAGAAGTGAAGTTTGTTTTGAAAGGGAAGATAGGAAGCTGGGTGGAACTAATATTTGTGAGAGATGTGGAGGCAGGCATGTGTGGCTTGTTAATAGAGCTAACAGGTCTCCCCTTTAGCTGGATCCCAGGCTGGGTGAGGGGAAGATGAACTGACCAAGGGACACCAAGGTGGGGAGAAAAGGGGAGGGACACTCTTTCCATGCTTGACATGGGCAGCTGTGAGTGACCAAGCAAAGAGGACAGACTTGGCTGCTGGCCCTGAGGAACCACTGAAGGTTCTTGAGTAGAGGAAGGACAAGCAGAAGCTATGCTCCAGGCAGAGAAGTCCTGGAGTGGGGGAAGAAGGGATGGAAGGGTAGAGAACTTAGGGCAAGCATGGTGGTGCAATATCCATACCAAGAGCAGCCAGGAAAAGGGAGGAGCCTGAAGCCCAGGGCTAGGGGAACATTGGATACCCTCAAAATCTAGGGGCCCACAAAACACTCTAGCCCAGAGCTTCCAGCCTAGCCTCTACACCTTCCATTCCCAAGCAGAGACACTATCCATCACTCTGTCTTCCGGCACCTTTTATACCAAGAGGCAGCCAGCATTTTAGCTCTGGTCACCAAGTGTCACCACGTGGTGGCCCCAGAAAAGTAAAGTGTCCGTGCCTGCAACTGAGGAAACAACTAAATGGAGCCTCATCTGTGGGTTCATCATCAATGCGCTGGGACAATCAAGACCCCAGAGAAGTCACCCCGTGTTGTCCTGGTAGCCTAGGTGTCCCTCGGAACTTGTAGGTGTCAGGACCATGGGGTTGAGGCCCAGAAGACAGACAAGACTGTTTGAAGAGTGCCAGCAGGGCTCAAGGTCACTCAAGGCCTCCCAAGATGAGCATCATGCCCTAGGCAGGAAGTCCTGAGGGGCAGGTAAGCACTGCCCTGGCTGCACGGCCTCTGGGTCTATACAAACCCTGCAGGGGACGGTTCCTCTCTATTCCCAGCCAGCCAAGGCTCTTTCCTTCCCTTATATAGAGTTCGTCTATGACAGAAAACGAAGTGTACCAAGTTTCTTCATGCTCTGAGGCAAGAAGAGGCCTGTTCCCAGGGAGGCCCTGGGCCGGACAGATGGCTCCTGCCCTGGATCCCTCCGCTCCAGTGATGACAGAGACTTGGAGGGTCCTGCTCTTCCTACAAACACAACCCAGACTAGACTCAGAACTTGAAGACAGGACCCAGTGCTGTGTCAGATCACTGATTCAGAACACTGAACCCAAGACCCCAAGACCCTCAGCACTACCTCACTATGCCCCAAGTTCCTCCTCTGACTTGGGTCCTCTTCTGTGGCACCTGTCATTGTCTGCCTGGCCCACGGCCGGGTCCTCCACAGTTGTCAGATGGGCAATTTGAGCGGGGAAATCACTCTCCTGGCAGATCCCTCCATCCCCACATACGTGAGTGGCTCTCACACCAAACACAATGCAACTCACTCATCAAACAGCCTGCCTGCAGCCAGATGAGATGACCGGTATGCCCAGTCTCTGGGAACCTACGGAATGCAGCATCCAGAGCAACCCTCAGTCAGAAGGTCCCCCCAACAGCTAAGGAGTGGGGGAGCAGACCAGCTATGATCAAGCAGGCCGCATCGCTGAAGCTGATTGCCTTCCGTGCCTGGAAGATGGTACACACAGTGATTCTCAACCTTCCTAGTGCACTGATCCTTTATTGTGACTCATGTTGTGGTGACCCCAACCATAAAATTACTTTTATTGCTACTTCATAACTCTAAGTTTGCTACTGTTATGAAACATGATGTAAAGATCTGATAAATGACCCCAAAGTGAGCTGTGCCCTACAGGTTGGGAACTACTGCCCCAGAGACTCTATGGGTTGCACCTAGGGAGCCCAACCCCAAACCCCACAGTGCCAACACAATGGCCATGCTTGCCGATCCTCACAGTTGAGGAAGCCAGGAAAAGAACAAGGTTACCCACTAGGGTGCAACTGAACCTGGGAGCAATAGAATCTGAGCTCTGAGCACATGCCTGGCGCTCAACACCCAGGGTCAGAAGAGCAAGAGGCAGACAATGGCCAGGAAACATGGGATGGGGAAAGAGGACACAGAAGAGAGCATGGCCAGACTTGACACCAGCCACTGTCACCCTCCTCTGGGCCACCCAACATGGTTCAAGCCAAAATCCATGCATCCCCCTCTTCTCATCCTATCCCTTATTCCCCAAGCCTGGCAGTCTCTTTCCCAAGCCACCACTGCAGTGCCCTGAGTCAAAGACATGGTGACATTAACCTGTCCCAGGACCTCCTTCCTCTCTTGCCCTTGATCTCTTCTTGGAAATCAGGAAGCCATTTCTAAAATGTGCCTGAGCCATGTTACTCCTCAGCCTAAAGGCTTGGCCACCTTAAGTGAGAGGATCCAGTCTAAATGTCCCAACACAGCTGCCACGGTCTATGGGGACTTGTGGGGTCACTCCTACAGGCCCACTTCTCGACCTTCCCTCCAAACCCCTATACCATTTCCTGCCCGTCTATTCCAAATTCTACCCTCTGTTGGAGAGATTCTCGGCCACTTCAGACAAAGAAAAGCATGGCACTGAGAAGCCACATCTGCAGCCTAAGGTCACACAGCATCAGGGGCAAGCATGGAAGCATAGCTCTGCCCCAGCAGGCCTCAAGACAGACTCCATTACTCCCAGTAAGACCCACAGGGAGCCTTCCACAGAGGCCATGGCTTCTGAGGCTAGGGAGGGGACAGCAAACTGGGCTGAGCAATGTGTAGCCAGATGTGCTCAGCTGAAGCAAATAAATGCCCAGGAGCCTCATAGCTCCAAAGCCAGTAGGAGGGCGAGAGGGCGAGAGTGGGGCGTGGCTGGCAGCCAGGAGGCCTTCCTGAAGGAGGCAGCTGCACTGAGTGAGGTGAGAAGGCTCTGAAAGGGGACAGAAGATAGTGTGAAGAGGGTACTTAAAGGGGACACAAGGGGGTACTTAAAGGAGAAGATGGCAAAAGGCGGGCCTGTTAGCACAGGCCTGGAATCCCAGCTATGTGGGAGACTGCAGCCCAAGGACTGAAGTCTCAAGGCTGTCTCAGCAGCATGCTGGTGAGGTAGCACTGTTATAGACTGCTCACATAACTTGTACAAAAGTATAGCCCAAGAGGCTTCTGGGAAATCTGCCTCTGTCCTGAGTGCAGGGGCTGAACCCACTCCCACGCAGTCTCTGAAATACAGAGAACAGGAAAACCTCAATCCCTCTGGGGCCAGGCATTTGTTGCAGGGGTGGGGGACGCAGCCCATGGCACACAGGTGACTTGCAGGAAGTTCCTTGACTTCCAGGAAGTTCCTAGAAGCTGGGCCAGGGACAGGCTATGGGCTTGGTCAATGTTTGGTAAGGGGGGAGGGGGCAGAGGAAGTGACAGGCCCAAGAAACAGAACAGTGCCCAAGCAGCCACTCAGGCCATGGTGACTGAGCTCCCAGCTGAGGAGAAAGGGGAAAGAGAGCGGCCCCAACCCTGGACGGAAGCTGCGGCCTCAGGAGGAGACAGGCATGTAAACAGACTTATAAATCTGCCCGGAACTGCGACAGTGGAAGTTCGAAGAGGCCGTTCTTGCTCTAGGATGACTGTCCGTCTGTTTTTCCCAAGGTTACACCCAGAAGGAGGCTGCCTTCCTCACCCCGCTCCCCTCTGAGGGCGTCTGTCCCTGCAGGAGGACTTTAGAGAATCAAAATATTTGACCTTAAGCCATATTTGAACAAGGAGGCAGGAAGGATGCCTGAGAAGGAGGAAAACTTAAGAGCAATGGGAAAATCCACAGAGCCAAAGGCCTCAGGAATTGCTAAGGACTGGATCGGCAGCCAGAGGGATGTGTCAGGGAAGGCTGGGGGAGCGGAGACAGCCCTTGGGTTGAGTCAGGCCCTGTGGAGAAGGGTCCCACAGGGGCCCCTTCAGCCCCTTGTCTCCTCGACGGCGCCTTCTGCGGCAGTGCAGTCCAACAGCATGCGGACCTCTGCCCTAGTACAGATGCAGGGTTCCCTAGAAAGGAAGAGCTCCGCCCTGTTTCCCAACCTCTACAAAGTCCCTGATCCACCTCCCAGATGGCAGGTTGATTTTGTTTGGCTGATCAGATCGGCCTGCCTGCCCCTTTCAAGTAGCGGGACTACAGGTGTGCACCACCATGCCCAGTTGTAGGTATTTCAGATGTTGGAAGACAACATGTCTTACATGCTCGGCAAGCACTGTACCCAGCTGAGCCCCATCATACAGTCCCAGGATGGCAGCCTGGAGAGGGAGAGGCGCTAAACGCATCCACTTCAGCCTTCATCCTCCGGATGCTATAATTTCAGCAACACAGAAATGTCAAAAGGGTCATCTCAAATTTGAAGAAATGTCTTAAATTTCTGTTGGTTCTCTGGACTCCCTAAATAGCCTATCTCGGTGCCTAATGGGACTGACAGGAAGTCCTTCCCAATATCTAGCTATTTCTCCTTTTAAAGGAGCCGAAGCTTGCCAAAGCAGGATGAAAACAAAGCCAACCTCATGTTCGTCAGGGGAAATTCCACAGCCTCGAAGTCTGTCTATGAACTTCGCGTCTCCTGGGCCCTTTAAGGATCGTTTTGTCCTGCTCACAACTCCAGATAGCTCAGCACTAAACCAAACCGCTTTCTGTGTGTTGACGCCCTTACCAAATTCCTGAACACCTCCAAGAGGCCACAAGTGTCCAACTAAAATACAAAGGACTGGATAGGCTGCAAGCCCAGTGTGGTCTTGGGCATCCTTTAACTCCCTCACTCTCAGTATCCTCACAGGAAAGGGACTGATGGGAACTGCGCTGCAGACCGGTTGGGAATAGTTAACAAGACTGTGACCAGGCTGAGGGTATGGCTCAGCTGTGGAGCACACGCCTTTCCCCACCCTGCAAAGCGTCAAGATGAATTCGACTGAGCTCCCATCTGCAGGGATGCCTGGTACACAAAGCAACGGTCCTCTGTGTGCCTCAAAGTTCTCCACTGACCCCCACCCTGTGATGTGAGTTCCCTTGCCAGCCCCCCCTTTTATGGAAGAAACCGAGAACCTGCAGGAGAGAGAAAGAAGTACATTGTGAAGATTCTCATCTAGGCTGGAAGGAAGGCCCAGTGGTCAAGCACGCTTGCTGCTCTTGCAGAAAACCCGAATCCAATTCCCAGCACTCACGTGATGGCTCACAACCATTTATAACTCCAGTTCTAGAATATCTGATACCCTCTTCTGGCCTCCTCGGGCACCAGGCATATACATGTGCGTGCACATGTGCGCACATGCACACACACACACACACGTATATATGTATGTATGTATATGTGTGTGTGTGTGTGTGTGTGTGTAGGTAGGTAGGTAGGTAAAACAGTTATACACATAAAGTAAAAATAAGCATCCAACGATCCCATCTGTCAATCAAAAACATCTACCCAATGACAATTCCCATCCAAACACCGGCCTCTCTTAAGATTTCCACTCTTTATGTAGCTTAAGCTTCAGTTATCTGAACATCCTCTCTGCAGAAATTTCTGACCCACGGATGGCAGGGACAGTGGTAAACAATGCATGAGCCTGGTCCAGAGCCCCAGAAGCAGGAGGTCCCTAGGGCAGCGCAGCCCAGCCTCACGACTCTCCTTTAAGACCATCTGTGGCAAGAGGCAGGAAACCCTTCTTGCTCCCAATTAGCCAGCAACAGAGACTTGAAGCAGGGCCAGCCCCAAGGCCAGAGCAAGCCTGGCTGTAACTAGCATTGTTTGGCTCTGTGTGACGCATATCCACTCCAGTCATGTTTCCTTGTTCCCGGGAAGAGCTCGGGGATGCACACTGACAGGGAGACAAGAGAAGGAAGGGAGCAGCAGACCTGGCTGTCACTGGCTCACACAGCAGGCAGGTTAGAGGAGAGAACGTGTCCATCAGAGAGAGAATCCGTGACCCAGAGACACCCACAGACAGCACAGCAGTGACCACACACAGCCTTCAATGCCCCAGGCAATACACACTCCACACCCAGCACACACTCCACGCCACTTTGCCAGATGCAAAGTCACTCCCTCGCCCTCTGGCCTCACCCCAGAACAGACTCGGGAAGGCACTGCCAACACATCCAGCTGCCTGTATGACCCAGAGCACTGAGGAGCCAGAGCCAAGGGCAGCGGAAAGCCAGATGTGTGAAAGAGGTAGATGAAAGTGAACTGGAAGTCTAAGGGTCCTTGAAGCACCAGCAGGTCTCAACCCCACCACCCCCACGACCTACAGGAATCAGGCCCTCTACTGACTGACGCCTGAGATAACAGCAGATTACCCTTGGACTTGAAGTTGATGGTTGTCTGAGCTCTGCCTAACTTAGAAGCACAGAAGGAAGAATGTTCACACTTGTGCGCACACACACACACACACACACACACACACACGCACGCACGCACGCACGCACAGAGAACTAGAAGTGTCAGAATCAGCAGGGTGGGGCTAACTGGAAGGTAAACAGTCTCAAAAGTATGGAGGCACCAAAACTGCTATTTTAGTGTCTGGATCTACTGGACATGTGATTCTTTTCAAGCCACCAGAGATTCAAGTGATTCCCCTTTTTCCACAGGAAGCCACCCAAACTGAAAAGAAGAATGAGTTGTCCATCTGGGAGGGGCTGAGTGAGACGCAAATCCAGAAATGCCAGACTGCACACTCGGTGCCCTTTAGCAAGTCCACTTCAAGTTAGATGCTGACCAGGGCAGGGGTGATGGCCCAGACAGTGGGTGGGACTGATACAGATAGAATCAGAGGGAATAAGGAGGGGTGTGGCCAAGACTTGGATAGGACCTTCTACTCAAAAGGAGGAGTTAGGAGGTTGGGTTCAGAGATTGTGATTCAGCAACCTCTGGGGAGCATTCCAGAGCTCCAATCCCACGTCTAAGGGCCACCTGCCCTAGAGACACCAAACTATTACTCACAAGTTACTCACTTTGCCTTGGCATTCACCGTGGCAAGTCGAACCTCCCACTCTTTCGCTGAGAGTGAGCATGGAGGAGCCAAAAGATCCATGGCTCCCCTCCCTCTGGCCAGAGCATCCCCAACCTGAGTCACAGGGACACACCAGACTCTGGCCCGCTCCCAGTGACAGCTGTTCCCCTCTGCTCAGTTCCAAGAAACAGATGCCTAGAGGAATGGTCACTGTCCCCAGACACAGAACAGCTCAACCCAGGACCAGAAGGGAGCTTCCCAGCATCTCTGCCAGCATCCCAGCGGATGCTGGATACTTGGGAGCCTGATCTCAACAAGACAGATGTTCCCAGGCACAAGAACAGGAGCCTACATGCAGAAAGCTCTGTGGCTTCAAGAGAGAACTCTGCTAAGCCCAGCCTCTTGTTCCACAGGTGAGGCTCCTGGTCCCCAGAAAAGGACAGTCAATGTCAAAGTAGGCGACCAGCTGCCTGACCCCCATTCCCGACACCCTGAGTTGTTCTACAACAATCAGCAACTCTTCCCCTGACTCAGAGAAAGACAGTTTCCTCCTATCTACTCTCTCCTGTCACATAGCTGCTGTAGTCCCCACAGCAAGAGGGTAGCAACTCAGGAAGAGAAGAGGAGGCCTAGAGATGCTGCAGCCAGACCAGTCACTAAGAGAACTGATGTTCGAGCCAGTACCAGAAGCAGGAGACAGAGCCAGGACCTCTGGTTACAGGTTGAAGACCAGACCCTCTGGTACAAGACGACGGGTGGAAATCTCAGGGTCCCATCTGGGGAATTTCGAGTCTTGCCTCCCTCTTGTTGTCCTCTCCTCCTTCATTCCCACCCCACCTCATCCCTAGTCACCAGGCTCCTCTACTCCCATATTCAGCTCAGCCTCAGAGCTCAGAGGCAGCAGCTGCCATAGTGTGGTGAACCAAGGAGTATCTAAGCCTTCGAAGGAGTCCATTCATCTCGTGTGTTCTCCCCTCTTGGCAGCTGCCAGGCAGAAGCCTTGCGCACTCCCTCTCCTGACCTGCTTCCTCTCCCTACCCCACTCCAACTCCCATCACCAGTAACAGCAGCAGCCACAGTGGCAGAGGTTACAGAGTTTGGAGCAGGCCAGCCCCACTTTTCCAGTTCCCACGTTCACAGCGCAAGTAACTCAAGATAAGCGCTGGCGTGTGGAGTAAGCTGTCAGTGGTTGCGCTGCCTGTCAGAGTCGGGATTCAAACCTGCACAGTGGGGCTACAAAGCCTGTGACGTAACTGTAAGGCCACACCACCTTATGATAGCTCGCACTCCAAGAATCAAAGGTTCCTGAGATTCCCTCTCGTCCCTCAACATACAGTACTGAGCACTTGTGATGTGCTGGCACCCGGCCTTTGAGATGCTCAACATTCTTCCTGGTTTTAAACAGACTGCCCCTGTCCCCACACTTACCAGCCACTTAAAGTCAGACTGGGCACTGTTGATTTCCAGCAGACAGGTTCCTCCACCAGACTAAGGGACACACTTGACCATTCATTCATTCATTCATTCATTCAACACACAGTGGGCCTACTGTATTCTGGGACCCACAGTAAAAGAGAGTCCCTAAAAGAGCCTCTTGGCACCTTAGTTATGTGAGCTGCCTGCCTCACTCCACCTCCATCATCACAGCTTATTAAGAAGCCTTGTGTGGGTGAAGGTTCCCATGGCCAGCAGGCTCTGGTCTCAGAGCACAGGAAGAAAGTTTGGGAGATGGGAGGGGGGCACAGTAACACCAAGAAGACTTCCCAGTCCCCGGGGTTAAGGACACAGGTCCTGGATGAAGCTTATTCCTAGGAGTCCCCTGTCTAACCCCTTCCTAAACCAAAACCTCATCCCATCTCTCCTATGTAAAAATCCCTCCCAACTTTGACTTGGCGCAGGAGATCTCTCACCCCTTGCCACCCAAGTAAGACCTCTGGGCTCTCCCCAAAGCCACTCTTTGTCACAGGTTCCCTCATTAAACTGCATTCGGCACACAGAACTTTATTTTAACACCCCCACAGCACACAGGACTATGCTGGAACGTGGACCTCATCTTACAGACTCGGTGGGACACTGAGGCCAGGCCAATGTCACACGGGATGTAAGTGGCAGAAAGACAGAGAGTCATTACGCTACCCATCCTTACATGCATGTCTGTCCCATACCTGAACAAGTGCCTCTGTAAAACTCCTTCTCAACCTTCAAAACCCATCTCAAAAGGCTCTTCCTCCCAGAGGCCTCAGCTACTCCACCAACTCACAGAACCGGCTTCCTGCTTCCCATCCCTCCCGCATTTTGCAGAAGAGCTGTCTACTCCCCTTTGTCTCCAGCTAGAAGGTGTCTCACTGGCCCTTCCACTCCCATATCTGGCACCCTGCCTGGCACAGAATGGATGCCCTAAAAGGCTGTTAATGTGAAATCAGAATGGCCCCCAGGCCCAGCTGGATTGGCCCTGGCTCCTGGCCTCCGCAGCAGGCTCATGGGCATCGCCGGACCCAGGGAGCCAAAGCCAGCAGCCCGTCTCCTCCAGACCCAGATGGCAGGCAGGCAGCCAGGGCCCTGGTCTCATACTCCCCCTCCTAAGCCCAGCCCCTCTCTGCTTCACCAGCTCTGAATCTGGGAGTCTCAGCCGGTGATTAGGGCCCTAATCAGGCAGGACTTCCTGCCAGCCACTGCCAGAGGTGGGGGCGGGGCAGGAGGGAAGCAAGGTCAACCCAAGGTGAAGTTTCACAGCCAGGGACCCAAGGAGCTCCACACCCCCACTGGCAGATTCTCTTTAGTCGCCTCCAGCACTACACCTCTCCAAACCTTTGATTGCGAAGTGAGGACACGGAGACTCAGAGAGGGAAGAGACAGCCTTGAGGGAGAGAGAACCCGGCCAGCCCGAGATCTGTTGGTAAGAAGAGTACCACTCCTGTACTGCCTTGGGTCAGGGGCGCCCAGGATAGAGACCCCCTTAGTACTCCCCTGGAGCCTCAGACACAGCCCTGTCCTCTGCTAGCACCAAGCCCAGCATTGAACCTCAGACCATTCTCTGAAGAGTGGCTATGGGCCAGCTAATTGCCTGGCCTTCTGGAGGATGTGTTCAAGGTGAGGCCACTTCTCATCTGTCAAGGATCAACAGGGTAGAAGGGCAGAGGGGAGCCAGGCTGAGGAGGGAGGCCAGAGAGAGTCCTGCCAATGGTCATCATGATCAGCCTACAACATACTTCCTTCAAAAGAATCTTCAATGCTTTCTGCAGCTGCAACTGGGCGGGCCAGGGGTCCGGAAACAGTGCTCACCCCTGACCCAGAGCGACCTGAGCCTCCTGGGTGGGGATCTCTGGGTAAAAGAGCAGGCCAAGAGGCTGATCCTTGCTGGAGGAATGTCAGGGACACTAGAAAGTCATGGACCCCAAAGAGGGTAGAGGCCTGAGAGGGAATGGAGTGTGGCCAGGAGACCTACTGACCAATCTTCAAAGCTCTCGGCTCCTGTGTACACATGGGAAGGGCTGGGGTGGTTGTCCCCACCCCTTACCAACAAGGGACTGAATTAGATTGTAAAGAGAAACGCCAGTTAGGCTTCAAGGAGCCCTGGAGGGTCTATGCCAGTTCACTGGTCACCTGGGAATGGCACTCCAAAACAGAAATGCCATCCCTATGCCTAAAATCAAGCAAGGGTAACCTGTCTGGAGGGAGGCAGGGAAGGCAAACCCTGCCCTGATATGAGCAGCTCCTAAAGGAAACCCGTGGGTGGGATCCCGACCTCCACTCTCCAGCCAGGATAGGGAAGTAACAACTGTGATGAAAGAGAACAAGGCCAACAAGAGGCAGGCTCTGGAATGAATGACACCCGCTAACGACGCTCACCTTTGGCTTTTTTTGTTTTGGATGTTTTGTTTTGTTTTTGAGACGGGCTTTTGTGTATCCCAAGCTAACTTGGAACTTACTTTACAGTCACAGATGATCTTGAACCCTTGATCCATAGCCTCTACCTCCCCAGTGTTGGTATTGCGGGTGTCTACAACCATGCCCAATCTACACAGGGCCGGGGAAAGAACCCAGAGTTTTGTGCACGCTGTGCAGGCAAGCATCCTGCCAGCTGCCCCGCATCCCAGACATCAAAGCACTTTAAGTCAATGAATCCATTTAACCTCTCCGTCCATACCATGGGGCAAATACTACTGACCCATTTTAGCGGGGAAACTGAGGTAAGAGCCAGTCGCTTGCCGAGAGCACACAGTAAACAGGAATGGCTGCCATAGGCAGGCATTCTCCAGAAGGCTCGGCTCCAGCCTCATGCCCTCCCTCCGCCTTGCTTTATACTTCTGAGAAAAGCAGCGTTGCTGGTAGGCTTACAGCTCTTCAGCAGGCCTGTCCCAAACCCTCGGTCCTCCAGCCTCGGTTGACACCAAAAGCCTCACATTGAACAGCCAGGGAGCACCAGTGCAGCCAGATGACAGTCAGAGAGTGAGGAACATTTGCAGCAGATGAGGCCCATGTTCCCTCCAAGGGAAGGCTAGGAAGTCCCTGGAGAAGCTTCCAATGGCAGAGAGTGGTGAGCTCACAGAAGCCCTCCTGAGGCCCTCATCTGGTCGGATCCCTGGATCCACCCTTCTTTACCAGTCCCTGGCCGGGCCTGGTGCTCTGGCCTGAGCTGCAGGCTCAAAGCCCTAAAAAGGCAGGGAACACACAGTCTAGCAAGCCCTGCAGGAGGAAGGGCTGAAACTCACCCTGTCCCTTCTCAACACAGTTCGAACTCCTCCAGGGAAACCGAGGTGAGAACAAGAAGGGAGATGGCCAAGAGCCACAACCTAAGCAGAGAACCAGCTACCCTGGTACCTCTAGCTGCCAGCACAGGGCATCCATGGAGGCAGCACAGGCTATGTATGAGGCTGGCAACCCCACCACCCCCACCATTCCTTTCCCAGCTGGCTTGTGCCCACACCTCTACACGCCTAATAGCTCTGTAAAGTTAAAAGCCAGCCAGTCAGGGAGCCATGAAGCCAGAGGCCTCAGGGGATAGTGCTGGGGACAAAGTGGAGGCCTGTCCCACCCCACCCCCCATGTCTAAAAACAACCTCCCTCCCCCACAGTCATGCTCCTTTCTGATGTTTGTTTATTGTTGTTGGGGGAGTGGGGCTTGGCTTGTCTTTCTGGCAAATCTCTATCCTCCATCCCCAAAACCTCAGTTTCCCTTTCTAGGGCCAAGGAAAATTAAGTGAGAGACCATTACAACAACAACAACAATAATAACAACAACAATAACAACAACGGACCACAGCCCAGTGTATGCCTCCACTCAGCCCTAACATTCCTCTCTGCTCCCCCATCACTGGGTCCCTTTCTTCCAGAAGGAAAAATACTCCCATCAGGAAGCCTCCCCAACCTCTTAGCTGTAGACAAGGGATACAAGTTAGACAACAAGAAGAACTTCCTCTTCAGAGGAAGCCAGAGGGTAAGAGGTACTGAGCTAATTCAAGGTAAGCTGGCTTTGTGCAGAACCTCAGAAGCCAAGGGTCCACAGGCATCCACAGGCTGTGGGGAGAGGCCAGCTGAGTTGGGCAGGCTGAGCTAGAAAGGATGGAGTCCAGGTAGGGTCCTAAACCCCAAGAGAAGCCATCAGGACACCCCACCCCCAGCACTGAGTTTGGAAAAGTGTCAACCCCCACTGCCCCTCCTTCCCAGGGAAAACAGGTTTGAGGAGGCCATAGGAGGTCACCTATTGCTCTCCTACTCCACCGGAAGAACAGTAAACGCCCTTGACTTGTTCCCCACCTCCAACATTACCCCAACACACTGGTTATTACACAAGCTACTTAGTGAAGCCTTGACAACCCTGAAGTATTTGTAAAGGGGGAAACTGAGGCCTCCCCTGGCTTCTCCTGAATCTCAGATTCTGCCATCTCTGTCCACCATCTCCAGAGCTAATAAGAAGGCCGCTCTGGGCTACACAGGGCAGGGTTTCAGAATGCCCGACATGGAAGCCACTCCTTGTCTTCAGACACTAAAGACCTGTGGCACATGCCATCCCTTCCCCTTCACCCTGTGTCATATGACTGAAGGGTCCATTCTACCTCCCAGGAGTTAACCACAGGGCCAAGCAGAGAGGCCAAGAGGAAGCACTTCACAACAGCAGCACGGGAAGCAGCTGGGGCAAACCTGGTGGGCAGTCAGCTATGGGTGCCAAGGAGAAGCACATGTAAGCACTCTCTATTCCCCAGGGCAGGCAGGGACGGTGACCCTGTGAGTTCCCACCCATGCCCCAAGCCTGAAGCCACAGTTCTGACCCCCCATTCCAAGCCCCTATTCCAGAGCCAGAGAATTCCCCAACTCTAAGACTCCCAGGACCTCAGCATCCCCAGAGACCTTAAAGGTCATCTTTCTCACCACATCTCAGTGCAGGGATCCTTCCACAGTGTCCAGCTTGTCCAAACTGCCCCTTGGGACAGTCCACTCATTACCTTATACCAAAGCCACTCTCTTGCTGACCTGCAGGAACTTCTGGAAGCTCCTGTTTAAACCCTCATTCTTCCAAGTCAAATCCCCATCATCCCTGGTCCTCCCTTGCTCTTTGAATGCAGTCCAGCAATGCTGGGTGCTCCCAGAAGAGCAGCCTCCTTCTTGATCTCCCAGGCACCACCTCCCCTTAGCCCACTCCTCCTGGCTGTCACCAACACTAACTTCTGCTCTAGGGCTCTGAGGGAGATGAGTTAAGTGTGGGATGAAGAGAGCCAGAGGTTCAAGGCCCAGACAAGGGAAGTCTGAAAGGTTCCTAGGCTATCTCCTATACTCCCCAAGACTCCTCAATTTCAGATCAACTCCCCACCACTCATATCCCCTCTCCCAACCTCTCTTCTCAACTTCAACGTTGACCACGTTGGAAACCCAGTGCTAGTGCCATAGAGGATTTGCCCACCCAGCTTTGGACCACATGGATGGTGGCTTAAAGGTCCTTGGGCTATAGTATGGTTGGAGTCCTGGGGAAGAGCTAGGGTCTAGGAGACAAGGCTGCAGCCAGCTGGCAAGGGCAGGAGGCACTGGAAGCCAAGTCTGAGCCACAATGGTCCCCACCCCACCTCCAGGCAGCCTCAGGAAGGGGAAAGAGCCTTCCCTCCCACCTCCTACCCCACCTCTGCTAGGCCCCAAAGAAGAGCTTCCAAGAGAGAAGCCCCCGTCCCCAAACACTAGAGCCCTACTTTCCAGCTGTCCTTCTATTCCTACCACAACTACCATCCTGACTTCATGATTCTGGAAACTTCGCCAACCCGTGCTCTCCTGTCCCCTAACCCTATCCCACGCCCCTGCTGAGAGCCCAGCCCAAGAGCCCAGCAGGCTTCTCTGCCTGACCCCCAGCACCACTTTCAGTTTCCTGAAGAAGAGAGGACAGCCTAAAAACATCTGGGCTGACAACACTGGCCCTGGTCCTGAGGTTAGATCTGGGTGACTTCTCCAAGCTTCATAAGGGGTAGCAGGCAACGGACCAGTGTAGGGGGACCCTGTGTGTTCATTAACCACCTGGATTAGACATTTCTGCCCAGAGGGGTGAGGAAGGAATGAGCCTACCGGCTGGGGGGAGGAGCAAGGGGCACACATGCCAGGCTGTAGCCACGGCAAGGGGGCATGGGGCCCATTCAGAAGGGAGAAAAGTGATGTTTGAGCTTTTTAACTTTAACCCCCTGCAGCCAGACCCTCCCCTGCAGTGTCACACAGATCTTGGGGACAGAGAGAGAGCCCCAACGTGAGAAAGATATCCCAAAGAAGTTCCAGCCACTACTAGGGAAGACTCATGCCTTCTCACAGTCTTCCACCTACTAGATTCTGCAATGGGCAAGAAGCAAATAGAAGAGACCCTCTCCTCTACTTCCTTGCCTCTGGTGGTCAGCGGTTCCTCCCTGTTCCCTGTTGTATGAAGCCTTGCTAACACTAGCAACTTAGCAGAACACAAAACTCTTCCTGGAGCTGGCTCAGCGCTTGCAGCGGCAGCCGCGCCCCAGACATCTCTGGCAGACTTCGGGAACATCTGACAGCAGCAGGGCTGACAAGTTGGCCCCCAAGGGGCTAGCTTAGTCTAGAAGTGTGGCAGGAGAGGAACTGACTTCACCTTCCCCAAGTTCAGGATCTGAGGCTCGCCAGACATCAGTGCATGCCGACCGCTGGGCTGTATCCCTGCACCCTTGCACATTCACATTCCCAGACCGCACCCGCTCACCTTTCCGAATGAGGAGCCACTGGGTGGCAGGCCAGGGCGGTGGGCAGTGGCAGGGTCAGCAGCTGGGCTGGCAGGAAGCTGGTGGGGAAGCGGTGAGTGAGCTGGCCCAATAGGGCAGAGGTAGCCCAGTCAGGTCCCAAGGCCGCGGCTAGGAGCGAGTGAGCGCGCCCAGGGCGCTGCCGGCTCCCTCTCGGGCGGGCGGCCTGGGGCACCGCCTCCTTCCCGGAGTCAGCGCGTCGCCCCCCACCGCCGCCTCCTTTAACCCCTGCTACGCTCAGCTGCACAGACTGTGCTCCTCCAGGCCCGCACCACTGTGCACCTGGGCAGGCGAGCTGTCCAGCAGCTTCCTGGGGAACAGGCCAAAGGGCTTGGGGGACAAGGGTGGGAAGGGACATATAAGAATCGAGATGTTGAGGGGCCCAGAGGAAAGATACAACTGTGACACCGTTGCTACAAAGTTGCTGGGTGGTGGTGGTGGCCATATAGAAGAGCAAGCTACAATTCTAACACTCTTGGGTATCAGTTCCAACCATCTCCCTTGCAAACTTTTTCTTTGGCTGTCAAATGTGATACGGTAATCCCTGCTTTCCCCCCCCCAACCCCCTTCCGAGCGTGAGTTAGGACATATGTGATCCTTAAGTCATTGGAGTGGAGTTCTGGTTCATAAAAAGCACACTTCCACTCTTTAAAATGCATCCAAAAAAAAAGAAAGAAAGAAAGAAGGAAAGAAAGAAAGAAAGAAAGAAAGAAAGAAAGAAAGAAAGAAAGAAAGAAAGAAAGAGAAAAAAGAAAAAAAGAAAAGAAAAAGAAAAAAGAAAAGAAAGAAAAGAAAAAGAAAATAGGATAATAGGATCATGGACATGTCATGCAATGATACCTTTACCCCAGGAACTGTTTTCACATCCCCTGTGGATACCAAAACTGTGGCTAATCAGGTTTCTTAAGCAAAAGAACAATGCGTTTGCACAGAACTTATGCACAAGATCCTGCGTGATTGATCGACAGATAGGATCTCAGACAGCCGGCCTAGAGTAGCCGTGTAACTGAGTATGTTTGTTCTTCAAATCAGGCATGGGCCACAGTGCCTGGTTTTACGCGGTGCTGGGGTTTGAACCAATGACCTCCTGCATGCTAGGCAAGCGCTGTTCTACCTGAGCCACATCCATGGCTGTTCCCACTGCTAACTGCTTTGAATCCCCTGTAGAATACCTGTAAAGCCTAGGACTGTGTAAACACTCTGTAACTAGCCGTGGGGCTGAGCTGGGAGAATGACAATAATATGAAGTCTGTACTTGTTCCGGACAGTCACAAGTTTCCTTCCAAATATTTTCAATCAGCAGCTATTGACTCTGTGGAGAAGAACCCATGGGTTTAGAGGGCTAATTATATATCAAAATGTTCGCTGAATCTCAAGAGCCCGCCATACAATCAGTACAACTCTCTGTACCTTATGAAATGTCTCTATACTAAAAATAATGAAGGAAAAGGCACTTGAAAAGTTTGGATCACCACGCAACTGATAGAGGCAGACAGGAGTCGCCTGAACATATTCTGGTTAACCTTTATTTTAATCCCACTGTGTTGCCCTGACTGGAACTTGCTATAGAGACCAGGCTGGCCTTAAACTCACAGAGTTCCTCCTGTCTTTGTCCTTGACCCTGACACTGACCCTATCCCAAGTGCTAAGGGACAATTGACACAATTCCAGAATCACCTGGAAGAAATTCTCAGCAAGGGCCTGTCTACTTTGGCCTGCAAGCAATTTGTAAACAAATCTGTGGGAGAGTGTCCTAAGTTCACCGATGTGGGAAGACCCAGGTTACTGTGAGTAACACCATTCCCTAGGCAGGAGCTCCTGGACTGCATACGAGTGGAGAGATCAACGGAGCCCAATAGGCAAGCAAGAACGCACACATTTGTTTCCCTCCGCTCTTGACTATGGATAGGACCTGGCCAGCTGTTTGAAGTTCCCACCTCCACTCCTCCCCACCCACAATGCTCAAATTGATCCCCACCCCCAATTCCCAGTGGTGACCTCCTCTTTCTCCCTTAAGTTGACTTTTGTTATGCTATTTTTCCCAATAACAGAAATGAAACCAGGACAGAAGGGGAGAGTCATTTGCCACACACCCACTGCATGCCAGACACTTGAAGAACACTCCGCCTTCATCCACCCTGTTATCACACCTGAGGACAAGAGCCTCCGGGTGGCTAGGTGACCCCACCTGTCAGAGACCAAGCAGGGCAGGCGATGTCAGGAAGGAACTTGAACCTGCACTTGGTAACCCTGGTCCCAAGCCCTCCAAGGTGTGTGTGAAAGGTCCATGCCTTCCCCATGGAAGCCAGGCACCTCCAGCCCTGAGCCTCGGCTTCCTCCTGTACATAAGTTTACAGCCAAAGGACTTGTTTTCATTCATTCAGCCAAATTCCACCCAACCACCCACCCACCTACCCCACCCTGCTTCAGTTCACACCAAGAATAGAATGGAGGTGGTGTGGGTGGGGTAGTGGCAAAGGGAGGGACAAGGATTCAGAGGACCTGATGTAAGAGCCACAAGGACCCAGTAACAGTAAACACTTTTGGGGACAGATGAGAAGGGATTGCCTGCCTCCTCAAGAACTTATATGGGAAAGCCAGAGAAAGGTGGCATCACCCTTCTCCCATACTCTCTCCTCTTTCCTCCAGAGAACCTCCCCACAACTGCCCAGATAGAGAGGTGAAGTCCCCACACCTCCAAA
This sequence comes from Rattus rattus, assembly GCF_011064425.1. Lineage (NCBI taxonomy): Eukaryota > Metazoa > Chordata > Mammalia > Rodentia > Muridae > Rattus > Rattus rattus. Next base: position 147,492,168 of record NC_046157.1, read on the forward strand.
CTCCACACTTCACAACCCACAACCTTGACCGCAGCTTCAATTCGCCAATGTATATATGCTGCCCAGCGATGACAAACCAAGACAATTATGAACTCTGAGGGGACACTGGCTAAGTCCCCTCCTCAGCCCCATACCAAGTCTCCCACTCACTTCCTTCACTCTGGGTCAAAGGTGACCCTGGATCACCTCAGTCTGCCTAATTCCTGCCAGCACCCGCACCAGGGGACCCTCTGGAGTTTGAGCGCCTTGTCCAGTTAAGGAGTTAGACGATCCCATGCTAATACCAGCTCTCCTCTCCCCTATTCCTAAATAACATACCAGAAACATGGAAGCCCCTCATACTCTTGCTTTCAGGTTCGAAGAGCTCCTGTATCCTTCTCTATACCCACATGACAGTCTCCCAGCCGACACCAGTCCCTGGCTCCTTCAGACAGTTCGAGGAGCTCTGAGTCCAGCTCACTTGCTCTCTCCATTTCTCATGCTCTCTCATGCTCCCACCCTCATCTTTCACGGTAACTTCCATACCTTTCTCAGCCATTTCCTTTTCCCTATCAGCATTCAAACACCACTGGGCTTCCCACCTTTTCCTCCATCAACAGCATGGCTGGGGTGGGAACTCCATGACATGACCCCATGCCGGAAGCTAGGTAGCCATGCCAAACTTTATCGACTCTAAGGTACCCTTCTTGGGATCTTCAGTGCAGTTTCTCCTGCAGGCTGTTTGTTTTTGAAGACATGCTCTCATAAACATAAGCTGGCTTCAAACTTGCTATGTAGCCAAGGATGAATTTTCTCATCCTTCTTTCTCTGTTTCTTGAATGTTGGAATTCCATGTGTGGTTTACACGCAGTGCTGGTGACCAAACCTGAGCAAGCCTTCACACATGGTGGGTGCGGTGAACCAGAGAGCACTCACTCAACTGAGCAAAGTGCCTATCCCTTCGCTGTAGTTTCTGTGGCCACTCACTTAGGAATGCAGCCATTCTGACTTCTCAACAGGATTGGGAACAGGAAGGTGATTAAGCCCTGACCTTCATGGGGTTCCTCTCTCTGTCTGTCCTCTGGCCCTACCTAGTTGTAGAAATTATTTTCAAACCTTTATTAGGAAAAGGGTTCCCCGGGGTGATGGAAGGAAGGAGGAAGACGACAGACCAAAGGCCTTCAGGGAGCAGCTGGATCGGCCGTGAATGCACATAAGAGGCAGCTACAGGCCTGGAGAGTGGAGAAGGTAATTGGCAGCACACATGGAACCTCTGAGGCCACTGTGAGCAACTGCTCCTGTGTGACTAGAGGGAATGCAAGCTGCTTAGGAGAAGCGAGGTGGCTGGGTCACACACACTTTAATGAGGTTGGTTAATAAATGGGTAAGGGGGATGCTTGAAACAGACCTAAGTGATGGGTAAGGGGGATGCTTGAAACAGACCTAAGTGTTGCACAGCACTCCAACAAGATAACTGGGCCAACAGTTATCTCTGAAGCTGTATGATCGCAGAGAAACCAAATCTGTGAGGATACAGGAAGCATCACATTGATACCCAGAGGCCCTCTGACACCTCCTGCCCTCCCCCAGGCCTGCATGCATCTGGGTAGAACCTCGAACTCAAGAGTCCCTAGAAACCAGAGCAGAGAAGCCAGAGGACTTGTAAGGAAAAGCTGGCTTTAGTCCTAATTTCCAGGACCCATCCCACAGTAAAGGCACTTTCTAGAAAACTCTACTGCTTGCTCCCTTCTTTCCTTCCTCCCCATTGCCTCTCCAAACTGCCTAGGTCTTCCCTGCCTCCTCTCCTCCATGCCCCGGTTCCCAGGGTTTCCCAGCCCCCCTCAAGCCAGCCATGCCCTTTCCTCCCTCTCTCCCTCCCTCCCTCATATCCCCAAGCCTGAATCGCACATCTGGTTCCAGTTGTGGTCAGTCCATTCAGGGGCAGGCCTGGAGGTTTCTCATAAAACTGAATAATAACCAGTGTTAGAGCCCTGTGGAGGTGGGGGGAGGGAGAGCAAGAGGCTAAGTGTGAGCGCAGGAGACAGGGTGACAGTGGCAGTAAGGAGACCAGCCCCCAGAAGGGAGCTCTGGCAGTGCCTGGCACCTAGCAGGACCCATGGGTTGCTTGTTAGCTGAAGAGGGGCCATAGAAAGATAAGGCAAAGAAGCTGGGAGCTGAGAGCAGAACAAAGAGTGGGTCACGGAGAGCCAGAGGAGAAAAGGAACAGGGCAAGTGGCGCAACAGAAAAGCCATTGAGAGGGGCAGGGAGACATGAATGGTCCATGTCAGACCGGGTGCTGAAACAAGGAAGAAGATGGGACAACAGGACAGAACGGGGCACCCAAGACCCAAGAAGCAAAGAAAGCGCAGGGACAGAGATAGGACAAAGACAGGTCACAACCTAGTGTGTTGGATGCAGTGTGGAGGCCTCACAGTCCCAGATCCACACGGTGGGTCATCCCAGAACCGTCTTCCTATGTCTCCTCATTAATCAGCATCTAGCGACTGCCTGCCCTCTCCCAACTCCACATACACACTGTGAATTTCTATGAATGCTCCAGGGAGATCTGGGAAGTAGCAAGGATCCTGTCTGGTCGTAGACCTGAGCTCACAGCCCTTCTGTAGGATCAGCCACTGAGCATAGCCCTGTCACCACAGAGCACAACTGGCCTGTGACCACCCCCTACACACACACCCTCAGAGTCAGATCAAATGCTCCTAGAGGAAAGAGCACCCCCAAAATCTTCCCATGATGGGGAAGTCACCCATTCCAGCACCTGCACCCCACTCTTCCTCCATCTCCAACTCTGAGAGGGCAGAGAGGGACATGCAGGTCTCAGGGGGAGGGCACACTTGGGCACAGCTCTTCTTCCCTTAAGGGACGGGGCAAGGGACTACTCTGGGCTCTGACTTAGGAAAAGCTCAGCTGGCTGCAAGCCAGACCCCAGGATCACCCTCTGCATCAGTCACTGTCTGTGCATTTGAGCTGTGCCCCTCCCTCTGCAGCTAAGAATAGCTCTGGACTGTCCTCCCGGAGGCTGTCATCAGTGTCTCCCCTGAGAGATCTCTTGCCAGGGCTCCTTCAGAGGTAAGCCCTGAAGCCACATCTATACCACTGTCCCTAAAAGTCCCTTCCCTTCCAGAAGCCGAATGTTCACTTATGGGTTCCTTAGAGCATTTTATTTACATATATTTGCATCCCTGACAGGAACCACAGAATTATACTTGGAGTGTGGGGGGTGGGGTGCAGATGCTCCCTTGGTTCCTGGTAACAGACAGCATGGGCAGGAGATGCAGTGGGAAGCAGCCTGTCTACTGTTCTTCCCCAGGACACACAGGCTTTTAAGCTTGCCTCAGTCTTCCGCCAGGAAAAGAAGTTGGATCCATCAGCTTCAAGATCCAGAGTGAGTGAAGACTTGGTGCCTACCAGCCAGTCTCTCTGCTGGCCACCAAGGCCCCATGAATCTAAGCAGATATCAGTCCTTGGCAGAAGGCAGAGCATGTAAAAACCCTCTGGTCTCCACGGTGAAACTCAGCTTTAAAGCCCGGAGGGCCCCAGGGGCCTCCCTATCTCTAGAGCGGGATTCCTCACACACATCCCCCCCTCCTTCCCTCCTTTTCTAGCAGTCTCTTGCCTGAGTGTGGGTCCTTCAAGGAAGCCTAGGTGCCCCTCCCTCACACACCACACCACGCTAGCTCTGTAGTCTAAGAAACCCACATCACATCGGGGGAGGGCCCCAGTCCCAGGAAGGTGTTGGCGGAATCATGGTGACATTCTTGGAGATGGAGAGCCTGGTGGATTCCTAGCCAGCAAAGGGGTGCTGATTAATAGATCAATGTCAACTTCCTGACTTGCCAAAGGGCTCTGTCCTCTGCCCTGGCTTGTTCAACATACTTATCAGTAATGAGGCCTCAGCACAAGGGAGTGGGGAGAGAGCAGAAAGAAGACAGCAAACTGATTTTATACGTGGTGTGTCAGAACTAGGAAGAGAACTTTTCTCTTGGGCTACCGTCCTCAACAATGGCCCAAAATTAATAACAAACACTAATAACAATTCTTTCCAGGAAAATTCAACGATTTAAGGTAAAGAGAAGTTCAGTTTCGTTAACAGTAGGACATGTCTATCCTCAAAAGATACCAGTACTTTTGGGTGCGTTCATAGAAATGCAGAGTTTAGATCCAAGGAAATGAAGGTTCCTTATTTCTCCACGTTAACCAGACACCAGCAGAAATGTCAGGTTCTCCTTGATGTCCTACACCAAAGCATCCACTGGATAGGAACACAAGGACTGCTCTTTTATTTTAGATGACAAAGATGGAGGTGCGTAATTAAATATGTGAAGATGGCCTCGGGAAAGTGAGGCAGGTTTCACCACCCATCACCTCCTGTCTCTGCACAATATCTATGAACCCCTGGGATCCTGGACCCAGTCCTGGTCTCCACTGACTGCCCAAAAGCCAGGAACAGCTACTACGAAGGGGACAGTCTTGTAACATGGCCAGGCCTGTGGGCAGTGGCCTCGGGAGTATGCCAAGCTAACCTTTAGCCAGGCTGGCTACTGGACAGAGGGAGATGAGGTGGTCCAGATGGTGGCTAGACACTTGGCTGGCACATGCTGTACCAAACAAGCCATTGCATTAACCAACTGGCCTCTCACCTTCAGGGCTTCCACTGCTCCCTTCTCAGTAGCCCTGTGGGAATCCGCCCCTGCTGGACACCTTCGTCCAAAGTCTGAGGTTACCCAATGGCACCAATAGCCCTTGGTGGTTCTCCTTCCTCTTCTTCTCCCTCTTCCTCCTCTCCCTCTTCTTCTTCCTCCTCCCTCTCCTCTTCCTCCTCCTCCTTCCTCTGCTCCCTCCCAGTTCTTCTCTGGTAGCTTACATAGCCTTCACCGTTCTCACCACCACGCTTTTTAACTCCCCCTCATCCTACTCTTCTGTCTCAACGTGACTCTCACCCTTCCAGGGTCCGACTCAAGACCTTGTTCCAAGCCGGCTGTCTGAAGCTGCTGCAGGTTTTATAAGATCTCACTTTTAAGGCTAGGGAAGAGTTGGAGATTTCCCTCCTGAGGATTTTGTTTGGATCTACCCTACACAAAACACATAACCACTTTCCTCCATCTTGAACTAAGCCCCCCTGACATGAGAGAGACTCAAAGAAGCCTGGCCATAGCCTAGCACTGGAGGGCAGAGCCCAGGCTGCGATAGTGTATGAACTTCCTCTAAAGCCTATCTACCTATTTAGAAGCTGTGTGACTCCAGGCAGGTTATTTGAGTGCTCTGAACACTGGGTCTGGGGTGAAACGATCTTCCCATTTCACAGATACCCTCACCCTGGGACCATGACTCCTCCATCTCTCTATCAATCTATCTATCCATCATCTGTCTGTCTATGTATCTATCATTTATCTGCGTCTGTCTCATCTATCTCTTTGATCCTGTTAATGAATGCTCAAATGTACCAAGTGTTTCTGACTTTATAGCTACTCATTCATTCTAAATGGCTCTACGGGCCCTGGGCATGATGGTAACCAGCTATCCAAGGGAGGCTGAGACAGGAGGACCATGAATCTGAGGCCAAGCTAGGCTACAGAATGAGATCTGGCAACATGATCAAAGTGACAGGGACCTCTGGGACTGACTGGCTGCATATCCTGTCCACTGCAGGACCCTCCTTGGCCCAGCAGAAGATCAAACAGCCTCTGCTCGGCCACAGCATTCAAGCCCATCCTCTCTGCCTACTGTGGCTCTCATGTGTACAAACCATGGGATTCTAGTGCCTCCTGAAGTCCTTGCTCTTTCCTACGCAACAAAATCCCAACAAAGCTTTACAAGAAACTACACATAAGCACACACATGCACGTGGTCTCAAAGGAGAGTTGCAGCACAGGCTGGGCATCCTCTCTCAGCTTTCTCAATTTCTGGATCTTCCCACACTCTACTGTCCTCTGGTTTGAACCTGCTCTAGTTGGCCCTTTTGCGTTCATTCATTCATTCATTCATTCATCCCAAGCTCTGAGAGTTACTCGTGGAAGGTCAAGCCACCAAGCAAAGACAGAGAGCTATTGTCCTGAAAGCACATTGATCCTAAAGGCAGGAGACCCTGGAGAGACAGACACACAGAAACCAAACCACACACATAACACAAATGGTAGAAAGGGAAAAGTAGCCTGCGGTGGAGTGGTCCCTAAGATCTTGAAGCCCCTTTGACCTGTATGCTAGTATACAGTCGCCACAGACAGAAACTAGTATAAGCTCACTCAGGCTTAATCTGACTCTCCTGACCTGATGTGGACACTGGTCTAAGCTCAGCATGCACAGCTGAGGGACTCACGGAGAGCTGAAGCCACTTGCCCAACGTCAGTAACCATGACCTCCAAGCAGACAAGGGAAGTAGGATTTGACTTCTCTAAGACTCTCAACTTGGCACCATGCAATCTCTAAAGGCACTGAAGGGAGCATTAAGATGTAGTTCCCATATTAAATTTCACTACTCACAAGCATGCTATGCACGTACATACACGTGCATGCACACACGCTCACAGGAAGCAATGTTCACCCTAGCAATGCCCAAACTTTAGACTCTCAGTTTTTTCTTCCGTATAGATGGGTTTACGTCACCTTCGGACATTTGACTTTTACTCTTGTGAACTTAAAGGAGGCTCGAGGGTGAATGGGGTAGTGAGCACCTCCTCGCTGCGGGTGGAATACGGCTTAGAATGACTGCTTGGAATATGGTTACTCATGTCACCAGTAAGACCAAAATTAGGGCAATAGGGTCCCCAAACCCTAGAAGATGTTCATCAAGATCACCCCAAGGCCACCCAGTGAGAATTCAGGCCAACCCTACCCCTCTCAGAGGAAGTTGAAATTGAAGCCCAGAGAAGATGAGTAAGGAGTCCTAGCGGATCCCAGGAAGGAACTCTAGTCTAGAGTGTTCTCCTGGCCTCTGTACTCCACCAGTCTAAAGATGACGTTGGCTCCACCTGTAGTGGATACAGAAGCCTCAAAACCATGAGGGACAGTGCAGTTCATAGACCCCGGGTAGATAAAGGATGCTGGAGCCCCAAAATCAGCACATTCCTCCTTTCTGCAAGAGAACCAGAGTGCAGCCGGGCAGTAGAGGCAAGGGGGCAGCAGCTGGAGCCCCTCCTCTGGGTGCTCCTCCCCAAGGATCCCGTGGGTGACTGCTTCTTGGAACATTGTGTTCAGGCTGTGAGTCTTGGCTGGAGTAGCCTCCCCTGGCATTTCTCCAGCTGCCTGTTTAATAATGTACAGCCAACCAGCCATTAACTGCGCAGTTTCAAAAAGAAAAGTCAGTGGTTGTTTTTGTTGTTGGTTTTGTTTTTGGGGGTGTTTTGTTTTGTTTCCTCCCCCACCCCCCGAATAGTTAGTAATGATTTGAAAAACATGTTTCCGGAGAAGAGCTGGCCTCCAGGGCCATTGTAGACCTCACCTGCCTCTGCTTCCCCCACACTGGCCCACTGTGCCTAGGCGCCAAAGTGCCTCCTCCACCTCCACAGGGCCGGTGACACCCTGGCCTGCTCCCTGGAGACAGAACGTGGGCAGTTCTGGCAGAGCTGAGCCAGGACAGAGGAGCTGGACTCTGAGGGGGGCCCAGTGCTTCCGAGGAATTCCAGAACTGTCTGGTCAGAGTTGGGAGCAGAAGGCGGGAGTTGGCAACCCTACCAGGTAAGAAGAGCCAGGTGACCAATTCTTGTTGCCAGGCCTGGGGGGAGCCCGGATACAGGGGCCTCCTCCCTTGGTCCTTTCCCTGGGCACCAGCTCTATTCTCTGTTTGAGTTGTAACCCACAGTGGATCTGGGGCTAGAACCAAAGTTTTGGGGGAAGCAGCGTGCTACCCAAGAAGGTTCTAGGCTTGTTGCAACTTGGGAGAAAAATCCGCCAAGCTCTCTTTACTTCCCCAGGCTAGCAAGGTGCTGCCACCTTGTAACCTGAGCAGGGTGGTGCAGCATGGTGCCCAGCATCTAGGAGTAGAGCCAGGTTCTTGCAGCTATTCTCCGGTCCCCTGACGACCCTCAGCCACCATACCTCAGCCCTTCACTGGACCTTTGTTTCCTTGCTATAAGCAAGGGTCCCTTACCCTGCCTAGGAATCCCAGCCAGGAGGTGAAAGCCAAAAAGTAAAAGCTAGTGGCAATGGGGATGATGGTGTGGTGACAGAGAAGGTGGTGGTGACAGAGAAGGTGGTGGTGACAGAGGTGGTGGTGATGATGGAGGTGGTGGTGGAGATGTAGGGGGTGATGGTGGTGGAGATGTAGGGGGTGGTGCTGATGGAGGAGGTTGTAGTGGTGATGACAGAGTTGATAGAGATGGAAATGGGGTGGTGATGGAGATGATGTAGATGGAGGAGGTGGAGATGGAGGTGGAGACGGTCGTCAAAGAGAGTGGTGACTGTGGTATTGTGGCATCATTCTGAAGTTTTGAGTGTGTTCCACACACTACATTTCCCAGACTTTTCCCAGTCAGTCTAGCAAGTAGGAACTGTGACCATCACCACCACACAGATAAGGAAAGTGAGCATGGGCAGGTGAACCCACTCACCAAAGTTGTAAGTGGTGAGTGACAGAGACAGGCCTTAGAGCAGAGTGGCGTTAGGACTCTTGTTCTACGTGTGCTTTGTTTTGCTTTGACTGTCATGCGGCCTAGGTTAGCCTTGAACTCACTTATCTGGCTGAGGATGATCTTGGACAGCTAATCCAGCCTCTCCTCACTAGGGCCTCTGGGAGCCTCCAATTGGAGGATACTCAGCCACAGCCACAGCCACCCGTACATCACACACACACACACACACACACACACACACACACACACACACACACCTGCACACGGAAGGGGGGTAAAACATGCTCACATACAAGTACATAATCATGCACAAAGGCCCCAAAAGAGCCACAGTGGCAGACATGCTCCCACAGGAACACGTGCACACAGCACATACACAAAAACCATACACACATGCAGACCCCCCTCACATTCCACCCCCTGCACACAAACATGCCTGAGAGTCTTATCCACGGTGGCTGGCCAGGCACAAGCACCCACAGGCTGTCTGGGCAGGCGGAGTTGGACAGGTGTCCAACATGCCCCCAGGGGGTTATTCCTAAGCGAGAAGGCTGCTGGCTAATAATACTACAGTGCATTCCTAGCCGAGATAAGCAGCCCCAAGCATCCCCGGCACGTCCCAGCCACGATGGCTCACCCCTGTGGATTCCACCCACCTGCAGTGCTGTCCTGGGGCAGCACAGAAGCCGGCGCCGGGACACAGACACTTGGCAGGAGCCTGCCACAAATCCTCTTGGCTTTTTCCTTCACCAGGGTCCCTATGGCTGCCCAGGATCAGTTCCTTTCGGAGACATACATACAGGGAAGGAGGGAAGAGGGAACAAACCATACATGCAGGTGAGGAGAGGGCTAAGGGAGCCATGTTGTCCCCCACAGACTACTGACACCCTATTATAACCACCCAGTGTCAGGACAGAGCCTGAACTCAGGAAGCGTATGGGACCCACTCCCACATGGGGTTACAGTATTTACACCACGGCCTCCTCACCATAGCCCAACGCCAGCATTGTTACTCCTCAGGTGCGCCTCCGAAGGAAAAGATCCAGATTCCCCCACCCCACCCGCTCACCCCTCCCCGACCTTCCAGCTCCTCAGCCAGGGCTGGCAGTCTCCTCTACAATCTCAAACTTCCCTTCCTCCAGGACACTCTTGATAGACTGGGCAGGTGAGGACCAACACTCCTTCTGGTTTAAAAAAAAAAAAAAAAAAAGCTGTATCTTATAGGAATTGGTGTTCAGCTATGCAGGGCCCTTATGGATGAAAGCTAATCAAATATCAGTCATTAGGGGGTTGTTGCGGGGGGGGGGGGTTCTTTGAAGCTGCCTCAGGTGTAAGGGCATTCCCAGACTAGCATACAAGGACATAACCTTACCCCACCCCATCTTACCTCACAAGCCCCAGAATCACAAAGAGTCTGTAGGAAACAAAGACAGGGGCTCCTCCATCCACAGGAACAAGAGAGAGGGGACCAGACAAAGAGCTGGGCCCTAGGAAATGAGACAGAGTTTAGGGGGTACCATGAACCCCAAGGAACACAATGGAAATGGGATGATGGAAGCACAGAAGTCAAAAAGAGGAAAAATAGCCAACATTTAAGGCCAGCCAGACCTAACGAGGAGGAGCGAGGAGAGAATGGAGCCTTGGATCCGTGGATGGGCATCTGTAGGGCCCTGTGACCCTCAAGCAGTCTCTCCTACTCCCAGCCTGTTCTGAGGCTGATCTAAACTCTGAGCAACTGTACACACACACACACACACACACACACACACACACACACAGAGAGAGAGAGAGAGAGAGAGAGAGAGAGAGAGAGAGAGGGAGAGAGAGAGAAAGAAAGAGACAGAGAGACAGAGACAGAGAGACAGACAGACATACTCAAGTATCAATCGTCCTTCCTGGTAACAGAGTTAGTGAGATCTAGAGACATTTAGAGATCTAGAGATCGTATCTGAGATATCTCAGATAAGGACAGCATGGCCAGAGAAGGATGCCGGCTTCATCAAAATTACCCAGGATCCCAGGGGTGGGATGAGGACCTGAATACACTAATGCCCTCAGTTTCCCAAAATGCAACCATTCTGGCTAGCAGCACTAAGAAGCAATGTGTCCTGAACAAGGAAAGGAGAAGAAGGAAGCAGGCTGGGGGTCCCCAGGAGGGTGACTTTTCCAGCTCCAAGGATGGCCCATTGTGGGTTAGGAGGATCAGACTGGCTCCCTGGCATGAGAGCAGCAATAGGCTGGGTGAGCAGTGGCAGGGCTGTCAGTGAACCTGCAGAGGCAGGGGAGCAGGCCACCACGGAAACACAGCTCTCCAGCCATCCCCCTCTTGGCCAGTCCTATACCCGGCAAAGCAGCTGGCTGTGCTTCTCAGAGCTGACTGACCCATGGCCACCCCCCTCCACTGCCCACTGGCCATGCTCTGAGCAATCCAACCTCCTTACATGGACATCTCAAAGACTGATGCTCATTGGATGAGCACCCAAGCCGCAGGAGCTTCCCCTCCCTGCAGACTCTCCCTAAGGTGCTGTTCTACCCCCACTCTACTCTCCTGATTTCACCATTTGAGTCTGCAGGGAAGGGGGGCATGGAGGAAGGCTGGGAAGACAGCTAGGAAGCAGGGACCTGTAGAAGACCACACCTCGGCAATTGATTGGCAAGTAGTTAAAGGCGATAACACAGGCTAGCCTCACAGTAGACCTAGGCTCCCACGAGCATCCTTTCCAAGTCCTTCTGCCTGACCCAGAGCGACTAAGAGAGACAAGACGCTTTTAAGATAATCAGCGAAAATTGAACACAGACCCGGTAGAAGCTGATCTCAAGAAAGAATTATTAACGATGTTAACTGGGCTAATGGTATTACCACGAGGTTAAAATAAAAGGTCCTTATCTGTTAACAACACACACAGAAGTATTAAAGATGATATCATGTCTGGAGCTTGCTTTAAAAACACACTCCAGCAAAAAGTAAACAAATAAATGTAGGGAGGGGAGGGTTGGGGAAGAGAAGAAATAAAAACAGGACCAAACCAATGATTGCTGAGCAGTGAGACCAGAGGTCATTGTAAGAGTCTTGCTACAGCCGTATATGTTTTAAATATCTCACTTTAAGAAAGGGAAATTGGAAGTGGGGGTGCATATTAGTTGAAAGAGTGCTTGACTGAATGCATGCATCAAACTCTGGGTTCGATCCCCGATGCGGTATAAACCGGTCATAATCCCAGCACTCTGGGCGGGGAGGCAGGAAGACCAAGGAGGCAAAGTATGCGAGATCCTTTCAAACCAACAACAATAGCAAAGAATCTCTCTCTCTCTCTCTCTCTCTCTCTCTCTCTCTCTCTCTCTCTCACACACACACACACACACACACACACACACACACGTATGTACTTGTTGAACAAGTCCACAAATCTTATCACTAATACCAGTATACAACAGCCAAGTTCTGTGGGCAAACAAAGACATATGCCTGGCTATAGCTAGGACACCCACAAACTCCCTTGAGTTCCCTGGGTGGGAAAGCTGTGCACAGACAGACCACCTCTACCTAAGCCCTTACCTTCACCATGAACATGCGAGCATATGGCTTCCCCAGGGCCGTGAGGCATATAGAGGAGACCAGTGGGTGGGCAGCTACATGGAAAGTAAGGAGTCAACTATAATTCCCACCACCGTTTATCCAGAAAAGCTCTGCCCCAACTCTCCATCTCCAGTCTCCAAACCTCTCTCGAAGAAAGACGCCACTGTAATCGTTCCACAGAGGCAAAGTTTAGTGGAGGGAGGTCCCGGGGCCTAGGCAGCAAAGCTAGAATCTGAACTTGTCTCTCCAATGTTTAAGGAATCTTTCAGATGAGCCAGAAGAAATTAGTGTGGCAAGAGCCAGATATCCAGAGCAAGGCTGAAACAAGGATGACTTCAGAAAGGTGACAGAAAGGAAGTGCCCTGTGGGAGGCGATGAGGAAGAGAAAGACAGAAGGACTGGACCACACAGGCTGGGAGAATCTCGAAAGCTTCCACACACATGGGGAAAGTCAGCAGAAAGGGGAAGATCAGGAAGAGAACTGGAAGTTAGGAAGGAAGCCTGTGCTTAGAGCCAGAAATGCACCAGCTCAGCATGAGAATTGGTTCCCAGATCCTCCCGGAAGTGCTAGATGTTTGTTGGTGAGATGAGCCCAGTTAGCACGAAGGAGAAACTGGGGTCTCATGGGGGAATGTTGATAAGGGGTATTTTCCTTGCACTCAAAGGCACCAGACACATCCTGGAAAAAGCCTTCCGACACTCGCCTAGGTTCCTAACCTTATCCTTCCAGCTGGGGTGGAACCACAAGGATGTCCCGTGGCTCTCAGCCCTAGTAGAGCTCACCCATCTCTCCTGACATCCAGTGCCCAAGGGACACCAGGCTAAGCGAGTCTGGCTTCCCATCTTAGCATCTTCTCTGAGGTCCATGGTCCTCAGTCTGGGTAAAGCTTAGGCATGTAACATTAGCATCACTGAGGTCCTGTCACCACCCACTTCTTAGCTGTGACACTGGACAAGCAGCTTTACTTCTCAGACCCTCCGATACCCTTCTCCTCACCGTATCTTTCCAGTTCATGCTAAAACTGGAAGAATATTTAAAAAAAAATAGCAACTTTTCTCACGGGAATATTTTGAGAATTTGTTGACATGATCTATAGAAAATGGTTAATGTGAAACTTGGTGCCTGGTTGCTTAATAAATAATAAGTACATCTATTATTACTACGATTGGTAGTCAGAGCTGAGCCATCTCAGACCCACCCTTGTGCCCTTCAGCACTCAGGCCTCTGCAAAGACTGGCTGAGTGGACCCAGAAAGGTAGGCAGCAGCCTCAGACAGGACCAAGGAGGCAGCTAGATGCTCTGAGGGTGGAGGGCGGCCCTGGTCTCCTCAGCTCCAGGAATGTGAGGCGGCTGGTGGAGGGGTGGGGGGACATGCCTGGACGCTGAGGTCAGGCAGTGTGTGTTTTTATCGTCATCCTCACATGTGAGCCAGGGAGGAGGGGGGAGGGGGACAAGAGAAGCAGCTGCAGGGAGCACTGTGTATTACCACTCTGTCTAGCCCCCATCCAGCCCTGCACCCTACGCCAGGGTCAGAGGCCCCATCGGACCTCTTTGGCCTCCCTGGTTGGGAGGCTGCAGCTTACACAGGGTCTGGTTAGAAGCAGGGCACACACCATTCACACACATACGCACGCACAGACACATGTGCATGTGTGTACACACATGTGCCACACAACATTCACCAGGCTTTTCACAGCAGCCCAGTGCACAAGACTTCCATTGCTCCTTTCTCACAAACAAGCAAACAAGAAGCTGATACAGTCGAGCCTGCTGCCCAGAGATGCTCACACATAGGACTCCCATCTCCCAGTCACCAGCCCTGAGTTTGGGCTCTCAGAAGAACATAGGAGTAGACACAACAGATGCCTGCTCTTGTGGGCAGAACGGGTCTCCCATGCTGTTCTACCCAAAGTCATCACCAGCCAGCAAGGACTCCAGGGTTCTCCATTCAGCCATCACCACCCAAAGGCTCACATATCACCAGTAAAGGATGGCCTAACTCTTCCTTGGTCTCCACCCTCAACACTCTGGAGATCTCATTGAAGAGGACCCAGCACTACCTCCAGTGCCTTGGGGTCTCCCCAGGTTCCTCCCCATAGGAAGGTCTGCCTCAGAGCTAAGCCAATTCCCTCTTGTCCCCTTAGAGTATCCTCGGTGAAGATCAAAACAAAAAGTAAAAACCAGAAAACAAAAGAACAACAACAACAACCAAAAAACAAACAAACAAACAAAAACTACCGGGTTATTCTCAGTGATGAAAACCACCAGGTGACTCTGTGTGACTGTTTCTAATGTCTACCCCTCTTCTATACCTCCAACCACTCAAAGACTCAAGTCTCCTCCTATGTGAAAGATCACTGGCACACAGTAGGGCAGCAAGATGCTATTACTGTTTGATCTGTAATGTCCCACAAGCTCAGTTGTGGGGTTGTTGGGGGGGGGGGCATGTTTCCCAAGCAAGTGAGGCAGGATAGGAGAGTGCATCACTAGGGGTGTGGCTTTTAAGGCTAAACCCCTGGTTTCTGCCTTGCTCTCTGCTCCATTGTCTACTATAATGCAAATGGCTTCTGCCACACAATACGAATTAGTTTATAGTTATAAACTAATTGGTTTCACCACACCTTCCCAGCCATAATGGACTGAAAGCCTCTAAAACCATGAACCAAAGTGGAATGTTCTTGCTTTCTGTTATTTCACTTGGGTGCTGTGGTCACAGCAACATGAAAAGTAATCAATACAGAAATCAAAGTCCTAGGGGTGAGGGGTAATCAGATACATTTAAAATTCTTTCCTTGCACAGTGTCTCTTTCTCCCAAGTTCCCATGTACCTTTCCAGCCTTTGGGAAAATCAGGCTCTGAAGAACTGCAGGGAGCTCTGCCCAGTCAGAAGTGTCACTGGCTGTCCCCCTAGTTCACACCCCAGAAGGTCCCTCTGATTCTCTAGGTCACATCTACCACCACCTTGGCGTCTGCCTCAAGTGTGTACACACATAGACACACATTCACCTTCCACATGACCGCAAGTCCTGCCGAGGACCTGTGGTAAACCACCTTGGTTTCTCTGCTTCTCTCTTCCAAGCTGCTCAGACCATAAAGAGGAACTGACAGACCACCTCAGCCCTCAGGAGAAGGAAGGGCAGTCTAGCTGTGTCCCCGGAAAGAACGACAGTTACTCCAACTTGGAGTTGTCCCTTCCCAAAGCTGGAAGTAGCTGAAGATCTACCCTGTGAAGGGTCACTCTCATTCCCCTTAAAACATGGCCATAAAAATCCCTCTGACTCCACACATGTCGACAGTCAGCAGGATTTCTCACGTTCTAGGGATGAAAGGAAGGACTGGCTATGCCCAGATCCTATCCAGAAGTCTAGGTACTAGGCTTCCATATTTCTTTCCCAACTTCGCCCTGTACCCTGACTCCTTCCACTCTCAGTAACACAAAACAGCTCGGTTTCCTTAGAAAGGGTGAGTATGTATGATGGTGAGTTCTACACCACCCTGGCAGGCTGTTACCAGGGAGTGAATCAAACACAACCTAGGCAGTGCTGTGAACGCATGTTATAGATATCAATGACACCTACAATCCGCCATCTTGTAAGATGGAAAAGATGCGTGTATCTTCACAATCACATGGCTGCCCCCCACCCTAGTCTGTTGAAGGATTCAGGAGCAAACACTGAGATGTTCTGGGAAATAAACGGCTCTGCCTCCAGAACAGAGCACAGCAGCCCTGTCTGAGTCCACAGCCCATTGGCTGGCCGCACATGCCCCTCACTTGCCAGCCTTCGATCCTGAGAAGCCTGTACCTCATAGCATGCTCCTCAGCAGACAGGGCACATCCAGCTTTCTTGGGTGCCCTGACACCATGAACAGCCAAGCCCTGAGGATCACACCCCCTCAGCAAGGCTCCCATACCACAGGGAAAGCATGCACCCTCAGCCTACAGCCTACAGCGGGAAGGCCATATGGACAAAGACAGGTGACTACGTTGAGAAACAGCCAGGAAATAAGTGGCAGTTCTTTACAGTTAGCAGGTGTAAATGTTCTGGAACAGACAAGCCAAACCGAAGCACATCTTCCAAGTAACTGGCCAGCCCTCCCTTGACACAGCTGAAGCCATGAGCAACAATACAGATGGAGGAACTTTCCCAGGCGAGGGGATCAAGAAGACATGAAGCCTGTTGCATTGTGGAGTCTCTGACTGGATGCCAGGATGGTCATGGGAATGCTGGCTGAATCCTACTCAGCTCCAGCTAGAAGTATCTAGAAGTATCTAGTATTCTCTGGTAGTGTTAGATCAATGGAACCTCTCTGTTTTGACAACTGTAGTGTGGTTGAGTATGACTTAACACAACATAGTGAAAACTGTAGGGAAATTCTGAATCCCTTTCACAATTTTTTTTTTGTAAATCTGAAATGACCTACGAAATTAAAGCTAAAATGTAGGTGGGGTGTGGGGCATGGAAATATGGCTCAGTCAGCTAGCACAAGGACCTCGTTTCAACCTCCAGAACCCATGTAAAAGTGCCCCCAGTAATGGCATGTACTGGTAATCCCAGCTCTAGGGAAGCAGGAACAGAAGGATCTTTAGGACAAGCTAGCCAGCCATTCTAACCGTATTGGTGAGTCCAGGTCAGTGAGTGATCCTGTCTGAAAGATGGTGTTCGTGCGGGCGACACCTGAGGTCGTCCTGTGGCCACTACATACACATGCACACACAGAGAGACACATGTGGGAAATACACACACACACACACACACACACACACACACACACACACACAATATTTCAAAAACATAGCCCCAGAGTAGAGTTACAATAATCAGAGGACAAGAAAGGATCAAGTCTTTTGAGGGAAAGAACTCCATCCAAGTATTACCCCACAAAGCCCTAAGGCACCTCAAGGGAGCATCAGACATATGCAGCTGCCCAAGGAGCATGGCAAACACACCTGGCCTGAAGATCAAGTAACACTGGTATTCCTGAGCGGGGATCCTCAGACAGGCCAAATCAGCGTCCTATGAACAGCCACCATAGTTAGAAATCACGGGCTACCGTACACCACGCATTGCAGAATACACACTGCACCCCACTGACTTCATCCACACCCAGATCCTCAGTGAGAACCAAATGACTGCTGGAATGGCCCCAGGCCACTCCTTTGTCAGCAGAGGCAGGGAATAAACCAGGGTTGACTCTAAGCCTCCCACCCCCAGGTCATCAAACAAGAGACCAATTGCCACCGATCCATCCTTCCTCTCCATGACACAGGGGCGGAGAGCTCATCACCTCATAAGAGCCATCTTTCCTGGGAGGATAAGGAACCTTAGGATGAGGACATGAGGATAGTCTGCAGCCTTTACCTTCGAACTCCACTTACAGCAGCGTGATGTTAACAACCACTGGCGCTTACCTACTCTTCTAAGCACTCTTATATGTACCAATTCATTTGATGCTCACCATAACACATGAGGGCAGACAGACAGAGAATTCAAATCACAAAGAGGCCCCAAATCCCAGCTAGTAAAGCCAAGACTTGAGGTCAGATCAGAGTCTACAAAGCCTCCCTTCCCTCCTCCCCCCACAAATCATAAATTCAAATCTGGGGACCTCATGCCAATTTCACAGTTAACTTCCCAGACTACTTCCTCATCTGCCCCAGTGAGCACGTCCATTACCCAGAAGTCCTGAGGATTGGGCTCTGTGGATCCCATGAGCTCAAGGACACAGGATCTCTGTAACTGTGCCTGGTGGTGGAACCCAAGCCGGGTGAGCTTCCATGGACAGGAAGAGGCTTTCAACTGCCCCTCCCATCACTCATGACCCAGGAGTGACCTGCCCCCTGCTGTGCTCCACAGAACCTGGCTAGAACCCAGCCACCTCTGGGCACCCTCGCTTGGGTGCTCCGGGCCAGGGCCAATGGGGACAGGCCAGGGTGTTAATCTGTGACTCGCTCTGTGCCCAAGGCATACACACCCCTCTCCTCCTAATGGCCTCCCACGAACATCCACCCCCTGCTCACTGCAGGGGATTGTTGGCCAAGTCATACATCAGCCAGACACCAGCACCCCCTGAGAGTTCTCAGCAGGGTGGAACAAAAAGGAAGACCAACCAGGAAGGAAGGCTGGCCAGTGAGCAGGTGGCTACAGCTATGTGCAGTGTCATACCGTGTCATTCTGCAGAGCTACTCTCAGTTGACAGTGTGGACGTCCTGGGGCCTTGAACCCTAATGTTATTATGGGGACACTTTGTACCTTATAATCCTAGGATGTCAGACTTTAAATTGAGTCATTGAATGAGCAAGGGTCTGTATCATGGTACCTGCATGGTACCTGGATGGTACCTGCAAGCTGCCTAATCCTTATACCAGCCTGGCGAGGTCAGCATGAGAACAAGATCGATGTCACCACGTTCACTTGTATGCTGATAAGGACTGAAGTCGGAGCCTGCGAGTCCTAAGTAAGCACCCACTTTGACGCTAAGATACATACATCCCAGCTCTTCTCTTTCCTTTTTCTTTTTGAGAAAGTCTAATAAAGTGACCTTGAACTCACCCTGGAGCCAAGGCTGCCTTGAACTTTCAGGATTCTGCCTCAGCTTCCTGATGAGCTGAGGTTATGTGATTACAGGCCTGAACTGCCATGGCTCTGTGTGTGTGTGTGTGTGTGTGTGTGTGTGTGTGTGTGTGTGTGTGTGTGTGTGTGTGTGTGTTATATGTACAAACACACACATGCATGTATGGAGGCCAGAGAACAACTTGCAAGAGTCAGTCCTCTCCTACTACCATGTGGTTCCTAAGCTGATGGTGAGCACCTTTAGGTGCTGAGCCATTTCACCATATTTCTACGGCCATTTTTACACCAAGGAGAAAAATCAGATTTCAGGGAGTGAGTGTGTGCCAAAAGAGAGTTAGGACCCATCAGTGTCTAAAGCCAGGAGCCCCAACCTCGCCTACCACCTTGCCTGATATTGTGTTTGGGGTTGGGGGAGTCAGGTCAGTGATTTCACACCAAACCTTGGCCCTGGGTCCCAGGTTATATCTCAGGGCACAGAGCAGTGGTGCCCCACAGGCAGGATACTATGCATGCTACCTTCTTACCATGACCATGGAATGGAAGACCACCGAAAGCCTCTGGGAGACTCATGTGGGGTGGATCCCCTAAGTACGCTTTTGCCCTCCACTTCCCGCTACACACCTCAACCTTTCCTACACCCCACTGTGGGGCTGTGCTGACCTGTGCTCCTCCCATGGTCCTCCTCCTCCCTCTCCTTGCTTCCAGCCCTCCATCTCCCATCTCCCTCTGGTCTGTGTCCTCCCGCCCACCCTTCTGAACTCCTGCGTCCTCTCTGACTTCTGAACGACCATGTGATGTTTACTCAGCTCAGCGTCAGAAATGCCTCCCCACACAAAAACAATTAGTGCTTGGGAATCACAATTAAGGAAAGTGAGAAGCCAGCTGGGGCTCAGTATAACTTTTTCCCCTAACCTCATCCTTGTGGATGGGAAAGGTATGTTACAAGTTACACACTCCAAGCCTATGTTACCTCTACACATATACACACCAAACTGTTACCTCAGAAAGAACCCGGGGAAAGTGGGCAGCAACAGGAAAGAAAGACCAGCAACAACCTCTCGCAACTTTGTATATAACAAGAGGTAAGGGCTTCTCAGGACCCACCTCACTTTAGACCCCTCCCACAGGCAAAGCTGATATCAGAACACTAGACGGTGCTGCGCAGTACTTCCTGTGAACCAGCAGAGGCAGAACTCTCCGGGCTACCCTGTAGGTCGCTTAGGTGCTGGCTGTCAGGAGATCCAGGATCAGAGTCACTGGGGGTAGTAGACGGTACTTCGGACAGTGCCCCTGCCCCAGACAAAGTGGTATTGTAAACAACGTAGAAGGAGGCTAGCCAGGGGCTCTGAGGCTTTCCGGAAGGGAGCACTGGACCATAACTTGTCGGTTAGCAATGGAGTCTAGTCACAGATGGTACAGCCTGCACATGCAACAGAGAGGTCCCATGTACAGTGAAAGCCACTGAGCTCTGGAGCCAAACACTAGGACCTGCACTGGAAGCATTTTTCCCTCCTGCCAGCTGTGGGGCTGCTGCAGGGATTTCTCCTCAACGCTCTCCCCTGAGAACCTGGCCACACACCTGCTTTATGTGTGGTGCTTCCAGAACGGTAAGTCTCTGTGCAAGGTCACTCGATAAATGACATGACAATGGAAAATCCTGTAAAGGTAAGGGGATGGGGGGGTCTTTCAAATTATTAAGGAAATTGATAAATCTGTAGCCAGCATGACTAGAGATGGGGGAAGGAAAGGAAAGGAAAGGAAAGGTAAGGAAAGGAAAGGAAAGGAAAGGAAAGGAAAGGAAAGGAAAGGAAAGGAAAGGAAAGACACAAATGACCAAAATCAAAAATTAAAAAGATGACATCATAATTGACCCCACAAAAAAATAAAAAATATATAAATACATAAATGAAGGAGCACTATAAACATCATCAAAGCTGGGTAACTACAATGGAATGGATACATTTTCTAGAAAGACACAAACTACCAAATCTGACCCATAAAGAAATAGAAAAGTTGAATAGTCCCTTCAACGTATCGATTGAATGAGCAATAAAAACTTATGTGCAAAGAAAAATCCAGACCCAGATGCCATAATACATGAATTCTACCAAACGTCTAAAGAATAATCACTATCAATGGTCTGCAAACTTCCAAAAAGAAAAGAGAAACCAGGTACAGTGGCTCACATCTGCAATCCCAGTGACTTGGAAGGCTGAGATGGTAGATGGCGGAGGGGTGGGTGGGTAGGTGAAGTTCTCTTGAATTTTGGGATAGCCTGGGCAACATAGTGGGACCCTGTTTTAAAACCATAACAAAATCAAAAATATAAAAAGCAGCTACAGAATGCAGAGAACATGTCTCACTTCATTCTGAGGCCAGTTTCACTGTGTTACTCAAACCAGACAAAAATATTGTAAGAAAATCAAACAAGAGCCCAGTCTCTCATAGATGCAAAGTCCTATCCAAACACTGGCAGATGTCATCCAATGACATATAAGAAGAATTATACACCACTGCCAAATGAGATTCATCTCAGGAAGACAAGGCTGTTCCAGTATTTGAAAATCAATACTTGAAATATTTACCAATAGGCTTTGAAAAGCAGAAGTCATCTTCCTCGGTCACTTTTTCAACTTTAGTTCTTGAGGCAGAGTCTCGTACTGAACCTAGAACTTACTGAATGGGTAGACCAGTTGGCCCGGGAGCTGTAAGGATCCATTAGCCTCTACCTCCCAGTGTTGGGGTTAGAAACACACACCACCTTGCCCAGCTTTTACTTGAGCACTGACCATCTGAACTCATGGGCCCCATGTTTGTGTATCAAGCACATTGCTGATTGGGCTATCTCCCTTGCCTCCTGGTTCAGTTTTCTGAGAAGTTATAATCCTCCTGACTCTACCTCCTGGGTGCTCAGAGGGCTCATAGGTCTGATGAGTCTATGTTTACTTTGATAGCTAAACCGTTCTGCTTGCCCAAGCACTCTCCATACCTCTTCCCCAACCTCTTGCTCCCAATTTCTACTGGGATAGTCCTTATCATTGGAATTCTGCCCATCTACAGAAAACACACCATCCAATTGGTGTGCACCCTTTCTGGGTTTGGTTATTCTCAGCCAGCACCAAGTCTCTGGGTCTCCTCCATGTCCCTGTGTGTAAGACTAGTCCATACCTTTGTTTGTTTATTTTGAAATGGGGCAGCATGAACTGGAGAGATGGCTCAGTGGTTAAGAGCACTGGCTGCACTTCCAGAGGTCCTGAGTTCAATTCCCAGCAACCACATGGTGGCTCACAACCATCTGTAATAGGATCTGATGCCCTCTTCTGGTGTGTCTGAAGACAGCTACAGTGTGCTCATATACATTAAATAAATAAATATTTTTGTTTTTTTAAGGAGAGAGAAAAGAAAATAAATAGGGCTCCTTTCTGTGTTCTCGGTAGATCAGTGAGCAGCGACGGCCTCTGTATGCACAACGACATCGGCAACTTTGTGGCCCTGTACGTGCCGTGGAAATGCTCCAGGAGCAACCGCATCAATGCTACCAGGGACCACACGTCCATCCAGATGAATGTGGCAGAGGCTGACAGGGGCACAGGTCAGTTTAATGGCCAGTTTAAAACCTACAGCATCTGCAGGGCCATTTGCAAGTCAGATGATTCTATTCTCCCATTGGCTAAGGCTGACGGAATTGTCTCAAAGAACTTTTGAGCAGAAGAAATCAGGAATAATTTGTTATAAATAAAAGTGATAAGTACCTGTGACAGCTAAAAGAAAGAAAGAAAAGAAATGGGGCATCATGTAGCCTTGACTGGCCTCAACCTCACTGTGTAGATGGAGACGTGCTGAACGGCTGATCCTCTGCCTCCACCCCACCGTGCTGAGATCACAGGTGTGCACCACCATACCTGGTTTATGAGGCACAGGGGCTAGAACCCACTGCTTCCTGCATTAGGCAAGCATTCTCCCAAACGAGCCACATCCCCAGTCCCAAGTCCAAGGCCCAGGAATTTGACTCTGCTGACTGCACCCATTGTTTACTGGTGCAAAATATGAGTTTTTCCCCAGTTTGGGCCTCTCATGACTTCAGTATCTGTACACTCATAACCATGCAGAAACGCTTTTATTTCTCTCTGGCAAACACCTCAGAGTGAAACTGCTAAAAAGCCATACCAAATTTGGCTAGAACCAGCCCTGACACAGTCGGCCACTTTTTAAGAACCCCAGTGCCCATGTACACCATGCAGAGCACAGCCCAGGAGTCTGTGTTAAAGTGTCCAGGTGATCCCAACATCTATACAATGTCTCAAGCCCTGGCTGCTACATTCATTAGGTGTCACAAGCAGGCAAACAATCAAAGCCACACTACAGTGGCCTGTGCCATGACCTTGCTCTTCCCTGGACAGAGAGAGGAGAGGAGATACCGTGTGTTCGAATGTCTAGTCTTGACATCATCGCCTCGGCCAGCTGTGCTGGGCTCTCCTATCCCCTCCCCCTCACATGAGGTAAGAGACAGTAGGAAGGATAAACTAAAGTGAATCAATATTCATAACTTCTTGAGCACTAGATTTTGACCTTGGCACTCTAGTTGGGTTATCTCTTACTCGGTATTCATAAGACCCCCATGATATAGATACCATAATAATAACCATGCCACAGATGAGGATGGGTTGAGAGACATTAAAGAGACTCGTCAAAGGTCACACAGTGATTATTACTGATACAGTCTAGATTGAAACACAATAGTCTGTCTCCAAGGCCAAA
The DNA here is from genome assembly GCF_011064425.1 of Rattus rattus. Lineage (NCBI taxonomy): Eukaryota > Metazoa > Chordata > Mammalia > Rodentia > Muridae > Rattus > Rattus rattus. Next base: position 147,515,641 of record NC_046157.1, read on the forward strand.
GAGCTTATACACTCCACCAGGCTCCGAGCCGCTGGCTGATCCCAGGGCCACAAGCCCCCTCCCACTAGGCTATTCTTGGTGAATGTGGAATTGGTTCCTCCAACCATAGGAAGGGCTGTGAGTATGTTAATGAGGGCTCTAGCATCCAGCCGCAGTGAAAGTGGGTTCTTTACAGTATTACCTTTTCTTTAGGAGCTTAAACGTGAACCTGGAGCCCTTTGTATACCAATGTCTTGTTAGGGTTTTACTGCTGTGAACAGACACCATGACCAAGGCAACTCTTAAAAAGACCATGTAATTGTGGCTGGCTTACAGGTTCAGAGGTTCGGTCCTTTATCATCAAAGCAGGAGAATGGCAGTATCCAGGCAGGCATGGTGCAGGAGGAACTGAGAGTTCTACATCTTCATCTGAAGGCTGCTAGCAGAATACTGGCTTCCAGGCAGCGGGAAGGAGGGTCTTAAAGTTCACACCCACTGTGGTACACCTACTCCAACAAGGCCACACCTTCTAATAGTGCCATTCCCTGGGGCTAGCATATACAAACCATCACAACCTGGGAGGAGACTAAGTTACTGGTGTGGTCTTTCCCCCTCCTGGGCCTGGCCCAAACATAGTAGGGAATTTTGGGAAGCAAGCAGGTGAGAAATGTCAGTCACCCAGTGCTGGTACACACAGGCCCTGCTCCTTTCATGCTACTCCATCTAGCCTACAGGGGACCAAGAGTATTTTTCTATGAGGAGCCATGACTGATCTGGAGCCACAGGACAGCAAGGTTCTGCTTACAAGTCTATCAGGGAACCTGGGCTTACTATTCTGTAACTCCCTGCAGTACCTCCACAACTCTGCAACTCTAAAACTATACTGAAAATAACAATGGAGGTTTGTAACAGGAGAAAGCAAGGGGCAAAGAGAACAGCAGAGAGGGAATCTGTGGTAGAGGAGATGCAGGGCTGGAGAGATGGCTCAGTGGTTAAGAACGTTAGCTGAGTTTCTACAGGACCTGCACTCAAGTCCCATGGTGGCTCAAAACCACCTTTAACTCCAGTTCCAGCTCTAACTCCTTCTTCTAACCTCCAGACAGCAGGCAGGCAAGTAGTGCCCAGATATATGGGCAGGCAGAACACCATACATATACAAATAAAAATAAATTAAAAAAAAAAAAAGAAGAGTGGGAAGTAAATGACGGCTGTCAGTTTAAAATCCTCAACAGCAGAGAAAAACGGGGTGCAGGTAATAACCCCAAGAGGCATGAGGACGGGGAACTGTGGGAGAATTGGCATCTACAGGAATTGGAACGGTAGTTTGCTGGAGCCATACTGAGATCCCAGTCCTTTCTCTCCTAAATCCTTGTTTTTCTTACTTGCCTCCATTCTTTGGTCTCCTCTCACCTGGTCAACCATAGTACAAGCCCACTGTACAGAAATACCAGAGCCCCACTGGCCAGCCTTGCTAGGTTTCAAGGGTGGATATGTAAAACAGGGTTACTGTGAGCCCCACCCACCTCCAGGCTCTGAGATTGAATGGGAGTGGCTTGCACGTTGGGAAGTTCTGTGCAGATGCTGACGAGGGAGCACGATAATGTATCATCAGAGATGTCCTCTGCCACTGGGGCAGCCTCCCTGAATCCCGAACCTCAATATTCCCCATGGGCCTTTGTTCCCAGGTACATGCCCGTCATCTTAGCTACTCTGTAAACTAAGACAGGGGGATGGAAAGTTTAAGGCCAGCCTGGGCTACAGCAGAGTCCTAGGTGTGCCTAAACAGCCCTCTCTCAAAGAAAAGTAGCAAGAGACTAAGGATGTAGCTCAATGGTTGTGTGCTTGCTTGGCCTGTTGGAGGCCCTGAGTTCCATCTTTAATACGGAGAGTAGTGGTGGAGACAATGTTGACTGCTAAGCTGTGCCTACAACTAGCCAGCAAGCCCTTCTGAGCTCCAGACCCTCTGAAACAGCGTGAAACACAGTTTTCTCTGCTTTGATCTTCTAAATTTAGTGAGTTTTGCTACAATATATTACTGTGTATCCATGTCCCAGCCCCCGTCCAAGCATGGGTTCATTCTAGAAGGCATGAATTAAGAACGAACGAGCATGAAACGAACGAGCAAGAGAACTCACCAATGGAGAGAACGGAGAGAACGGAGAAAAATGGAAAAAGACACAAAACAAAGGAAAATCCCCACAGTGCTTTCAAGGAACCTTCTCCCACACTTCCTCTACTCAGTAAATGAAGCCACATGTCCCCAGTCACTCTGGCCAAAGACCTATGAGTCAGTCATTCCCTCTCACACCCAGCCTCCCACCCACTAGCAAGGCTCTAGACCTTGAAAGGCACCCCAGTCGGACCCTTGCTCACCACTACCCCATGATTCTGAATGCCACACCAGCAGCCAGGGCACTGGATAGTCTTGGGTAGTTGCCACTAGCACTCTGGCCTGTCCTTGCCCCTACGCAGCACAGCGCCTCACAGTGGAAGCCCAGTCTAGTTTCTAGTGTTCTAAACTCCCCAGTCTGCCCATGACCTTCCCGAAAGCTCACTTCACCCCAGGGCCTTTGCTGTTGCTCTTCTCCCCGTTTAGTATCAGGGACCTCTTCTGGATCCCACTTGACATAACTCCTCTAAGAACTCATGCTGGTCTAATTCGGCCTGGCTCTCTTCCCTGCTGCCTCAGAGCAGTGTTCTGTCCATGGAGAGGGCTGGCCAGTTTCTTGGTGAATCCTCTAGGAGCAGGGGATGGAGGGGATGACCATCAAGCTGATCTAGCTACAGAGCCACAGTGCAGAACTCGGCTTCCCAGGCAGAGGAAGAAGCAGGGCTGCAGTAAGAGCTGTGGTTTGGGGAGAGCCTTGCCAGCTGGGTGGAGTACACGCCACCAGGAGGTTCCACTTCCTATAGAGGAAAATCCTATGAAAAGCTCCATCTGTACGGAGGTGCCCTGCCCAGCCCCTCCCTTTCTAGTTGGTCTCCTTGGCTAGACAATGCTGGACCACTACAGCCTGGGGTACCTGTGCCTCCAGCACTGGTAAGAACCGTCAGGCAGTTGGCCACCCCTAAAAGTCATCTTTGGTATCTGCCTGAAACAAGGGACCACTGTCTGTCACGTCTTTCTGAGCCACCAGACCTCCAACTAAGTTTTCACTGACAGTAAACCCATCACCCATTCCTCTTCCCTGTCTTCTGCTGCTGTAAGAAATGGGTCCTAAAGGAGAAGCGCAGATCAGGAGGGAGAAACCAACGGGGCACAAAAGGCTAATGGCAGAGGAACTACAGCCACACTTTTTGGTGACTCAGTTTCTCCAGCCGTAAAGCAACATGATCTTCTGGCCTGCGGGATTACAGGGTTAAAATCTGACAGCGCACGTACTCTCTGAAGCTTAGGCCTGCTACAGGGCACAACTGTTCGGTTCTGCTGAGAAACACCCATGCAGGAAGGTGTGGGGAAGAGATGAGAAGAGCCATCCATTTGGAAGGTTCTGGAGTTAGAGACAGAGAACCCCGTCCCAGATGAACTGAATGAAGAGGACAGTGGGGGCGAGGGGGAGAGGCGCATACCACCACCACCCCAAAGATAAAGCTGACCCAGGCAGATACCCCATATTCCTACTGGAAGTCACAGGGTCTTCCCAACCAGGAGTTTACAGTCCGCGAAACGTTACCTCTTCCAGGGAGTGCTCATGGCGCATTCAAGATCTCACGAAGGGGCAGACCCCTCCCAGACCTGACATTCCATCAAAGGCCCCTTCTCCTCCCAACCAGGCCCTGCAATCCCTCAGTACCTGTTTTTTGTTTGTTTTGTTTTGGGCACTTAGCAGAGCACTCACAATCTGTAATTCACTTAACACTCACACGGCTTTGAGAGCTGAGCTTCTTATCCCCATATGCTTGGGATGAAGCAGCTTGTTAAGAGCCTGGACAGGCCTAGGATCACTCAGCTAACAAAACATAAAGCTCAAGGGGGTTGGGGGGTGTTAGGCATGCAGGCAGTGCCTAACTTCCCTGCTGAAGGCCCCACGGCCATCTTACCTGGGCTCCTGCCAGAGGTCAAGTTTATACAGCAAGGGCGGGTGAAAGGCATGAAGGGGGCAGGGCGGCCTCAAGCCTGAACGGACTTGGGGGAAGAGCAAGCAGGGAGAGTTCTAGTAGGTCTCGAACCTGCCTGCAAGGGAACTGAACCACCTGCCAGCAGTTTCCTTCCTGACTCATGACACCACCGCCCCACCTCCCTACACCCCATTACTCCACAAAGTGGACCCACCACCCCCTCTGCCCAGGCTGAAAATATGTTTGAGCAATCAGGGCCCAGCAATCGTTCCTGTCTTCTTGCCTCAGTTTCCCTCTCCTGCACGACCCGCTTGGAAATACTGGAGAAACTAAGCACCCAAATGGGCAACTGGCCCAAGAAGAATGGATAGCACCCTGTCAGACGACTCCACGGCCCCGCCCCCACTCTCTGACAAGCGCGGACCAGGCTACCCCCAGGTTGGCTGAATCAGCCCGTGCATGGTGGGACCAAGACCCCCAGCGCCTCCGCGGCCTTGGCCTTCACCTTGACCCTCGCTCGGCGCTTTGCATAAACAAAGAGCAGCTATCCCGTTCCGCCCCAGCCCACCCCTACCTCAGCCCGCTGCCCCTTACCTTGGCCTGGCATTTCCGATGACAGGAGAAGCTGCAGACTGTGGGAGCGAGACAGAAAGAAAGTTTTTAGCCGCGAGGTATGAAATGGAAACTCAGGCGCAATCTCCTCCCACCCCGGCCCTCCACGCCCGCCAGGGGGAGGGGGGACAAGGAGAAGGGAGGGGAGACTGTGGGGAGAAAGAACGGGGAGCCCGGGTGCGTACCCCGAGGGCGGCCGCTGGAGCCCCGCCAGGCTGAGGTGGTGGGGACCCAGGCCCAGTGCCAGCGGCACAGAGGAGCGAGGGGCCTCTCCCCTCACACCCGACAGCGGGCGGGCCTGTCACACGTGCACTCCCCTAGGCCAGAGGCCCGGGCACACCCGCGAGCACACACAGAATTTGGGACCTCCCCTCTACACACACACACACCATGCTGGGAGCTTCACACACACTCATGCTGCAGAGACCCTGGGATCTGTGGCACAGGACATGTGTGCCCATACACAAAGCTCCTTCCTGCATGTTAGTACACACACACACACACACACACACACACACACACACACACACACACACACACACACACACTCAGACAACTTGCTCTCCCTCCCACCACAGAAGCTGGAATCAAATTTCCTATCAGGTTCCAGAAGCCAGGAATGTCCCCTGTTCTACTGCCCCACCCCCCAGGGCACTTGGCACTTGTAGGAGGCTCCGGGAGCCCTTCCCGAGGTAGCTGAGGGCCTCTGAGTTGATTTGGGTCTCCTGGTCCTTAGGTTGGCTGGGACAGGAGAACCTGGCCAGTGGTTACAGAAACAGGGCAGACAAGGGAACACCCTAAATCAATCTCGTGTGGTCCTGTTCTATCTGTCCTACCTCACCCTAGACGACAGCTCCCTCCCTTTGAGAAGGTATTCTCTCACCAGCACCCTCCTGCCTTCTTTGGGACAGGGATCTTTGGGCTGAGAAAACCTCAGTTCAACTGGCTTGAACCTGGGACACACACCCCCACCCCCACCCCCGCTGGACTACAGATAGACCTACTCACCACCACTGGCCCCACCCCACTGTTCCTGTACCCGGTACACAGTAAGAGTTTAATAAGTGTCCAGTGCCCCAACTAGGCAACACAGCAGAGCTGGCTCTGTGTGTGAGTAAGCTGGCCAAGGGCATGACTGCAGGAGAACTGACCCTGCCTCCTGCCAATGTCAGCATTGGATGGGCTAGGCTGAGCAGTGCTGGAGAGCCTGCCCCGGTGGTGTGGATACTGGGAGAGCAAGCAGGGTGACCAGCTCAGCTGTCACCTGGGGCCCAGATGCAGGACTCAACCCAAGATTACATCAATTGTGAACTGTTGGATCAGGTGAACAGGAGCCATCCTGCTAATCCAAAGTATCAGGATCTCCATGACACAGGGCAACAACAGGACAACCAGGAAGAGTCCTGATGAGGATCCATATTGATGGTGTCACAGAAGCCAGAGATCTTTTTTTTTTTTTTTGGAGCTGGGGACCGAACCCAGGGCCTTGCTCTCCCTAGGCAAGCGCTCTACCGCTGAGCTAAATCCCCAACCCCAGAAGCCAGAGATCTTGAACCAGACCAATGACTCACTGCAAGTGAGGACAGAGGGATGTACCGTGACATACTATAGCCTCCAGGAAGAGATGGTTTCTATGCTTTCGTTTTGTGTAGTTTTTGGTTTTTTTTTTTTTTTCCTTGTGAGGAGAGGTTACAGGGGTAGAGGGCAGATGTGAGGGGACGGAGATGATCAGGACTCCAGTGTGTGGTGTGAAGCTCGAAAAGAATCAACAAAAAGTTGGAAAAAAAGTGTCTACTGAATTAGAGCTACTGAAAATCTCCCCATAGCTCTGTGCTCCCCGCCCCCATCACTTAATCATCTCCCACACAGTCTTTCCCTGCACTGTGAGGCCCTCCCTCATCTCACATTGAACCAAGAGCATCTTGAGTCCTCTCGGCTTCTCAACTCCCAATCTGGGCACTAGGGGACTAGGGCTCTATCTTCCTCCAGTGTCTACATTTCTGACATTCTCAGGATGCAACAAGTTCTCTCCTCCCTTGGGGCCTTGGCACATGCTGTTCTGACAGCCTGGAACTCACTCCCTCAACCTCAGTCCTTAGTGAGTCCAATCCGTCTTAGCTGGTGGAATCCACTCAAGGCCGTCTCCTCATAAAGGGCTTTCTGGACTGTGCATGTAGCAGTGGGCTTCCTTCAGTCTTTCCGGTTCCCCTGTTGTCTCCTTGTCTGACCAGCCTACAATCTGAAGTCACTCTAGGTGGTTTCCAGCTGAGCTAGCTGCCTGTACTGAACTCTTGAGCTTGTAAGTCATACAAGGCCCAGGCAGACTCTCCTGCGATGCAGAACCAGGCATGTATGTGATAGAAGAGTACCCTTTTCCAGGCACTTCTCAGCACGGTGACTTGATGCCCACAGCCTAGGATGATTCCAGCATTCGCTAGTGCTCACCCTTAGCAGTAACTTGCTGTAGAACCATAGGAGTCTCTCAATGCCCAGACACTCAGCAAGTGTCCTCAAGTGGAGATGTGCACTCATCTGATTGCAAGACAGCATCCCAGAGCTCCCTGCATTAAATGCGGTAAGCTCCCTGCATGTGACTGTCCTTATCCCACCTCAGAGGCAGAAGCTGAGCACACAGAAGTCTCCAAGCACGGTTCACCACCTCAGAGCAACTGTCCCTCCGTCCTCCAAAGGAGCCTCCTTCACATTCTTAGCCACCTTGGTCTTCTCCGGGGACAGTGGTCCTGCTGTCTAAACTGATTCTCTCCTGGGGCCATTCAAAGTTTGGCCAGACCTTGCCGCTGGCCTCTTCAAGATCAATGAAACATTCAGGATGGTGCAGAAAGGAAGTGTGGTAACCAACTCTGAGGGGGATCCACATCCTCTGCTAACCCCACCCCCAGACACTACTCTGACAGGGCTGGTTTGCATAACCTTTTTATTATTATTTATTTTTGTGTGTATTGATATCTTAGCCAAATGCATTTGTATGCATCATGTGTATCCTTGGTTGCTTTTCCAGGCAAGAAGAGGGAGTTGGATCCCTTGGAACTGGAGTTAGAAATGATTGAGAACTCTTGTGTGGGTGCTGAGGATTGCTAGATCCTCTGGAAAAGCAACCAGGGCTGAGCCACTCACTTCTCCAGCCTGGTTTGAGTAATCTTGACTATTCACACATGCACGCACACATGCACGCATGCACGCACCATCAACACCACACCACCCTGGCCATCGGTCCCAGCTGCTCATCAAGCTTGAATTTTAAAGCTTAGTCATCAGCACAGGGTGCTATTAGGGAAAGGCTGAAGCCCTAAGACTTGGGCTTTGAGTTGGTTAATTTTCATTAACAACTTGATTTGGTCGGGAAGCACCAGAGGCCATGCAGGCACACCTCTGGGTCCGGCTATTCTTCCAGAGAGGAAGGGGAAATGTGGGTACCCCATCTCATGGAGATGAGATGGAATACAAGGGAGAAAAGAGAACAAGCAGACACCACAGGCCGGTGTCCCCACCACTACCACTTCCTGGCTAGCGTGAATAGAGCTGCTCTGACCAGCCATGCCTCCCCACCCCCAGTCCACACCAACACAATGGACTAACACCTCTGAAACCATGAGCAAAACGAGCATTTGCTCCTGCTGCCTATTGCTCAGACACAAGAGCAGAAGCTCAAGAAACCAAGCCTGTGGAAGTTAGGCTCCTGAGTGCAATACAGAGACGATGCCCCTTCCTGACTCGCTCTTTGCCTCATGGCTGCAGCGTAGGCAAGGGCACACAGGTTTCACCACATTCCTATCTAGAACCAACTCCTTTCCATAGCCTGGTCAAGCTTCTACCCCAGTCAGTATCCCCAAAGGATCTGTTCCTGCCATACCAACCTTCCCATATGGACCTCTGAGTCTGCAAGGAACAGGTCTGGAATGGTGAACTCATGTATCTGCTTCAAGGCCCAGTTCAAAATGCCCCTCTAGATAATTATCCACTCACAGGAAGGGTCCCCCCTTCCTGTACAGAGTCACTACACACATACATAGAGACACACGTGCGTGCGTGCATGCAACACAGACACACACATTGCTGCTTCCCTGCAGCAGAAGGGGGTTCTGCTCAATTGGAGCCTATGTACACCACTACCAGCACCAGAAGAACATAGCAATACCCAGGCACAAAAACCATCTCAAACTAAGGAACTGTTTCTGAACTTTCTCCCATGTTTTTGAACCAAAGCTGCCCTCGGGGAACTAAAACGCCGGTAAGCATTCAGAGGACAGGTCAGACTCCTGTATGTTCAAACTACTGTGGTCAACGGGATCTCCATCACTTGGCCCTAATTATTACAAGGGACACCTGGAGTCCTGTCCTAACCACTTTCATTTTGCTGTGTGACCACTGGGCAAGTCACTATCTCTCTGGTCTCAGACTCTTATTCTCACAGGTAGCTTGCAAGATCCTTAGGCCTGCACCCTCATAATTAGATGGCTCAATTTTTTTGTTTGTTTTGTTTTCAAGATGGGGCTTTATCGTATACCCATGACTGTCCTGGAACTCGCTCTATAGATCAGGCTGGCCTCGAACTCTGCCTCTTCAGCGCTGAATAAAGGCACGAGTATGCCACCATTGCCCTTGATGGCTCAATGTTTACAATGTTTCCTTAGAACCTCAGATACTACAGCTGTCACCAGAGCTCAGTGGCCAGAGTCCCCACTCCCACCTCCTTACTCCTGGCCTTAGGAGGCCAGATCAGATGGGCCTCAGTCCTGTCCCAGCTCTGGCAGCCTGCTTCACCCATGCTGGTCTGTCCCAGCACTGTGGTCTGAATGTGTCCCTGCTGGATTCCTGTGCTGGAACCCAAGTCTACAGAGACAGTGCTGGGAGGCCCCATGCCTTCCACCCTCCTGCCACACAGTGCTGCCCCCTGCTGACCTCTAGGGCATGCAGCAACTGGGAACCCTAGTGGAAGCAAAGTAGACCCTTCCCTGGGTATCAGGATTAGAGCCTCGGTCTTGGACCTGTGGTTTAGAACTTTAGCAACAAGTGTCTGTTGTTTGCAAATGACAGTCCGAGTAATACGGTACAGTAGCACAGACAGGCAGACACCCCACATCAGTTACTACCAGTCCTCTCCCTCCAAGAAGGGGAGCTCTCATTCTAGCCCGAGACAGGTAGCCTGGGGGTTGGCAGTAACGCAGCCTCCTGGGATACAATTCTCTAATTTCCTTTTAGGCCCTAGGATGTAGAGAAGTCGGAGCAGAGAAAAACCTGCCCTGTCTCCAGTCTCCAGATTCCCTCAGACTCCTGAGAAAGGTAGACACCTGGTCAACTGTGGCCTCCCAGGTCCTTGGAGGGCACCAAAGCCATAGATCTACCCACAATGCCTTCCTGTGCCAGATCCCTGAGGTGAGACACTGGAGACTGCCCGTTGGCCTAACCAGCATGGCCAGCAAGGTCCTGAAGGAGCAAGCCCCTGTAGGAAGAGCATTTGATCACGTCATTGTGGGGAACTGCACCCCAACCCCTCCTGTGGCCTGCTCTGTCTCAGCTGGGCTGTGGGGCTCTGGGCTGGGGTGGGAACACAGGAAACCACATTGTTGGGATCTAAATGGCCTTTTCCTCTAGAACTCGGGTCGGAAAAAGCACACACAGCCTCAGTGTGCACCTGACCTGGCCATAACCACGCCAGGCCTTGGCTCTTCCCCAGGCACCGGGTCACCCATCTGTTCACTGAGCCTCCGGTGTGCCCCGCCCGTGGCTCGGTCCTGGAGGTATGCAAAGGCCACAGTGCACAGATGTTTGGTCAAACCCTATTCTAAGTGTTTCTGTAAGGTATTTTTGAACTGAGATTGACATTTAAATTAGTAATGGGCTCTGTAGTGGTTTGAGTATGTTTGCCCCGCCCCCATAGACTCATGTGTTTGAGTGCTTGGCCAACAGGGAGTAGGACTTTTTAGGAGGTGTGGTCCTGTTGGAGGAAGCACATTACTATGGGGGTGGACTTTGAGGTCTCCTATATATGCCCAAGCTCTACCCAGTGGAATTCATTTTCCTCTGGCTGCCTTTGGATCAAGATATAGAGCTCTCAGCTCCTTCTCAGCACCATGTCTGCCTGCACACTGCCATGTTGATAATGGACTGAACATCTGAAACTGTAAGCCAACCCTAACTAAATGTTTGCCTTTATAAAAGTTGGCTTGGTCATGGTGTCTCTTCACAACAATGAAACCCTAACTAAAACAGTCTCCAAGCAGAGCATGGTACCCTCTAAAGTGTGGGTAAGCCCTGTCTGGTCAGTTGAGCACTAAAGAGGAAATGACTGGGCTCCCTTAGGGCCGGAAAATCTCAGGCAGCACCCTGTGCTTGAACTTGACCTGCAACACTTGTCCCCAAGTCTCCAGCCGAATGGCTCTCAGCAAAACTTGCTAAACCCCCCATTATCACCTGATCCAGTTCCCAAAAGTCAATTGCTGTGTATCCATCTACATACCTACCCATCTATGCATCCTTCCAGCCAGTCAGCCAGCCATCCACCCATCCTTAAATTCAATACATACCTACAGTCCACCCTTCCATCCATCGATTCACTCATCATTCCATCCATCCATCTATCCATCCATCCGTCCATCCATCCATCCTTCCTTCCTTCCTTCTGTCCACCCAAAGACCCAGCCTTCCTTCCACCTCTAGTCTGTCTTTTATGTTTCAGGATGTCACTGAAGGTTCCATGATTCTTTCCTGCCTACTTCAGTTACAGGAATGCCAAGTGCAGGGTGGGGAGGAGGACAACAACGGTAGAGCTGGAGGACATCAGTGGAGCTGGAGGACATCAGTGGAGCTGGAAGACTAGGCAATTGGAAAGCAAGTGACAGCCCATCTCCTCAGAACCCGGGCTTCCTCCTGGCTGTAGAAGGGCCCTGTGGAGACTGGGTTCCAGATGCTGACAGTCCATGCCCCAGCCACCCAAGACTCAAAGACCCAGAAAACACAGGTTACCCTCTAATAACAAAGAATAAAGGTGCACCACGTATGGGGATTGGAGCAAGCCGGGAGTGAATGCACCTGGAGTGAATGTGCGCTGTTGAGGGCTACAGCCATGTCAAGGGCCTCAGACCCCTAGGAAACTGACAAAGCCCCTCCTACCCCCACTCAGAGGGCTGGCAAAGCTTTCCTCTGGTCTGAGTGAGAATGTTGACAGTGGGCAGAAAATATACACTGTAGCTTCCTCTCCCAACCTCCAAGAAGTTTACAGCCTGAAGACTGCCCCACTACAAGAGAGGCTCCTACAGAGACCGCTAAACTTGCCTCCTCCTTCAGATGTACAAACTAACCCCACACACCATTCAGCTGTCTAATAAACACACGAATCTGCTCGACTGTGGAAGTTTCTCCATCAGAGAACCTAGTCCACCCAGTCCCAACTACTCTGTCTCTCTGTGTATATGTTCCTGGCTCTTCTTCATTCCCTCGCTGGCCCAGTCAAGTCTCAGAAGCCATACAAGGACTTGGGAACCATGGCCCCTCTGCTAGGAAACAGGTCGTACATGCATATCTGGTGGTCCTGGCTGGGTAGATCAATGGATGATGGATGCATGAATGCATGGATGCGTGGATGACGGATGGATGGATGGACAACAGATGGACGGATGGGTGGATGGACCAACAGGATAAAGTTAATGAGTCTATGAGTAAAATGAACTGTGGATGGATGGATAGATGAGTGGATGATGGATGGACAGATGGACAGAATGGGTGGCTGGATGGACAGACAATAGAACAGATGGACAGATGGAGAAGACGGATGGAGAGCAGTGTGGATAGGCAAATAAGATGGTCTGCTCACCTCATGCCACCACATTCTCTCAGTTCCACAGCAGACTTGGTCCAGTCCTCCTCCTCCCACCGCCAGCCCAGCCCAGGCGAACCTAGCCCTCCTGCTGAGGTTCCTATGTTGCTCAGCCCAGAGTCATCCTCCCACCTCCTCGCTGGTCTCCCTAGGTCTTCTGAGGCCCAGTTCTGACACCTAGTGGAGTGTCTGGCCTGGAGATCTGACTTTCCTCAGCCTCAAGATTCAGGGTGAAACTGGGGGCACCCATGCACGTGGGAGTCAGGTGCCCTGTCAGCCAGGACGATTGGATCAAGTCATCAGGGATGCTAGACACTGATACTTAAAAACCAAAAGAAACTAACCAGAGATGTGCCCACAGTCACACTCCAAATCCTACGATTCCCTCTCTTCCTGTTCCTACTTCTGCCTCTCAGGTGAGGGGAAGCCTCCAGGAGGATGAAAGTGGAGAGCAAGGGGAGACAGACATGAATTCATGTGACTTGAAGGTACAGGACAGGATGGAGGCGGTTACATAATCAAAATGCAAAGTCTAAACTCTCTCCCCCAGATCCCTTGTGAAGTCCCTGCTGAATCTCTTGGGAGAAAGGCGACTCCATGTGGCTGATTTGGGTATTGCAAGCATTTTTGTTGCCTAGATTGAGGCTGAGTATGGACAGCAATGCCTTTGACCATTCAGGCCTTTCCTGGAGATTGGACGGATGGATGGATGGATGGATGGATGGATGGATGGATGGATGGATGGATGGATGGATGGATGGATGGATGGACGGACGGACGGACGGATGGACGGACGGACGGACTGACTGACGGACAGATGGATTGATTATAGATAGATGAGATAGATAGATAGATAGATAGATAGATAGATAGATAGATAGATAGATAATAGATAGACAGATACACACACCCCTAGCTCTCTAGTCAAACAGTCCTACCTCCACACCCAATTGCTTTCCCTTGATCCCTCCAGAGTCCTACCCTGGCCAACATGAGATACAATCACCACCAACCTGTTTCCTCATCTATAAAGCAGGTATAAGGCCAGCCTCTTGCAGATGCTATAAACACATGGTGCTTGGTCTTCAGTAAGTGCCTTAGTGATTAATCTGGGCTCTAGCATACCCTACCTGGCCCCTCTGGGCTTTGACATTCAGGGAGAAGCACAGGCTGATAGGTTGAGCAGGAAAGAGCTCAGGACAAGGGGTGAGCTTGGCAGGCCCGTATGTAAGCACTGTCTCAAAGGTAGTGAGGACTCCAAAGGCTTTAACCAGGGCGTTGGTATAACTAGGTGCACACTCTTCAGACCCAGGAAAGTTACTAGAGACTGGATTGGAGAGTTCAGAGACTCAGACACACGAGAAGCCCTGTCGGTAGACAGGATATAGGGCTGAGAGAACCTCATCTGTGCAAGTAACCAGGGGTGGGGGTTGGGGGTGGGGGAAGCAATGGCGTTAGTCACTGGTATTGACTGCCCTTCAGGATCCATGACAAGACAGTCCTCTCTGGGACACAGAGACCCTTCAAAAAGCACATGACAACAGTGAGTGGGCAAGCCCAGTTAGCCCACAGTGATTTGGGGCTGTTTAAAGTCAACCCAAACCACGAGAAGGGGAAGACAGTGGCTTGGCTTTTTTGCAGTAGGGGGGAAGGGGGCGTGGCAGGCACATGTCAGTCATGTGCCTTCCATGCACCACCCAGGCCCTTTCCATACTCTGACTACACATTTCCCATGCATTAGCCCCATGCCTTCCACACAGCAAACATGAACCTTCTGGTACCTTCCACATTCCCACTATGTGCCTTCCACATGCTAACCACAACCCTCCCACATGCCAGCCATGCACCTTCCACATACCAACCACACCTGTCAGTGCCAACTACCTACTTTCTATGCACCAACCGCATGCCTTCAACACACTTTCCACATGCCAGCCACGCCCCTTCCACACCTTCCAGGTCTAACTACACACCTTCCGCACACCATCACACCTTTCTTGGAGCAGGGCGGGGAGGTGGGCATGTTGGCTGATTGGTTGGTTGATTGGTTGGTTGGTGTTTCATGACAGGATTTCTCTGGCTATCTTGGCACTCACTCTACAGACCAGGCTATCCTCGAGCTCAGGGATCTGCCTGCCTCTGCCTCCTGAGTCCTGGGATAAAGGTGTATGCACCACCACCCAATACTGTCATATCTTTCAAACACACGATCTCCATGGCATCTGCGTGACCCTCACCACAAACCCTTTACAGGACTCCCATCCCAACCACTGCCATCCACACACTGCCACATCCTACACACACACCTTCCTATGCTACCTGCTTACCATCCACATGTTAGACCTGGACTTCATACAGTCTCTACCATTAGTCACCAGGCCATCTACCACCTGCCATGTCATCACACACTTCACGTGCTTGTCACCTAGGTAGGTGTTCAGTGTCCTCCAACAGATAAGAGAGGGGTCCACGTGCTCAGCAAAGACCCCACACGCCCCAGACCAGACCAGTCCAAGAACAACAACAATACACCCTGGGTCCCGTCAAGCACGCACCTTTGCAAATACAGCCTTCCCGAGTGATGGCCTGCCGGCAGACGCCACATGGCTTCACCTTCTTGAAGGCCTTCACCTTGAAGTGGTGGGTCTTGGGGGCCTCCAGGTCTTCTGGCTGTGAGAAGAAAGGCCCAGGGTTAATCAAGTGAATGCTGGGGTCCTAGAAAGGAGGCAAGGGCAGAGGAGGAAAAACTGGCAGGACAGAGAAAAAAACCAAGTACCCCAGTAGGAAGGAATGCCAAAGGACCTAGAATAGTGTAGGGTGACAGTTCACTCATCCCAGGCTCCCAGACTAGGAGTATCAGTGGACGGGACCCAGGCAATGACTGCAGACTCTAGCACCCAGAGGTCGCCCTCCAAGGCTTCCATTCGTGTTTCTCTTCACACTCACTTTAGTGTTAGGATATGAATTAAAATGCACTTAAGTGACCAAGTTTAAATGTGCGGCTTCACTGGGCAGAGCTAACGCTGAGTGGCCTGGCGCTTGCAGATCTAGTGTAAGGTCCTGGATCTTCTTCTCCGCCATGACAAAACATATATGCCCCAAAGAATGTTACTTGCTACACCTTACCCAGTGCACCCCACGTAGCCATGTTCCAAAGGCTACTGCCTGACACCAACCCCAGGCCCTCGACACTTTCCACATACCGACCCCACAGCCCACATGTACCTTCTACACACCAACCATACACGGTCCCGAACTGCTGGCACTTCCCTCGGCAGCAAACTGCTTCACTGGATTGCACACTCGGTACAGACGGAATTGTAAGTATGTAATCTAGTGTGCAGGGTCTCTCGTGAAACATGTGCATGTTCTGATGGGATGCAGCCATTCCTTCTACTTCACGGCTGCATAGTATTCCACGTGTGAGTGCAGTACATGTATTTATCTATTCCCCTGTAGACGGTTCCTCATCTCTCTAGCCCACATCCCAGCATGCCATATCCCTGTGTTCAGACTTACCATTCACCCTAGTCCAGGGGGCCCTTCTGACTTTATTTTAATTCCTTTTCTTTACATTATAAAAATATTCAGAGCCTTGAGTATGCTAACTGTATGCTCTGCTGCCTACTCTTATGAAAATAGAGTATGTTACATTTCCTGTTTGTTTGATTTCTTTGAGCCAAGATCTCACCATGCAGCCCTGGAACACAGGATTCTTCTGTCTTCACCCTACAGGCCCCCAGGTGCTGGGATCACAGCGTGTGACACAATCCGTGAACTACATTCCTATTTGAGACTGCACCCCAAGTTGTGTGAGAAAAGCAACAGATTGGAAGTTAGAGTGTTCTTCTATCTGACCTGCCAGATATACCTACGCCAGCAGTTCATATATGCATACACACATGCATGTGCATGTGCACATGTGCACATACACACACACACACACACACACACACACACACACACACACACACACACCACTTTCCCCTCCAGACAGCACTACAAACACATAGCTCTGACAGTCAGTTCTTTGTAAGCACACAAGAGAACACACTGCAGACCAGTGGTTCTCAATCTGGGAATTGAGACCTCCCCTTGGGGGCGGTCAAACAACGTTTTCACAGGGGTCACCTAAGAACATCAGAAAGTGCAGATATTTACATTATTATCCACAACTGTAACAAATCACAGTGATGGAGTAGCAACAAAAATAATTTTATGGTTGGGGGTCAGGTTGCATCACTAGGAAGGTTGAGAGCCACTGCTCTAGACTGAAAAGCCCTGCACAGAAACAGCCCACTCTGTAGCTCATCTCCCACTCTGGGGCCTCCTGGAGGAAGTGCTCCCTGTCACACTTCCCCTGTCTACATTGGTCCCTCCTCTACAGGAACTCTCCACGGAACAGACAGAGCTGGTGGCCATCCTGGGCACACGCTGAGACCAGGCCGCCGGACCTTGCAGTGTGCAGAGGAATCCTGCTCATTAAAATCTCATCACACACCTTGTCCCTGAGCCTCCCAGCTCTGAGCCGAGACCAGAGGAAACAACTTGGTTTGGAGGAGGAAGAGTGGCCCACACACTAAGCAAACATGGGACTCGTATCTGACAACACTGAGGAGGTTCTGGGTGCCACCAAAACACGGAGAAATGCGGTCAATAAGAGACTGGGTCAGGGGCAGCAAGCCAGAGAGACGGGAAGAAATAGACAGAGGGAGGAGGAGGCAGCCGTCTGAGAATGAGACGAGCCACAGAGAAGCAGACAGAGCAGACCAAGATAAGGGCTGAGAAGGAGAAAGGCACAGGCCACAAGTACACAGAGAGCAAGCCTGAATAGAGGCACACAGCTAAGAGGGAAGCGGGGAAACAAAGAGGGACAGACAGAAGGACCCAGGAGCTCCCAAAGGCCACCGGAGGGAAGAGCTGAGGCTCAGGACGCAATGGTAGCGGTGGCTTCAAAGAGCTCATTGTGAGGAAATAACGAACGAAAAAATTGAAAGGTGGATAAAAACAGAATAGAGTCTCAAAACTCCCCCCCACATTGTACCTGAGTTACAAAGGATGAAACAGGAGGCACACCTGTAATCCCAACAGCCAAGAGCCTGAGTTCAAGGTCAGCCCGAGACAGACCTGAAGCTGTCTCAGAAATAAAGTGGGAGATAGGTTTCCCTGACAGATGCCAATCAAGGGATCAAAGGAAGTCACTGTCACCCAGCACGGGATGAATGGAAGTCGCACCCCTGGGATGGCTGACCGAGAACAGAGTGTCATTCTGTGGCAGTCCTGCCAAAAGCCACAACCTGAATCCAATCAAGAGGAAACATCAGGCTGACTCAAGCTGAGGCACAGTCTACAAATGAAATGGCTCGGAGCCTTCACAAGTGACAAGGTTGCAAAAGTCAAAGGGAGACAGAGATTCCCAGACAGGAGGCGACTGCAGACACGGCAGCTAAAAGCAGTGGCTGATTCTGAACTAGATGTTTGTAGTGGCCGTAAGGACGTCTCAGGGACACCCGGTGAAACACCATAGTGTCTCAGAGTTAGATGGTAATGGCATCTTCATGCTGTCAACCTCTGCTACCGACCTATGTGTCCCCTGAAACAGGAGTTCCTGTGAGATCAAGGAGGTCTTCAAAGTGGAGTAAGGGTCAGCAACTCACTCCCTCAAGGGAGAGAAAAAGATCTTTGTGCCATGTTTGCGACTCTTCTGAAGCTTAAGATTGTTTTGAAATCAATACAGACAGGCAGACTAGGTGAAAGGCAGAAGGAAACAGATTAGTCCAGAGCAGAGGTAGAGCAAACCAAGAAGAGATTGGAGACGCCAGTAGCGCCTCCTGGTGGTCATACTGAGCAGCAGCACTCACTGAGCCAGTCCTGAATACAGGGCCTTCCAGCTCCAGCCAGGGGTCTGCTATCTCAGACAGCTATTGCCTGGGTTCAGTGAGGGTAGAGAGCCTCTATCCCCTTCCATTCTGCTGTCTCTCCTCCCACTTTCTCATCTCAGAATTTGGTTGTCAGATTTCCTGGTCAATTTTGTCTGTCATTGCCCAGTAGGGGCCCCAGCCATGGCATGGGATGGGAGGTGAAACAGAGAGGGAACTTGCAGAACAGTTGGAGAGCTATATGAGGGAGGCAGGCAGGAAGTCCCAAGCCTCTTTCTTCCTCCCCACTAAAAGAAACTGAATTCAACAGTCTAGCTAACCTTCCAAAACTCCCCTCCCTATACCCCCAAGTCCAGCCTTTTCCCCAAAGCCTAAGGAAAAGTCCCTTCCCCCAGAGCACAGTGAGAGTCCTTACAGCCTAGTGGGCAGGAAGGGGGCGAGTGTTAAAAGACCAGGCTGTTAAGAGATTATCCAGGCTCATGCCTGGGACTGTAATACTGTCTCTCTGTCCTGGAAAACCTGAGTTTATAAACTTGCCCACAGTGGGCCTGGAGGGTTAATGGTGATTCCAGGACTAGTCAGATCCTCAGGTCCTCTAAGCAGTTCTGGGTGACTTCCCCCCTCATCCAGCTCTGATAGGAGAGCACTAGGCCTGGAATACAGTGGAGTCCTCAGCACAATGCGAAACTTAGCGCTGAGGAGGGAGGGCTGTGCCGGCAGCTGCATGAGTAGAGACTATGAGGACATGTTAGGCCCCTAAGGACAGGCTATAAAAATCTGTGGGAAGAAAAGCTGGCTCTGTCATCCCCAATGAGAAGCAGGGACCCCGCCAGCCCCAGCTTCCCACACTAGGAAGTAGAGGATCCACTGATGCTGGAGAAAGGGTCAACACGTGGATTCTAATGTCACAGGATGGTGGAGATGGTTTAGGGTGGGTTAGCCTCCAATCTCTGATACAAAGATGTCACAACCCTACAGACCAGCGTCGGAGCTTGCCACTAGAGCAGGCTGGTGTTTGAGTCTGGCTGCACCCTGCCCTCCTTGCCCATGTGGGACTGCTCCTCAGATCCAGGAAAGTGAGCCCCATGAAGCCCACAAGCCCATAAAACATGCAGTGCCATCCAAGGGCGACGGCTTGTCAGGACAATTGCTGTTTTCCTGGCGGGCGGCAAACAGCTACATGGGGCAGAGCCAGGCCCTGCCCTCCCTGGATTAACAGGCAAGCCCAGAGGCAGGAGACATGACCACAATGAAGAGAGGGGTGTCCTGGTGGCTCCAGCACCCTATACGCCAGAGTCAGAGCAAGAAGGGAAGGGATCCAGCTGGAAGCCACTCTCCCATAAGCCCCAGCAGCAGAGAACTTTCAAAGCCTAAGGCTTTGGCCCATCTCGGCCCTTCTCTCTCTCCATTCAGCCAGCCAGAGGGTGTGGCACAACTGGCTGGACCATTGAGGGCTCCAGCCAGGCCCTGGTCCTGGTCGGGAGAAGCTGCTTGCAGGCAACTCCCTGCCTCAAGGGGCAGAGAGGCAAAGAGCTGTGTGCTAAAGGGGTCCACCCATGATGAGAAAATTCCCCAGTTCTGCCCTCCTCGGGAGGCTAACCAGCTCTGGCTGACTAGAAAAAGACAGAAGTCTTCTAGCCTGAGAGCTGGGCAACCTAGGAAACGGGATAGCCAAAACCCGAGGTAAGTATCACCCTCTCTCTCCCTGCGACCTGGCCCGCCGAGGTTCCCTCACCCTTAAGCCAGGGAGCATTAGTGCCTGCGCTCAGGCCTCTTCCTCTAAACCTCACCTTCACATACGACACAGTTGCCTCCCTCTTGGGCCCCCAGTTAAGGGCCTGCCCAAGTTCTTGGTCACCCTGGTGGAAAACTCTGAGTCACTCTCAGCCCCTCCCTCCCCTCCCCCACACTCCCAGCAGCTAGTTGCCAGGTCCTGTGACTTTTGCCTCCTAATTCTCTTCGCAGACCTGTCTCTCTCCTGCTTTCCAATTCTGCTGCCTCTGACCCTTCCCAACCTTGTCACTTCTGTCCAGGGCTGTTGTCATAGCTTCCAGGACCTCCCAACACCATGAGGAGAACAACTACAACTCTGCAGAGGCCGTGACACCCCGAAATGCTTCCCCAAGATGTCCAGGGAGCATCCGGTGCTCACAAGTAGGAGATTCATCCTCTACATCCATCCACTCTTCCTGCCCACTGCCCACTCCCAAATGTCCACCCCAAATCCACACAGGCTGTGACCCCCTCCAAGGCCCACCCATTGCAACCCCGAACTGTCATCCCATGTCTCAATAGCCTTTTTAAAAACTAGTAAGTGGGGCTGGTGAGAGGGCTCAGAGGGGAAGAGCACTGCCTTCTCTTCTGGGAGAGCCAGGTTCAATTCTCAGCACCCACGTGGGATCTGACACCCTCACACAGACACACATACAGGCCAAAAACCAATGCACATAAAATAAAGATAAATTGATTATCTTTTTTAAAAAAAAAAATAGCAGTACTGAGGACTTCATCTAGAATCTCATATCCTCCCTCATTCTAGGCAAGCATCCTACCACTAAGGGGCATCCCCAACCCCTTGGCATCCATTTTAAAGACAAGTTCACGGGCTGGAGAGATGGCTCAGTGGTTAAGAGCACTGACTGCTCTTCCAGAGGTCCTGAGTTCAAATCCCAGCAACCACATGGTGGCTCATAACCTCTTCTGGTGTGTCTGAAGACAACTACAGTGTATTTATATTATACTGAATAATCTTTGGGAAAAAAATAAAGACGAGTTCAGCTTTCTCACACAAAGGCAGAACTAGAAGAACTAGAACTAGAACTAGAAGGCCTTGGACCAGGGTCTGGTTCAACATCGATGCTTGATTCGTCAGTGTGAGCCATCCTGACCACTGTCCTATCCAGTATCTTCCTGGCAACATACTGCCATTTGGCTGGCCCAGCTAAACTGACCCTCTCACCATACACGGACTGCACAAAACAATCTAGGAACCACCTCCTCATCTCCTCATCAGTGCCACCTTCTAGACCTCCTGCCTGGTGGCTTTAAGCTTACCAGCCGGAACTCTCATGGGGAGCCTGTCTAGACCCAGCTTAGGGCCTGTCTCCCACCCTTCCACCTCCATCTCTCCTCAGCCTTGACATCTCTATCTCCATCTCCCTTCTCTCTCCTCCTCCCCCCTCTCCTCTTCTTCCCGGCCTCCTTCACCCCATCCCTCTTCCTCTCCCTTCCTTCCTCCCTCCCTGGCTCTTTCCCAAGTTGGTCCCTGGTGTGCTGCATTAAAACCCTCCGCTTCCCTAAGTGAAATCAACTACAGAGCCAGGAGGTCACTGAGATGTAGACAACCTGAGGTCAGGTAACACAGTGAGAGGCTGGTGCAGCTCCCTCCTTGTGCCCTTACAGTGACAGTGACTTCAGTGAGGCTGAGGACCTGCCCAAGTCATGTAGATGAGCTAAGATGCAACAAAAGCTCTAGTCTATCAAAGGCAATGCCCCAAGTCCCCAAGCCCTGCCGTTAGTGTGATCTCTGATTGGAGTGTCCCTAGAGGCCTCAGTGACAATCCCAGGAAGGAGGACTGGCATTCTATCACACCGGCGTGACTGGCTCAAGGGTAATCTACTGGCCCCTTGTCTTAACCACTACCAACCTTTTTTTTTTTTTTTTTAACCTCCTATACTTGTGTTCTGAGAGGCCCCTTCTTCTGTCAATCTACTTTAAACTTGTATCTGCTTGGTGCTTGTGTGATGGTTCAGCGGTGAAGAACACTGGCAGAGGACCTGACCAACGTAGTAGCCAAAAATCATCGGTAACTCCAGTTCTTCTGAATTCCATGGGTATGTGGCATACATGCATACACACAAGCAAAAGATTTATACACAAAATAAAATAAAATCAATATTTTTTTAAAAAAGAAAATATTTCTCTCCTGAACTATGTGATGACATGCACACCTGTAATGGCAGTGCGGGGAGACAGAGGCAGAAAGGGATGGCACAGCCTAGACTATACAGCATGCCCAAGGCCAGTCTGAGCTACACAGCAAGACCTGGTCTCTACAAAACATCAACTGGGCTGGGGACTTAGCTTGGTTGGTAGAGAGCTTTCTCAGCATGCCACATCCCTAGGTTTATCACTAACACCATAGAAAACCAGGCACGGTCCTAACTACCTCTAATCCCAGCACTTCAGAGGTAGAGACAGGACAATCAGTATAAGTCAAGATCATTCTTTATACATAGTGAGTTCAAGGCTGGCCAGAGCTACGTAGACCACCTTCAAAAATGTATGTATGTATGCATGCATGTATTATGTGTGTGTGTGTATGTATGCATGTCTGATGTGAGAGATCTTTCCTAACCATTCCCTTCCCAAAGTCCAGGTGAGCCCTGATTTTTGGTAACACTCATACAAGTTATCCGTTGGCTATAAGTCATTGAAGCACGTAGGTCTCCCAGTGGATAGACAGGGCATGAAGGAGCTTAAATGACAAGCAGTTGGGGTTGGGGATTTAGCTCAGTGGAAGAGCGCTTGCCTAGCAAGCGCAAGGCCCTGGGTTCGGTCCCCAGCTCCAAAAAAAAAAAAAAAAAAAGAAAAAAAAATGACAAGCAGTTAACTGGTTTTCTCACTATGTGATCTCCCAAGCCATCTCAAGCCTTCAAGGGTGCTAGACAAGATCTCCTTCTACCCAGAGATTCAATGGCTGCCCCAACCCATTCCCTTGTCTCAGGAACACTGAGCCCATTGGTAAGGTGGCCTTAAACACCCTTCTTTCCCTCCATGATTCCCCTTCTATAGACCAAAGATGGATGGCTTGTCCCATTCTACCTCACAGAACCAGTGAGGTTCAAAAGAAATTGTGCAAGTTGAAGCAATGTACAGAGATGGATACCACAGAGAGAGAACTGGACCATGGAGGAACACTGCTTACTGGCTTGCTCTCCATGGCTTCTTAGGCTTACATTTAAATACAACCGACCCCCACCTGCCCAAGGGTGGCACCACCTAGAGTAGGTTGAGCCTCCCACATCAATCATGAGTCTAGACAATGCCCCACAGATTTGCCTACAGGTCAGACTGATGGAGACAACTCAATTGAAGCTCCCTCTTCCCAGATGCCAAGTTGACGAAGAACCGTCACAGTGACAGAAGTGAGATTTGAACCCAGACAAGTCACGCTCTATCCTCTGCAGAGGAAAACCTGCACACTGGGAGCCTTTGTACCGTTATATGACCCCATTTTCATTGACCCGAATGCCTTGCCATGTAGAACTTCCAGAACGAGAGCCCTGGCTGGGTAGGCAAGAGATCGGGTTCTATCCTGCTTCTCCTGCTTGGTATTGGGAGAGCCATCATTTATTGCGCTCTAGTGTGTGAGAGGCATCTTCCTAAACATATGTGGATTCCCAGTGAACATTTAATAGCCGGGTGCATGGCTTAGCAACAGAACACTCATCGAGCATGCGTGAGGACCTAGGATCCATCTCTAACAGTAAGGGAAAAAACTATCAGCCCTAAAGGTAGGTAGGAAAATCCATGGCACAGAGATGTGCAGAGTTTAGCCACAGTCACACAGCTCAGGAGTGCTGGGACAGGGTTAAACCCAGGCACATGGCACTTCCTGTCAGTCCCATGAAAGAGATAATGTGTTATTTCCTTCCGACCTGTGCACCTCATAGGTCTTTAAGGATCTTTGCAACAGTAGAGTTTGGATGCTGGTGCTGGTTAGGGCCTTGCAGCCTCACCCCACCCCCACCATCAGGCAAAGAGAAGTAGAGGGAGAAGGTTCAGAGCAGAAAGTCGTTGGAGGGGGTTGGGGATTTAGCTCAGTGGTAGAGCGCTTGCCTAGCAACCGCAAGGCCCTGGGTTCGGTCCCCAACTCCGGAAAAAAAGAAAAAGAAAAAAAAAAAAAAAAGAAAGTCATTGGAGGAGATGCATGGCCAGAACCATTCAAGAAGCACAGGGACTCATCAGGATAACTGAAATATTCACTCAGCCCTCCAAAGGAACCCAGCTTAGAAACTGGAACCTGTCACAGTCTGCAGCTGGCCTCGGAGAACACTATCCAAGATTCTGTGAGGTCCAGAAAGCTCAAGGGACCAGTGCTCGGCAACTGAGCTCGCTCAGAGCAGGGCGAGGACTGAGCTTGGTTCCAGTCTCTGGTTCAGGCCAAAGGAGCCACTCTCCAGCCTGAGAGCCAGTGTCCTCTCTAGAAGGAAGGGCTGCAGTCTGCTGCCATGCCCCACACCAACACGTTCAATTAATAGATGTGTAATTATTTTCTAAATAAACTCCACTTAACTGTAATAGCAACTGGAAGCACTTGATGGGAAAACCAACTTATGCATAATGCACTGCTTTGCTCCTCAGCTAATAAAGCAAGGTCGACTGCTAGGGCTTGTGAGGACTCTGGGCCACAGATGTGCGACCTCAGAGATGCAACATCTGCTTATCTCCCCAAAGAGAGCATGTGAATCCACATGCCCTGGGCACAAGGTCTATTTCCTCCAGATCCCGCCTTGACTGGCATGAGCGAGGCTGCACAGCTCACCAGTTCTTAGCTCCAGGAGAGCTAGACAGAGTCCATATGTCAGGAGAGACACATGAGTCCTGTACCTCAATGTCCTTCCCAGGGAGATCCAGCCCCATCATATCAGGGTACACAGAACTCCTTAAGCCATGGAGGAGGTGTGAAGGAGGAGAGAGGTCAACATTTTCTCAGTATCTGCAGGGTGCCTGAGTCCCCAGTCTCTTGATGGCACTGTACATGTATTTACAGATAGGGAAACTGAGGCTCAGAAGCTATCTTGACTAACACTGCCCATTAGGTAAATGATGGAGCTAGGATTTGAACCCAGAACTGCCTAATATCAAAGTCCACATTCCTGCCATCCTGCCAGGCACCTCTCAATGCAAACTGACTCCTAGAGGTTTCTGTAGCCTCTGTCCGGGGCTCCTAGAATCAATGCCACCAAGTCCTCTCCTTTCCTGCTGCCAGCCAACCCTCGCCTGGTCAATGCCCACCCAGGAGCAAGGACTGCTACAGCTGCCTCAGGCAGGACGTGGCATTCCGGGATGCTCCCTCTGCCTGTGTGTGCCCTCCCCCTGGAGAAAGACACAAAGGCCAATGGTAGGGACAGGGGCTGGGACATTATAAGGGACTAGGAAGGAATAGAGGAGGAGACGAAGGTTCTGCTGGTCTTACAAAAGCTTAAGAAAGGCCATCCACACATGCTTTGATCACTAACTCCTGTTCCCAGGGAAGGCATCCACACTCAAGGACTTCACTGTGCCAGGCGCTGTCCCGGGGCATTAAGGTGCTCTCTCCTAACAGGCCCTCTGAAAACTGTTTTCTCCACTGGGCTGAGGTCCTTCTCTTAAAACCTCTCAGCAGAAGTACCAACTGAGCCCTCTTGATGTCATCCTTGAGAATCTAACTGTGTCCTTCCTGCAGGGTACCCTACCGACCACATCCTCAGCCTAGAACATGAACTGGGCCAACACCCTCATCTTACAGACAGCAGCAGCCCAGGAAACTACTAGAACATCCCTTGTTCCGGACACCCCAC
Organism: Rattus rattus; assembly: GCF_011064425.1. Taxonomy (NCBI): domain Eukaryota; kingdom Metazoa; phylum Chordata; class Mammalia; order Rodentia; family Muridae; genus Rattus; species Rattus rattus. The sequence goes on from NC_046157.1 coordinate 147,541,570, forward strand.
ATTCCTCAATCCACAGGCAGACATTTGGCACCCAGTCAATGGGCCCCCAGACGCTTCTTCACAAAATGCCTATAGGTCATCCCTCCCATAACTTCCCTCAGCCTTATGCTACACTCAGTTTGACGGGTCTCCTGAGGACTAGCTGCCTACTATAGAGAGAGGGCAAGCAAGCCACATCTGGATGCTGGGTCTGAAGCCCCTTCCCCCCAGCCAGCCATGGCTCTCAGAAACCTCAGCCAAAGATGACTTCCTCGCCCTCCTGACCCCTGTGCATACCTCCCACAGCCCAGCAAAGTCCCTCTGAGGAAGGGGTCTCCTCTTGCCCTTCTACCAGCAGCATCAAGTTGTCTCCCATCCCCCTCCCTGGGAGTCTCTACCCACCACTTCTTCTAGCCTTAACCCTCCCACATGGCCCCCAGACCTATCTGCATACAGCTTCCCAAAGGAGAGACAGGCAAGATGGGGAACTCTTGGTAAGAACGGGGCACTTTGAAGAAAAGGTCTAGAAGAGACAAGCGTGACCGAAACAGAATTCCCCGTCAACGCAGCTTTTCTGGGTTTAAGAGTCCAGGTGACTACTCTGGGTCCTCAGGCCCCATCTCCCACCTCTGGCCAGTGCACTGACCCTTCCTCCTCAGGCTCATGCACAGAGCCACTGAAGGGAGTGACAATTTCCACCCCACTATTAAAAGGAACATAACAAAGTTTCTGACTCTGCTCACAGTGCCTGCATCAGTGGCCCGCTGAGGGAAAAAGGGAGACTGACTGGGGGAACCCAGAAAGGCAGAGCCCAAGGCCCTACAGCTCCAGTCTATTCTTGTGTGCATTTCCCCTTCATCCAATCCCCCAACCCCCCAGGCTTCCTCCATCTAAGGCTCTTAGCTGAAGAATAGCCGTGCGATCTCAGAGGTAAAGCAACAAGAACCTACCCAGAGCATGCAGGACAGACAAATCCACGTCATCTTCCCAGGGTCCTGTTCCTCTGCTGCAGGGCACGTGGGGCCTGCCAAGGGCCCTGCCAAGGGCCCCCTGAGCTTTCAGCGTCCACCAAGCAGGCAGAAGTGAGAGCAGAGTCCTAAGAGGCTGGTTCAGCCAGCATCTGGGCCTCCACCCCCCTCCTCTGCCCCACTCCTCCGCCCCCCTCCTCCACACTCCTCCCCTTGTCCCAGCCTTCTCTCTCTTCTCTCCTCCCAGACTTCAGGGCTGGCTGGGGGGTAAGAAGCTCAGCTTAGCAGGGGGCGTGACACGGACAGGGCCTAGGAGAGTCTGCCCAAGGCAGGGTTCTATGAAGCCACATCCTCCACAAGCACAGTATATATCCCTAGAAGGCCAGGAAGCCCCCTCCTGCCTCCTCCTGATCTGTGGTCTTGAAGCCTGAGATCTGCTCCAAATTGTAGACCCCACTCCAGAAGCTGCCTGACCATCAGTAGATGGCATAGTCTGCACATCCCAGGACACCTAGGCTTCTCCCCAAGATCCTTGCCTTGGAACACACACTCATTTGCACATATGCAGCTAAGACAGACCCTGATGCCAAGGGCAAGCTCCCCAGAACAGGACAGGCCTTGACACAGGAGAAGCTGGTGATTGGAAGGCAGGGCCCTGCCCCCAGGCTGTGGATTTCATCCCAGTTTTTTTTTTTCTTTCTGATTTCTTCCTCCCCTTTCTTTCTTTCTTCCAACATCTGTCCCAGCCCTTCCTGCCCTCTGAAAGGGAGCCTGCTGCAGGCTCCTGCGAGAGTCTGTTTTTCTTGACTGTACCCTGGGCCAACATTTGGTTTGCATTTTCCCACTTCCTTCTCTTTCTCCTCCCCCCCCCTCCCCCTCCTCCTCCCTCTCCTCCCCCTCCTCTTCCTCCTTCTCTCCACTCCGGGAGCCCAGCTCTTGCCTTCCCACCCTTCCCCATGCAATATCTTTACCATAGTGCCCCACACCCTGCCCTCCCTGCTCCCCCACCTCTGCCCAAGGGGATAAAAGACGCTGGGAAGAAGACAGTGTTCAGGTCCAAATATGTTCCCAGGAAGTCCTGCAGGGAGACTAACAGAATCTGTCCCAGGCCCCCACTGTCTGTATCCATCCCCCAAAACATAATAAACCATTTCTCTCCTGAGCTCTGGCCTGGCTGGACCAAGTGAGGGGTGGGTGGAGGCTGTGAATAACAGCTCTCTGGAGCTATCCACGTAGGGACAGGGGCTCAGCCAACGCCCTCTGTGGAGGCACAAACACCAGGAAGCAGTCCAACTTACAAACACACTCGGGCCAAGGACAGGGCCCCGCCCAGAGTAGGCACTTGGAGACCATTTGCCTGGACTGAGTCACCCAGCAAGAAAGTCCTCTGGCCTGGGCTCCTATGCACACGTATGAGTGTGCCCGGCTTACCCATGTCACGTGGACAAAAGGTTCCCTTCTTCTCTTTGACCTGTCCAGGGTCATGCTTTGACACTGTATCAATACCACATACAGCACAACCCCAGAGTCATGGGGATCTGTCCAGCCAGGTAGGTGAGCTCCCAACCCAGCCAAGTTATTCCCCTAGACACAGAGGAAGGAGAGGACCACTTTCCCTTTTCACCTCAGAAAACCTGACCCCACCAGATACTCTGGCTTCACACTATTTAAGGACTAACTACCAGGCTTGGCCTTGGTAAGTGAGAGAGCAGAGAACTCTGAAAAAGGGTCTCTAATTCTGGTCCTTCCTAGAGCAAGTGGCTGAGTTAGGGTGAGAGCCTGAGTCCCCTTTGCATCCTTCTCTAGGCCCTTCTGCAGAGCTGGGGAGGCGGGGAGAGCTGAGAAAGGGGATTTGCACCCCTTGCTTCTTAATGCCTGGAGCATCCCCAAGCCCAGGTTCCCCATCCCCAAACCTGACTGTTATATCTAGCTGCCAGTGGCTCAGAAAGAACCCAGTGTTATTCTTGTAGCCATAAGGGTCCACAGACAGTCACCCTTACAAACCTTCTCCTCTCTCCTGGTTGGAGCATCACAGTTCCCTGAGAGCCCTTGCTCTGCCCAGATCCCATCCCTGGTCCTCCTGGATCCTATTCCCTCTGAAGATGCTCAAGGACTACACTGCCTGTTCCCACAGCCCTTAGCTGACATGCCACCCCTCCCCAGCTACTTTCTGAGGAGTTCTGGAAAGTCATGTCAGAAAACAGGCCAAAGACACCATAACAATGACACCAACTTGTCTGACCTCCACAAACCTTGAAGGGGCTCTCCAGTCTCCCTTCCTTAGACCAAAACCACCGAAGGGTTCTCTTAGAGGAACTAACACCCCTTCTCCTTCTTTGCAAAGTTCTTGGTAGCCTCTCCTGTACTTTAACCCTTCCCTGTAAAGAAATACTTTCTACTACTTAATGATTATCTCCCTGCTGACTGTTAAATGCCAGCCTTGTTGTTTTCTGCTCTTCAGAGCTGCCTGTGTCCTCCCAGAGCTGAACATGGGAGAGCTCCCTGTTTGTATCCCTTGAGCCAAGTATACAAAAAAATAAAATGCCGAGATGGCTAAGCAAGTCCCATGAGTTGTCCTCTGACCTACACACACAGTGGCGCCTCTCTCTCTCTCTCTCTCTCTCTCTCTCTCTCTCTCTCTCTGTGTGTGTGTGTGTGTGTGTGTGTGTGTGATATAGATAGATAGATAGATAGATAGATAGATAGATAGATAGATAGATAGATAGATAGATAGATAGATAGATGGATGGATGTAATTTTGCAGTTTTGAGACTGGGTCTCACTATTGGAGTCCTGAGTGGCTTAGAACCCATTATATAGAAAAAGTTCTCAAACTCATAGAGATCCATCTGCCTCTGCCTCCCGAGTACTGGGATTAAAGGAGTGTATCATCATGTGGGGTTAAATGTAGTTTACAAAAATAAAATAAAATAAATAATAAAAGAGCCTGGCATGGTGGTGTAAGCCTTTAATCTCAGCACTGAGGGGGTGAGGCAAGGTTGGATCTCTGTAAGTTCGAGGCCAGCCTGGTCTAAACCGTGAGATAATGGGTTGTAGGACAGCCAGGACTGCATACAGAAACCCTGACTAGAAAAAAAGTGGGTAAGCCAACCAATTAGCCAAGAGGCCCTAACATATTTTCCTCCTGTTAGCGTCTCCTAAGCCCTTCCAAACCCTTCCTTCTCTCCTCCTCAAAGAAATGTGAGCAGCCCTGCCTGCTACCTTTGCCCAAACGTGCAGTACCCACCACCGTCGGGACCCCCTCTGTCATGGCCTCTGATCTGAACTCCAGCAGGCAGTCCCACTGGAGGTCTTGCTCATCTTGAGAGCCCCACACGGTGCCTGGAGTCTAATGTGTTACGTGCAGCAGATATCAGGTACACACTGGTGAGCTAGCTGAGTTCCCTATGGGTGACTCCAGGAGCCTAAGAGCCCAACCACCACCCTATGCCACCCTGCCTCTGACATAGACAGCTAGGCAGCAGTTTCTGGCTTCCTTTCAGCTGTCTTTTCCACAGCAGACCTCCTGGCCCCTCCCTCTGGCCCCCCTGTGGTGTAACCAGCTGAAGAAACAGGCTTGGCTGCAGGCTCTGGGCCAGTGGTAGCTTCCAGACACCAGGGAGGGTCCATGGGCCAGGGAATGAGCTAATGGTCTTGGCTGTCCTCTGCTCCTCAGTTTCCTTGACTGTAAAATGGTCAGGCTGACAGCCCCCAACACCCCTCCCAGCTCTTGTTGAGGCGTCCCAGAGCAAGGTCCACCAAATCCATTCTTCCCACCCCTGAAGCATGTCCCTTAAAAATTGTCTGCTAGCGTCTCACCCAGCTTTCATCATGGCACCGAGCCACCCCTTGTCCCCACCTGCCACAGAATCTGAAGGTCGCAGAGTGTTAGAGCATTTCTAAGCTCAGCTGGCCTGAGCATCACAGTGAGAAACTTCAGGACCTAAGGGAGGGTGGGGAGGTAATTGTGGTACTTGAAGTCAGGCGTCTGTCCCCACCCTCCTCAGGCCTTTGGAGGGACCTCCCTCTCAAAGCCCCAAATCTATGTTTTTATGTAAAAACTGATTACAAAATATGAAAAGCACACATTTTAAAGTGTTAGCTATGGTTTTTTTGTTTGTTGTTTGTTTGTTTTTTTAACTTGGAAAGGCAAATTATGTATCTGTCAGAATGATCTGGCCTCTGGGACACTTCTCACCTCACCTAAGGTCCTTGTTGAGCAGATAATTAACTGTACTGTGGTCAAGGGCAGCATGTGATCTCCCAGGAGTTGCATTAGGAGCATAGTTCACGGTCTTCTGACTCCGAGATCCCAGATTTCCTAGGTTCTCCTAAGTTTTTCCTAAGCACTCTGCTCAGCAGATGCCACATAGCCAAAGGTCGCCCTCGGTTCTTCCCCTGCAATGCATTCTCTTTACCCTGAGGTTGGACACCTGAAACCTCTCTCAAAGACAGAAGAGAATGCAGAGGGCTGGAACACCCAGCTATATATCGCCACACACCTTCTGCCCTCTAGACTCTGCCACTTGCCCCTTACCCAGGAAAAATTTACACAGACTAACCAGCCATCCTACCAACCATCAACTTAAAGGTACACCGAGGGGTTGAGCAACCTGCTCGAGTCACACAGCTAGGACATGAGTCAGTGGAGTCCCAGGCATCTGATGCTTCATCTCCTAGGGATAGGGTTTTGTTTTGTTGCCCCGGGAGCGGAACAGTCAGTCACCCAGGGACAGCGGTCATGCTCCCTTGTTCTGGTGACTGTTAACTGTCCTTTTCACTTCTCATTCAAGAGCTGATGATATAACTCCAGGAAGGAGGTGAGCTGCCCAGATTCAGCAGGGTACAAGGACAAACAGAACGAAGAGCTAAGGTAAGTGTTCCTGTGTCCATGGGTCAAGACGAGACCCACTGGCTTTCCCCTGGCAGGCAGGAGTTGGACCCTGCTGCTTCTAGGTCCATCCTGTCTAACTAACAATCCACACCACCTTCCCCATTCATAGGTATTCTTTGAGGTCTTGGGTCCCAATAGTTCCTGGGCCACTGTGTGATGTGCAGGCAAGGATGGAATGGCTTCTCCAGTCCCATCAGCAAGCTCTGTTATGGGATTCCACCAGCCCAGAGTACAAGGTACTTCATCCTGATGCCCACTGAGGCCCCTCATAGACAACCCCAAGCCCAACACTCCTCTAAGACTAAGGATGCTCCCCTGCACTCCTGAAATCTGAGTGTTCCATAGGAGGTAAAGGGAGTCTCAGGCAGGCCCTATCCCAGCCTTCATTCCTACAGCCGACACAGGAAGGACCATAGACATCCTGTATTCCCCTCCCCCACCTCCAGTCCACCAGCGCCCTGGAAAGGGACAGTGTCTGGGCCCAATCCTGATAATTTTTAATAAGCTCCTTCCCGGCTCCATGATTTTGATCTCCTTCCCGGCTCTAATTTCCTGACTGACTCAAGCCCTCAAAGGCTGCAAGAGGCAGCTAAGCCCTTGCTGCAACCCCCTAGCTCAGTCCTGGCTCCGAGGAAGTCGAGTGGAGCCTCTCCTACCCTGCAGATGAGGAAAGGTAATTGCTGGACTGCTGGATCCACTGACCTGGTCCCGGCTGGCCATTTCTCAATGCAGACCGTTCCCAAAGCTGAAAGCCAGTGTCTGCAACATCTGGACTGAGAGCCTAAGGGATGGTGGCTGGGGCTCCAGTCCTGCACTCCCCAGAGGCAGCGCCTGCCTCCCAGCCAATCCCCAGGGACAATGCATTTTGCTGGAAAATTTCAAAGCATATCTTGGGTGACTGGGGCAGAAGCCTGCTGGCACCTTTCCTCACTGCGGAATGGCAGAGAGGGAAACTGAGGTACAGAGGCAGCACCCGTAATAAGGAGCTAGAAATTTCTGAGGAGTAAGAAGAAGGGAAGAGGGGTTGGGGATTTAGCTCAGTGGTAGAGCGCTTGCCTAGGAAGCGCAAGGCCCTGGGTTCGGTCCCCAGCTCCGAAAAAAAGAACCAAAAAAAAAAAAAAAAAAAGAAGAAGAAGAAGGGAAGAATGGCTACTGGCATATTTCCACACCTGAAGAAGGCAAGAAGGAAGTCAAAACAAAAGTACCCTCTATTTTTGTTGAGTTCCCTTCACTAGAGTGAGCACATTGTCAAGCACCCTATGTGTGTGGTACAGATATTTTTTGTACTTTCTATTCTCCACATAGGAAAACTAGTACACACAGCTGTCACTGCCCAGATCCTCGGCTAGTAGGTGAGACTGTCAGAATCCAAGGCAGGCAGACTGGCTCCATCACTGATTCTCCTAACTACAGTGGTCTAGTGTGCCCGCCACGCCACTCTGGAGCTGAACTAGCTCCAGAGAGGATCAAACACCACAGCCCTCTGCCTCTGGAAGCCTCATAAGGGGCTCCCAGGGAAATAGTAGCCCTGTTGTTGGGGGGTCCCCCTGCCCCTCCACTCAAGATTCCTGGCCGTATCCCAGTCCCTTATTCTAGCTGCATCCCACATAAACTACTTTGAAGACACTGCCAGAGTGTATCTAGAGGAGTCCTAGGGAGAATGCCCAGACAGACCCCCATTCTCAGTACAGCAAGTGCTACCTCACCATGACCCCCGAAAATCCACCTGCTGATCCCTTTCTGGGACCCACTCTCTTCTTATGCAGTTCTGAGGCCCCTCTACCTTTCTGAATAGGCAAAGTCCTTTCAGAAGCCACCTAAATAGCCACTCCCTTTTTCGTCTCATCTTCCTGCATTAACTCCAGGGACTCTGAGATGGGGGCGGGGGTAGTTTCCAGGAAAAGGTTTCTCTTCCTACAGAAATTAAAAAACAAACAAACCAAAAACCCAACTCCCAAAATGTCTGGTCCCCTATTTTCTAGGACCATTCCAAGACTCAGGCTATCCATCAGACTTCTGATGCTAAGCGTCTGCACTACGGAATGACAGCTACTCCCCCTCCTGGATCGCCCAGCACGGGCTAGGGACTCCCCCAGGATTCCCTACAGACACGAGAGCCAAGCTGACAAGGCCACAATGGTGAGGCCCTGAAAGTGAGAGGTAATCCATCAAACTTAACGGGAAAGGAGGAGTTGGCTGGAGGGCTGGAAGGGACCAGGTGACACGTTACCTGGCTGCGAAGGCAGAGGCGCAGGGGCAGGAGGCAAGAGAAGAGGTACTTGCCCCAGCGGATCACGCAGGAAAAGCACCAGCTCAGCCGAGCCATGTTGCCTGGAAAAGTAGGTGCCCAGGGCACACGGGTGGCGAGAGGAGGACCGAGACGCCTGTTGGGGACCTAGGGGTAGAAAATCAGCGCCCTGCTCCGGGCATCTCCCGGGGCTTCGGTCCCCAAGGAGTAGAGAGTATCCTGCCCCCTCTAGCGGAAGGAGCGGGGCAGCGGCCCCTCGGCGCAGCTCCAGCCTGGTTCCATCTCTTCCGAGCCCCTTCGGGTAGCTGCAGGACTCTTCCACCCTAGGGGCCTTCCTTGGCCGCTCCCTCTCTCCTCCCTCGGCGGCGACGTGTCAGCCTCCAGCCTCTGCCGCCCGCTTCCCTGGCGCTAGAGCCCGGTAACTTCTGAGGCTGTGGGGACCCGGCAGAGGCGGTGCCAGGCGCAGGGCGGCCGCCTGCGGGAAGGAGCGACAACAGCATTGTGCTCGCGCTGCAGTGAGTGTGTGAGAGTGTGTGCGCACACGTGGATTCCCTCTAGGCCTCCCTCCGATTCCCAGATTGCTCCCTAGAGCATAATGTGATTAACTTAAACGGAGGCCACCGGCTTCCACCGCTCAGCAGAAACCTGCAGGCGCAGGGCGTGCACACTGGGACCCAGAACAACTTCGGCATCCTCTGGCCATGGCCACACCCCTACTTATCGTCAGGGATCCTTTTGCAGCCCACTCCACAAGTGAGGGAGCCCAGAGTACAAAGCACCCCAACAGGTTGGAAGGACCACGCCTCCCTCCTCCTGGGTGCAGCGAGCTCTTCGCATTTTCTCTCTGCCCTGCCGGGTGCCACTTCCCTGCCTCTGAGAGACTCCGGGGATTGTAGATGGGGTGGCTTTCGGGAATAGGGTTTGGTGCTCATCACACTAGGACCCTAGAATTAGAAAAAGGAAGAGAGGACAGACGCAGGGCTCTGGAGAAGCCAGCAGACAAAGGCAAAGAGGACCCACAAGGAAGAGTGGGGGAGTGGCGGCCAGCGCTGAATTTCTTCAGAGTCGGTGGCTGCCGAGAAGCTAAGAGGGCAACGGGCCAGGAGCTGAGCGGAGGCTGCTTCCTCAGCAACTGAACACTGCCCCCCCTGCCCCCCTGCAGACCCCTGGCCCTCTCCCACTGCCTGCAATCCCAGGGCCTGGGTTTCCCCCAAACCCCTCCCATCTCAAGACCAGGTTTCTAGATATGTTCCGCTGTCTGCTAACCTCCAGGGTCTTTCTCAACTTGCAGCTAAGGGCCTGAGAGTCTTACTAGCTGCTCCTGCGGCCCCCCTCCAGCCACCCCCTCCCGCTCCCTGCCTCCCCCAGACTCTCCTGCAATGCAGAGGCATTCTTAGGTTCACCCCTGCATCACCACCCCCCACTCCGACACACACCCTCCCAAGCACTTCCCTGCCCCACACCAGACAACACAAGAGGACCGGATGGGAAGAATGGCGAAAGGCCAGCCAGAAAGAAGAGATAGCTCCTGGTGTGCACGTAGAGACAGAGACAAACAGACATAAAGACAGCCAACCAAGGGGCCCCATGATGAAACTTCAAAATGAAGAGTGGAGAGATGGGGAGAGGTGGTCTGACAGCATTCATGAGAGCCCATTCCCAGGAAATAGGCCTTTGTCTATGCCCACTAACCCAGTGAAGTCCCGGCTGGCACTGCTCAGTATTGTTCCAAGCCTGAGGGGAGCCTCACCCTCCATTGCCTCCCTACCTTGGGACCCCAGGAAAGAGACTGAGTCTGGAGGAAATGGAGTTTAATCCTTAGCATGTGGAGTGGGTGATGCATAATTGAAAGGAATCACTGAGTTTTTAAAGATTGGAGGAAGTTCCTCCAATAGAATTGGCTGACAGGAGGCTCTGCCTACCCCAAAGGAGGGAGGCAGGGTAGATTTTTCTTCAAAAGATTCTCAGTCAACTCGGTGCTAAGGGTATGCTATAGGGCTGGAAGGTGGGCAGGAAGTGAAGAAGGTGATGGCCAGACCCAGCCTTCTGCAGCCTGGAACCCTGCTGGACAGGCCTCATAGACAAAGCTCCACAGCTAGACTCTGTCCAGCAGGAGGAAACTTTGGCCAAGGACCCTCTCCAGGGGGAGGGAAGAGTTTGTGACACCGGGAACAGGAAACCAAGCCTGTTGCTGCCTGGAGAGTCCTCACAAATGTACCACACCATACCTGTCTCAATTCATGGAAGTCAAGGTAATTCTACACAAATCCGCGCTGTTCTAATTCCACCAGAATCCCTGTAGAATCTCTTCACCCTCTCAAAGCCATTCCACAACCTCCTGCAAGATTCTAGCAAGAACCCTTTTTACTTTCTCGTCCTTCAAAACTCTTTGGAGAAAGATTCAGGGTAAGCTTCCAATTCCCAAAGCCTCGTCCCAGTCTTGTTTCAGGTTGTCTGAGACAGGGTCTCACTACGTAGCCTTGGCTGACCTGGAACTCTCTTTATAGATAGCAGGCTAGCTTCGAACACATACAGATCTGCCTGTCTCTGCTTCCCAGATCATTACAGGCTTAAACCACCATGCCCTTCTTCTCCTTCCAGTCTTGGTCCTCCTGCTCCCTCACGTCCCTGGGATACCAGCAACTCTATCCAGTTCACAGTAGCTTCTTGGTCTGTGTCCCTCCCTGTCAGCTCTACATCCCAGGCCAGGCCCCTGAGCCTCAGGAACAAAGGTACACAGTTCCTCACTCATGCATCAGATGCAGACATGGTGGGGGGGGGGCATGGATTAGAAGTGAAATGTGGCACAACAGAAGGATTAGGTAAGTCTAGGCAGGACCCTGTGTGATAGAGGGCTTCACTAGCAGACACCACATAAAGACTTCTCTACTGCTTGCATGTGGGGGCCAACAGTGAACCTTGTCTCTCCAGTGACACTTTCTTTTTAAGATTTATTTATTATATATAGTACACTGCAGCTCTTCAAACACACCAGAAGAGGGCATCAGATCTCAATACAAATGGTTGTGAGCCACCATGTGGTTGCCAGGATTTGAACTCAGGACCTCTGGAAGAGCAGTCGGTGCTCTTAACCACTGAGCCATCTCTCCAACCCTCCAATGACACTTTTGATACATTCATTTTGTCTGTTGTTTGTTTGTTTGGGAAGCATGCACATGTCGTGGCTTACATGTGGGGGTTAAAGTTCAACTTGCAGTCAGCCCTCTCCTGCCAAGGGGGTCCTGTGGGCTGAATTCAGGTTCTCAGGCTTGGCAGCCAGAACTTACATCTATCGAGTCATTTCCCCGATCCCCAGTGACACCTTTAAAGAGCTGGTCACCATCCAATGAATGACTGACTGCTCTTGGTCTTACTATCCATAAGATATGACCTTCTCCAGGCTTCCACAGACTCAGGGGCCTGACTTCCAGCCCTGACAGCCCCTGGTCTCCACTCCTCCCATCCTGCTAGATTCCAGGTGGGCATGGGATAAAGGCAGTGCTGTGGGTCCATCGGGGCTCGAAAGAATAGGAATTTCTTCCTCCGGTGTGATCAGTCAGTTGTATAAATGCCTGGCACCATGATGGGTTGTGTCCACCTCAAACTGTCAGCCAAAATAAATACACCCTCTTATGAGTAGATTTTGTTAAGTATGTTTAAAAATAAATTTTATCTCTTTTTTTCTTTTTTCTTTGAGTGGGTGTGAGTGTGGGTGTGGGTGTGGGTGTGGGAGGGGAGAGAGAGGTGTATGCAGGTAGCTACAGAGTCCAGAAGATGACATCAGATCCCCTCCCCTGGATCACAGGTAGGTGAGAACTGACCTCGAGGCAGATCCCAATCCCAGGCATGATAGGTTAGAGGCCATCTGTGGTCTACCCACTCCTACATATCCACATATTCTTAGGTCAGGGCCAGGAGGGGTCCCCCTTTCCCACAGCAAATCAAGGCAAGAAGGAAAGGGTTCCCAGAGGGGCCAGTACAGGTGTCAGGAAACAAGAGAGCAGGTCACAGCCCAGCTGTGCCCTGGGACAGCCGTGGGAGGAGGGGCTACCAGGCAGCACAGCACAGAGTCTCCTCTGTGTTGGGCCCTGCCGGCTGCAGTGCCCCAGGTTGGTTTTGTCTCCCAGGACAAAGGCAACTCCTGTTAGAGGAGAATCCCAGAGCATTTGATCTCAGGCTCTGGGTCTGTCTTTCACACCTAGAGAGAGGTGTGCAGGCATGGTTCCCTGGGGACCTCCCAACCCTCCCCCATGAAGGGCTTGGATCCAGTAATCCCCTTCTTTCCCTTTACCACCTGCTCACAGGAGCTAGTGTTCCCTTCTCTCTCTCTCTCTCTCTCTCTCTCTCTCTCTCTCTCTCTCTCTCTCTCTTGTGATGCCCCAGGGGCCCCAGGAAGTTTGCTGTCAAATGCCCCCACCCAGCCCCAGGGTTGGGCTCCCTCATCAGGGTCTCCTCAACTGTACTCACAAGATCAATCACCCAACCAGGCCCAAGGCATAGAACTCACACCCAGCCCAGGCCACTCTGCCTATAACAGAACAGATTCTGCAGAGTAGATCTGACTCAGATGGGCTCCAGTGGCAACAGCTCCAGGCAGCCTCTTCTGGTCAGCCCACAGGAGTCCTTCTATTCCCTCCAGCTTTTCTGTGCACACTGATAGCTCTCATTTCCTTGTTGATATATCTGCTGGCCTCTTCTGTCTCCATTTCTTCCCCGCCACAAGGCCAGCTCTAGAAGCCACTGTCCATCACCCTCAGGTGTACCCCAGTACCTAGCACAGGATCTGACATGTGGAGTTTAGCATATGGGAAATAAACAGGAGCTCATTTGAAAAGGGGGTGGGGAGAAGAGAGGGAAGGATGAAGGGGGAGACATCCCTTCCAGTTTCCAGATCCTGGCCATTGGCCACTTCGAGAGTTCTGCTGTCACTGCAGCTAGGTTAATAGGTCTTTATGCCCCCATTCCACCCACCCTGACAAGAGATACCCTGATCCCTCTTCTGAATCAGCCCTCCAGGATCCACTCAAACTTAGAAATGCCCCATTCTTTCCCTACCCCTGCTTTTCACAGGACTCTGAGGCCCTGAATGCTACAGTGATTTGCTGTGCATGGCCAGCAAGTGTCAGTGTCAAAGCCAAGGGGGGGTGGGGGGAGCGTGGGGGGCTGTTCCTGGTCCATTGCTTTCCCACAGCATAACATGGTAGCCAGAAGGAAAGAGGGCAATTGTCGTCCTCCTAGGGGTGTTCCTTCACCGCTGCTAACCCAGGTCTCTGATCTTCTACAGCCCGGAAGTTCCTCCAAATAGCTAACCTCCAGTCCCCTCTCAAATTCCAAAACTCGTTTCCTCGAGTCTGCCTTCCTCAGGAAGAATAGCTTGGTCACTCTCTTCTACATAATAAACGCCTCCAGACTGGCAGTGCGTTATTCAGGACCCCTCCTCTCCCCACCCCCACCGCTTTCTCTGGGCTGAGAATCCTGGTCCTCTGGGCCCCTTTCCAAATGATTTCCATCACCACTCAGCCGCCTAGGACATGATTAACGGTGGAGGGGGGGAGGAGCAGGGACAGGCCAAGCAGGCTATTGATCCACTAGGGACCCCCAGGGTGGGGAAGGAAGGGCAAGGGCCCTGAGGTCATCCTGGTCATCCCTTCACCCTGGAGTGTTCTTTGCAGGGCCCAGAATGGAGACTGCAGGCCTGGGAGCTTGGCTGCTGGGTGGGAGCCCAGGCCCTACAATAAGATTACAGCAGGGAAGGTCTAATTGATTCTGATGGATCTGAGAAAGGCGGGGATGAATGGAGTGCAAGGAAGGAGGGTGGTGGAAGGGGATCAGGAGAGCAGGTCAGGGAAACCCCTTTTTGCATGAGCATTAGCTAATAAAATCATGGAGTGCCCTGCCCCCACCTCCACAGCCCCTCCCGTCCTGGGAAGCCAGCCACTACCAGCCTAGCCCCAACTCCACAGAGAAGCACAGGGGCAGAAAGCTGACCTAAAACCTCAGGGACCCAAAGGAGAAAGAAAGGCTGAGACACATTTTCCCCGAGGGAAAGATGGGGCATAGTCTGAGGCACAGACAGATCAACAGGCTCTGCCCAGCTCTCCTTAACCATGTCTCTTCATGGGGGCCTTTCTCAGCCCACTTCCAGAGCAGTGTTTCCCGTAGTGTGACAAATGGGAATCTAAAAGTGGGTCCTATGACTCTCATAGACCTTCCTCAGCCTCGGCCTACAGATGTCTGAGAACATAGGCAGAGGCCAGGTCATTCGGACAGACCTCTTTAGGACAAAGAGAACAGAAGGAAGGAAAAGATCTCCAAGAGAAAACTCCAAGCTGACAGAGGGAGGGGCTAAACAGAACCCCACAATCTAGAGCAGGGAGCGGACTGCAAATGGAGAGAGGTGGGCAGAGTAATAAGACCTAGGGGGCCAAGCTGAGGGGCAGGAAGCTGATTGGCTCCTCCCTTCTAGAAGGAGCAAGGGGGAAAAGGAAGGGGCACAGAGAGAGGGAGATGGCACAGGCCAGCCACCCAAGGACACTGAATTGAGAAGCAAGCCAGACCTGGCCTCATCCACTGACTGCAGAAACAGCTGGTCTTGACAGGCTCGCCTCCCCAGGCTCAGTGCACAAGAAAGGAGTTGCTACTCAGTCCAAGCTCAGGTCTCCAGAATGCTATAGCTACTGTAGTCGGGAGCCAAGTCCCAGGGTGGAGAACCTTAGATGGACCTAGACTCAACAGGCCCAGAACAGGCTCTTGGATGGTGTGACAGGGTCAAAAGCCCACCTAGTCATGAGTCGTCCCCACTCCACAGATGCAAGAGATATGACACCCCAATTGGTTCTAAACTGCTGTACCCTCCAAGTCAGAGCTTGACATTCTTCTACAGACTTACTTCCCTCCTCTTCCCCAATCTTAGTGGTACAATTTGGATTCCTCCTCATCCTGACCCCAAAATTCCCAATCCCACTCCATGGTCCCCTGAGTCCAGTTTCTAACACATTTTGTTCTTGTTCTTTGTGTAGCTTCAGAGTAGAGCATGCCTGGCCAAGTTCAAACAGACCAGAGAGAAGGTCTTGCCTGTGAATGAATCAATCTGGACCCCAGCTCCTCTGGGGGACTCAACATTCTCATCCATGAAATGGGTATCACCTCTTATCTCCCAAAGAGAAGGACCCAAATACAAAAAAACTAACATCCAAATCCTGGCCCCGGGACAAATCCAAGGTCATGGGGCATATGACCTTGAGGGTACTGTGTCATCCTGAGCTACCATTAACATCTTCTATAGAATGGAGACAAGAAGCTGACCTCCCAGGGAGAAATAAGGAGTGAATTAAATGTAAAAATTACCTATACCCGCGTGACATACTAAGGCACCCATAGGCACTTGGACAAGTGTCGTAAGACCTGGCACCAGTTGGAGAAAATGCCCCAAGCCTCCTCTCAGTAGCCCATCCCAGTCTGCAGGTTGCACAATGACCACCCCATCTACCAGCCAGGGATTTTTCTACCAGAGCACGGTGTCTGGAACACGCAGTTCATAGCCCAAGCCAGGCATGAACACTGCGGGAGGGGAGCCAGGTGTCCCAAGAGGACAGCAAAATAGTGCTGGCCAGGGATGGGAAGTGAGCCAAAGAGGAGGTAAGATGCGACTGCATGAAGGGCTTGGGTCCAAGAAGAGATGGGGCAAGAGGCTGCCTCTCACTTAGGGAACATGGAAGTGGAAGCCCAGTAATGAATTTCTGGGAGCTTTTACCCCCACCAAATCAAAGATGAATGGAAGGAAACAGGCCAGGGCTAAAGCAGGAAGTACTTAAGTTGGACAGCAGGAATCACCTCCAATGAGACATTACACTGCCGGAGAGACCTCTGTATTCACCCTACCATTCTCCATATTCCTCTTTTAAAACCAACCCTCTCAAACAGAGACTTCTGTTTTCAGAACAAAAATATCATAAATTCCTCTGCACCTTTTCAAGAAGCCCCATGCCCAGAGTCTCCACTCCCATTCAGCCCCACACCCAAAGAATCAACTTTCCAAAACCCAGAACTCACACCTACCTACCCTCCACAGGTCTACTCAGCCCCTCCGC
This sequence comes from Rattus rattus, assembly GCF_011064425.1. Classification (NCBI taxonomy): domain Eukaryota; kingdom Metazoa; phylum Chordata; class Mammalia; order Rodentia; family Muridae; genus Rattus; species Rattus rattus. Next base: position 147,557,749 of record NC_046157.1, read on the forward strand.
CCCCTGGGTAATAAGGTCACAGTCCAAGCAGACAGCTGTTCCTTCCAACTGTTCCCAGCTGGGCTGCACCTGGGCCCTCCCACCTGGCTCCTTGCTGCTCTTGACTTCCGGCCTCAGGCTTTCTGCCTGTAGGAAGTAGAGTAAGGGTGCACAGGCTGAGTGTGTGAGCAGGGAAGCAAGGAGGAACTGTAGCCACCTGGGGAATGCTTGAAGGAGGGCTAAAGACGGGAGAAAGGGGACAGAGGGTCTGCCCCTCACGGGCCTTGGATTAGAACCATGTCCAGCCCACCAGGCAGGGTAAGGCCACCTAGACATGGAAAATGGAGCTGTCTGGCAATGTTGGACCCCAAATGACAGGGATGGCATACTCCTACCTTCACCTCCCTCAACAACTCTACTCCTGCAATAGGCTTGCCTGCTGGTCCCCAGTGGAAGACCCAGCCCCCTGAGGAGGATGAGTCCTAGTGAGGAGATCAAAAGGGCTCTAAAGGCAAAGTGTACTAACCCACCATCACATTTGTGCTGTCTGTCTTACGGCTCTTCTCAGACAGGATTTCCTGTCCACTCTCTGTCCGTATCTCCGGCAGACGGCAGGTAACACATCTCGCAGTGTGTGCCGTGTTGCTCCAAGGCCTACTTACCGCCCGTGCACAGTTGGAGACACTTGGACAAAGCCAAAGAAGTGACATTCTAGCCAGTCTCAGCCCCAAGTCAGATTCCCTCCGGCAGGCTCATCCTCCGATCAGCAGATTCACAGGTGAATGAGCCAGCCCTCAGCTTCATCAACCCCAGCCAGGAAGTAGCCATGTCACCCCCTTCTAAGGCCCGGGCCTCCTCCTCCATCCTGATAGGAAAGGGCTAAGGCCCAACTGAGCCCTTTCCTCAGAGCCCACTCCCACCTCCACCACCCCCTGGATCACTTGTTAAATATTATCATTATATTTTATATATTATATATATGAATCATTACCACCCCTGACAACAGCGTCAAACTCAGGGGAGCTGGCGAGAGAGAGTAAGCCGCAGCAGGCTGAGGAGCGGCCAGTAAGCAGCTGTCCTCCCTCGGTGGCCCCCATAAGACTCAGGACTGATGGGCACAGACACCTTGGCGACAGAGATGAATGTGAACCTGGAACAGGAAAGGCAGTGAACACTGAAGAAGCCATCACCGTCCAGATCTCCCTTCAACTGCAGAGACAGGAAGCTATTGTCCAAAGAAGAGTAAGACAGTACCAGGCCTGGGGACATGGGGCAGGCACTGAAAAGCAAGGTGTTCACTGTTCTGGGTGGCAACAAAGTGGGGTCTTCTCTGGGGATCCAACAATGTAGACACCCAGTGGCACTGACGGGAGTTCAGCTGTGAAAATGGCCCAGCCTGGCAGCTGGATGCAATCGGTCCTCCCTTTGTGTTTCTAACTTGCACGCTGAACAGTAAACTGGGCTCCAATCATCTGAGAGGAGCTTCCAGGAAAAGTCCTAAAGAACCGGAGCCACCTGGAGGAAGCAGTGTAAGAAGAAAGGCCGTGATGAGATGGTCATAGCACCCTCGGGGGGAGGAAAGGAGAAATCACATCCGTGGAACAAGAAGAGTGCGATTAAAGAAGGAGAGCCTTTGGAGAACCTGGGGTATTGGGAATGTCAAGGCCCTGAAGACCCAGCACAGCCACAACTGAGCCAATGTCTGCGGCACTCTGTATTCTCTGTGCCACTCCAGCAGAAGGCAGGGCTCTCCTCTCCTGGACTCGGGTCCCAGAGCTCGTAAGCAAGAGCTTAGCCACATTTGAGACCAGCAAGGGGATGGAGGATGTGCACAGGCCAGAAAGAAAGAGGTGAGGAACCAAAGGTCTGATGAGTCTGGCTGCCTGGGGAGCCTACAGTAAGTGGGTCCTGCTGGCCCCTGCACAGACCCTATAGAAGTTGCTCACTTCCCCCCCAAGAGACAGGAGGCGTCCAGGATCCAGGTAGGGAAGTGGCTGCTCTCAGAGGTTGGGAAGCAACTCATGCACGCAGAACTGGCTCTCCACTCCACTGTGGCCCAGGCCACTGCCCACAGCCTGGAATGCTGTGCTGTGCTGTGCTGTGCCTGCAGTGTCCTGGGCTACACTTGGGTTCAGGCCACCAATACTTACCAGCTAGGACTCCTGCATTGGCCTTGCCCTTGGCTTGCCTCTCTCTGCCCGTTTGTCATTTACCAGCACCAGCAGTTTCCAGTTTCCTCCCAAGAGTCACTTGGGTCCATGGCACTCCAGACTCTTTACTGCAGCAGGGTGGTCAGGAGACCCCAAGGCCCCAGAAAATCATGTGTCCCCCAGGAGGCCATGGGGGACCTGTGGGTTGGCCCCTGCCTTTGCCCCAGCCACCAAGTATATATCTATTTTAATCCAGGACCCAGCAGGCAGGCAGCCAGGGTTACCCTGGCATGGGGTCATCAGGCTAAACCAGGGCAAAGGGAATGACAGTGGCCCAGGGGAGACCCTGCAGGTTGGGGGAGGGCAGAGAGAAAGGGGTCTATGTTAGGGAAGGGAGAAAGAAAGGGGCCTCCTTCAAACTGGTATTAAGGATGAAGATACAGCCTGCCTGGTTTCTCCATGACAGATATTGAGAGTGATCTGGGAGCACACCAGTGCAGAGAGAAAAGAGAAGTGAACAGACAGGACACAGTGACCAAATCAGAGAGAGAAGGAGGTGAGGGGGAATTATATCCACTCAGGGACAGCAGCATCAATGACTTGGCCTCCTGTTCTACCTGCTCGAGGGTCTATAAGTTCCCCCCTCCCCAAAAGAACCCAACCTCTTTCCTCCCACCAGGACACTCAGTCTTGGTCCAGGGCCCCAAGAATCTATGAACCCTTTCAACACCCATCTCTGCTCACTGACTACATAGGAAATAAGCCAAGCTGATGGGGTGGTGGAGAGGGGCCTCCTGGGAAGAGAGGGGACAATGGAGAGGGGGAAAGGGTGTCCCTTTGTCCCTCTGCAGGCTTGGGAGCTCAGATCCACACAAAGACCTTTACAAAGGGCTCTCAGAGGAGGAGATAAATGGAGAAGGAAGGGAGGGGACAAGAGAGACCCCAGAGCTGGAAATGCCCCTCCGTGAGTATGGGAAGCAAGATGGAGGTTGTTCTCACAGTTCTGTAGTCAGCTACAGAGCTCAGGGGGAGAGAGAACAGGGGGGGGGCTCTGAGAGTGGGGTTCATACCTCCATGGGGAGGAGTGGAGAAAACGGGGGTCCAGAGTCCCCACCCACATACTGGCGGCGACTGAAGGAGAAATCACTGTGCAAAGGGGACACAGATCTAACCCCACGCCATTTCCAAAGAAGCAGGTACTCCACAGATGCTGTGTCAGACCCCTTCCTCTTGCAGCCTTTCAACTGGCTGGAGCAGGGTCAGGTGCTGTGAAGGCTGAAGGCCAGGCTGCAGATGGGAGCTTCCCAGGGAGAAGTACCGCTGACCAATCAGGCAAAACCTTGACCTCATACCACCAAAGGGCTCACTCCCCACTGAAAGGCCCAGGTGGAAAAACTATTCAGCTCAGCACAGTGCCTAAGAGGAGCCCCGCAGTCATGGCTGTGTCCAACACTTTGCAGGGTGACAGAATTGGCTGTTGTTTGTTTGTTTGTTTGTTTGTTTGTTTGTTTGTTTGTTTGAATAAAAGGTGCCACTGTTGATGACGTCAGAGAACGTCTTTCCCCAACTGGCTGTCTCTCTCCCCAGTGTGGCTCCCAGGGATTGAACTCAGGTTGTCTGTGGCAAGTACCTTAAGCTCTGAGCCATGTCTCCAGCCTGAAAATGCTGGGTTTTTTTGGTTGGTTGTTTAGGCGTGTGGTGCGAGCGTGTGTGTGTGTGTGTGTGTGTGTGTGTGTGTGTGTGTGTGTGTATTTTCTAAGACAGAATTTCTCTCTGTAGCCCTGGCTGTTCTGGAAAACAGCTCTGTAGACCAGGCTGGCCTCATACTCACAGATCCGCCTGCCTCTGCCTCCCGAGAGCTAGGCCTCCCGAGAGCTGGGATTGAAGGTGTGTAATACCAAAAAGGCTGTTTTTAAAGTCAGCATTGCTAACTGACTGGTAGCCTGCCTGCAGAGTCAGAGGCCTCAAGCATACGGTTGGTTCTCCACACAATCAGACCCACTCCTCTACAGGGGTTTAATGCAGATTCATAGAGGAGTCAACCAGGTGACCCAGAAGGCCTTCAGATGGGAATAGAGTCTGACTGAGCACCTGCAACAGGCTGGAAACACTGTTTCTCTCAGTTCCTCAGATCCCTCACTAATCATGCAAGCCCCTGTTCTCACTCTAATCTCCTAGGCATAGGAGCAGAGACCCCCAGCTCGCTCATTTCCCACCTGCTACCAGATCAGCCTGGGCCCTGGGCACATGGTATTTCATAACTAGCCTTCCCTCATTTTGTCTCCAGGATGCTATAAGCTCGTTGGTATCTCCAGGCTTCATCTAATCACACACACACACACACACACACACACACACACACACACACACACACACACACCTCCCAGAGGAGCTTCCAGGCCAGTCTGCTCCTCCTACACCATCCCCAGCTGACCTCAGCACTGCAGCCTGCAAACTACAGAGTGACAAGAGAAAGAAGATGTCATTCAGGACAGAGTGTGAACAGGCACAGACAGTGCCACCTGCCCCCCTGTCTCAGAGCTTGGTAAAGTTAGCTAGCTCTTCCCAGAAGCCTGTTATGGTGGGTTCCATTCCCCCTATTTCCCAACTGAAGTCACTGAAGCTTATAGGTGGGGAGTCATTCTGCCCAGAGCACCCACCTAGGAAGTAGTAAGAAATGTCTCCCCTAGCTAGCCATATCCTCAGGTACCTATTCCCGGAGCTCTGAAGCTTTCTTTCTGGCCCTCTGGAAGTAGCTTGCAGTCACACAAGCAGGGAGGAATTTTGTAGGAAACAAGAGAACTATAGAGAAACCTCCCCCCTGCTGTGACTCCATTAAAAGGCAAAGGAATACAGGAACCCTGCTTAGCATAGTGAGTGGCTAAGGGTCAGGAGGCCGTCTGGGTGCCTCACAGGGCTCAATGCAGTCTGCCAGCTGCCGCTGTGGGAGCTGAGGGGGCAGTAGAGGAGGGGGACAGTCTGGCCAGGCTGGGTCTGAGCCGAACGCCCACAGATGGCCGCAACTCGGTGCCCAGAAACACTTGCTTTTGCTCCAACTTCATTCAGCTAATGTTGTTACAGCTTGGCAACTGCCAGGCACCCCTGCCCCACACTTGGGCCAGCTCAAAGAACAGTCAAGGTCATGTCCAATCGCCCATTAGCCCCCTGCCCAGCATAAGCTTTAGGGTGGAACGGGGCAGGGGGAGGGGGGAGTAAACTGCCCATTTCCAAATGCCATACCTTAGGGCTGCCCCTGCCCCAGTGCACTGTGCCTCAGTTTCCCCCTCAGCACTGACACACTCAAGCCAAAAGGCAGAATGGGGAGTGCAGGAAAAGTGTTAGAGGCCTGAGGGAATAAACCCTCTGCTCTAAGCAGCTAAGTAAAAGGAGGCAGGGGATATTCATGCAAAAGCCAGAACTTGGCAGTGGGAAGCCAGAAGGCTTAGAATAGTGAGTTACATCCGCTACAGCCACCCTCAGCACAGTCATCTCTTCTAGATGCTTGAGTCATTCCCCATTGCTCCCCAGGCCATCGACACACACACACACACACACACACACACACACACACACACATAAACACAGACACACACACTCACTTACACACAGAGACACACACATAAACACACACACATAAACACAGACACACATGCACACACACTCACACACATATAAACAGACACAGAGACACAGAGACACACACACACACACACACAGACACACACACACACACATATAAACACAGACACACAGACGCACACACTCACACACACAGAGGCACACACATAAACACATGCACACATAAACACAACACACACATGACACACACATAAACACACATACACACACATAAACACAGATACACACACACATACACACACATAAACACAGACACACACACATAAACACAGACACACTCACACAGACACACACACACATAAACACACACACACATAAACACACACACACATACACACACACAGAGACACACACATAAACACACACACACATATAAACACACACACACACTCACACACACATAAACACAGACACATGCACACCCCAGACCTGAAGCCCCCTCCACTCCTCTGTCCTACAAAGGCTGCTGGAAATAACAAGGTTCTGATTCCTGATGAAACCCATCACACTGTTCACTGTTTACAAAGACTGGGCACCCCACAGGAGGGGAGAGGATCACCCTAAAAGCACTTCTGGCCAACTGTGCCCCACAGGTTCCACCAGCCTCCCTGACTCTCCCCTGAATGAAGAGGCCTGGCCTATGCCTGCCTCCACCCACTGTCTCAGGTCAGTCTCCCACACAGCAGTTTGAGACTCTCAGCCTCCCCCGGCCATCAGACCTCTGACAGGCTCCTCAGGCCTCAGACCCTCACACTTCTGCTACACTTTCTTTCCTGGCGGGCCAGACGAATACTATCGCAATAGCAATGATGGTGTTGATGACCATAAAGATGACCACAGCTTTATCACATGTTGCCAATGTGCCATACACTGTATTAAAGGTTGTTAGAGCAGTGGGGGAAACTGAGGCACAAAAAGGTTTATCATCTACTTATCCATACACATTCCTAAAACTGCTTAAAAAAACAAGTCATTGCTGAACTCAGTATCATTCCCAAGCCCTCTGGGAAGCTGCAACCCCAGACAGTCTCCCCTGTAGCAGAGAAGCTATCTGCCCCTGCAAGACAGATACACAGGAAGGAATAGAGTTGGAGTGTAGAAGCTGACCAGAGAAAATAGGGAAAGGAAGTCTCTCAGCTGAGAAGCAGACCAGGGTGCTGGGCCAGAGGAAGCAAGAGAAAGGAGATATGGCCAGAGGGCTCTTTTCACTTACTCTGTACCTCTGGCCATAAACCATCAGCTGCCCTACTCCCAACCTGCCAGGAACATGTCAGGGACGTGGCCAGCAGGACAAGCAGTGCCCAGCCCAGGATGTCTACACTCAGACTTCTACAGACCCAGATCCAGACACCCCATACCTCCTCAGTCATTTCCCCTCCTGCATCTCTGCAGGGGCAAGACCCAATCCCTGGCCAAGGTCTCAGGGTCCCAACAAAGCCAGGCCTGTCCCCTGGGAGTGACACCTGGGCAGGGCAGCAGGTAAATAGAGCCAAAAGGGCAGGCAGAGAGCCAGACATTATAGGTGAGTTCTTGGCTCAACAACCTACCCTGCTCGGCCCAGGTTCTTGGAGTCGAGTGTGGGTGTCGTAATAGAGGTGAAGGAAAAGACAAGGGCAGATGGTCAGCTTCCTGGACATTCAGTAAGGGAGGAGGAACTGCATCCCACTCCTAAACACACAGTGTGCAAACTTCTATGTGGTCCTGAGAAAGGCTGGCCAACAAGTTCCAAACACCCCATGCCCTACCCTCCATGAATCCTCTACCCTGTGCCAAGAACAGATTAAAATGGAGAACCCCCACTTCCAAGGCCTCTTGACAGCCCCAGGCATCTCTGCATTCAATCCCCTTCCTATGCAGGCCACGTCCCCACCTTCAATCCCTTCCTCAACCCTTCTTTCCCTAAGCTCTGAGTCCCACTGAGATTCCATGCCTCCCCTCTGGGTCAGTGAATGCCTACGAGTCTCTAAGATCCCTGTTTGAAATGTAACCTCCTCTGGGGAGGGCTTCCCAGACAACCTGAGGCAGGACAGATCTGGACCCAGATGACAGCACATCTGGTTGGAGGGTGAACGTCAATGAGACACTAACCTCATGAATGGACTAATGCCGTTAGCCCTGGAGTTGGCTACCATCTCAGGAGTGAGTCTCCTAGAAAAGGAGAGTTCCCGCAAAGGAAAGGGTTTGCTAAATGAAGAGACGAACCCCAACAGATCCAGTGAAAATCCCGACACTCAGGGCTGAATTGATGGCTTGGTGGTTAAGAGCAAGCACCACTCTGCTGAAGGTCCTGACTTCAGTTTTCAGCACCCACATGACAGCTCCTAACCGTCTGATGCTGTCTTCTGGAGTGCAGAAGTGCGTGCACGCAAAGCATCCATAGGCGTAAAGTACATGAGTGGATAGACCTTAAAAAAGAAAGAAAATCCTGCACGTCTACAACTATGGAGGAAAAGGTAGGGGACACTTCAAGATACAGGTGCAGACAAGGTCGTCCTGAGCAGCGCTCCAATCCCATAGCGAATAGTGCCAACAACTGACAAGTGGGAATTTGAAACTCTCTGCACGGTAAAGAAAACAAATAACCAAAGGACCCGGCCTTCAAGAATGGGAGGAAACCCTTGCTAGCCACACAGACAGAAGATAAGGTCCAGAATGTCAGGAGGGTCAGTTGGGTCCCTGGAACCTGCATAAATCCCAGCCTCATAGGCAGAGACAGGATCAAGGTGCCGGAAGAGTGGTCTGGGACGATTAACGACACCAACCTTGGGCCTCCACATACACACGCACACGCCTACACGCATGCAAGCATGAACAGGCACATACACAACATACACACAGAAAAGCCTAGAAAATTTGTAATATAAAAAAAACATAGAGATTGAAAATTATTAAGGAAGTCATCTGATGTGGATATCTGATCTGATGTTGCTATCTGGTCTCTGCATATACAAGCACGCCCTCACACACGTGTGGGTACACAGCCATACAAACACATACATATATACCACACACAATAAAGAGATAATCCAATAACCCTCTTAACAAACAGGCTAACGAAATAAGCAGATGGTTCTCACAAGGTGAAGCAGACACTGGGAGGACTATCCAATCTCACCAGCCATCGGAGAAATGCAAATTAAAACTAAATCGAGGGATCCGGGAGTGGTAACACACACCTTTAATCCCAGCACTTGGGAGGCAGACACAGGCCGCTTTCTGAGTTCGAAGCCAGCCTAGTCCACCTATCAAGTTCCAGGCTGGGCAAGGCTACACAGAGAAACCCTATCTCAACAACATACTGCATTGAGGAGCTGGAGTGATGGATCTCTGGTTAAAAGCACTGGCTGCTTTTTCATTAAAAACAAAAAAAACAAAAACAAAACAAAACAAAAAAACAAAAAACAAAAAAACAAAAGCAAAACTGAGCTCCCAGCACCTACAGGGTTCCTCACAACCACCTGGTAACTGCAGGCTCAGAGAATCCTATGCCCTCCTCTGGCCTCCACAGGCACTGCTCACCTATGACGCAGGCATGTCAAAACACCTGTACGCATAAACTAAAAGTAAACAAACATTTCAAAAGAGAAAACCAGGTTGGACTTTTATCTCATTCCAGTCAGAATGACAGTCATTAAAACGTTAGGACGCAGGCAAAAGGCAACTTCTCTAACCCCTGTGGAAGGCAGCATGGAGGTTTCCCAAACACTAACAACAAAGCTTCCATCTGACTCAGCTACAGCACTCCTGGGATCCTGGACCCCACAGATCCACATTCACACATCACAGAGTCATCGGTGTTTACTCCAGCTAAATTACATAGGACCTGGTCCAAGTACCCGCAGACTGACTCATAGCCATCCAAAACTCCAGTCCTAGGGGACTCAGTGCGCTCTTCTAGTCCCTGCGGGTACCAGGGACATAACTGGTACATAGGCAGATATGCAGGAAAATGCCCATTATAAAACCGACCAGGATGCCCTTTAATAGAGGAATGGATAAAGAAGATGTGGTTCCCGGCTGGGGATAGAAGGCAACAGGGCTTGCCTAGCATGCATAAAATCCTGGCTATCATCCCTAGCACCACATAAAACCGTGCCTGGTGGGATAAATGCCAGAAATACCAGCACTTTGAAGTTTAATGGATGAAGATCATCCTCAGCCCTATAATGAGTTCAAAGCCAATCTGAGCTATATGGGACCTTGTCTTTAAAAAAAGAAAAGAAAGGAAAATTAGACTTTTGGTTCCTATCACCCATATGGTGTCTCATGACCATCTATAACCCAGTTCTGGAAGACCTGACACCCTCTTTTGACCTCCACAGGCACCAAGCACACATGTGGTTCGCCTACAAATATGAAAGCAAAACACTCAACACATATAAACTAAGACGATCTTTAAAAGAATAAGAAGAGAAAATGTCGTTTGTGGGCTGGGGAGATGGTTCAAGAGGTAAAAGTGTGTACGAACCCAGTCATCTAAGCGTGGGTCTCTGGATCTGCGTGACAGTGAAAGGCAAAAGCTGACTCTGTGAAGCTGCCCTCTGATTGCCACTGCAGGTGTGCACACACAACAATAACAAGTAAAAAGTTTAAATTTTGTGTGTGAGTGTGTGTGTGTGCGTATGTGCATGCATGTGTGTTAGGTGTGGTATGTGTGTATGCATGCGTGTGTGCATGTGCATGCATGTGTGTTATGTGTGGTATGTGTGTATGCATGCATGTGTGTTAGGTGTGGTGTGTGTCTGTGTGCATACATGGTAGCCAATGTTGGGTGTCTTGCATGTCTGTGGCGTGTGTGCACATGTGTGTGCAGGTATAGTCAGAGAGGTAAGAGGGGGATGCTTGGTGTCTTGCCCTGCCATCCTCCATCTTGTTTCTTTGATAAAAGATTTCTTGCTGAACCTGGAGCTAAGTTAGTGGCCAACAAGCCTCATCAATTCTCTTGTCTCTGCTTCCTGTGACATTGGGGGTTTTATGGCGTATGTGGCTTTGCCCCAGTTTCTATACAAATGCTGGGATCTGAACTCAGATCCTCAGGCTTAGGTGGCAACTACTGTTACTCACTGAGTCATCTCATGGGGCCCATCATAGTTTTTGAGACAGGGTCTCTCATTAGTGGGGGAGCTCATCCATTCAGCAAGACTAGTCAGCCAATAAGCATCCAGAATCCTCCTGTCTCAGCATCCCCAGAACTATGATTACAGATACACCTACCATGCCTGGCTTTTTACCTGGGTACTAATGATTTAAATTCAGATTGTTATGCTTGCCAGGCAAGCACTCTATCAACTGAGTTGTCTCCCCCCCCAAAAAAAAAACCATTCTAAATGCGCCCAATATTAGGATGAGCTATGGTAATTAAAATTTAACAATCAGATAGACATGGTGGTGCATGCATTTAACCCCAGTACCCAGGAAGCAGGGGTAAGCAGATATCTGTGAGTTCAAGACCTTCCTGGTCTACATAAAAAGTTCCAAGCTAGTCAGAGCTACACAGTAAGACCCTGTCTCAAAAAACAAAAAAAAATTTTAAAAAGAGAAAGAAAAGATATCATCCATTTCAGACATTCTATTCCTCTAGCAGAAACTAAGACTCTCAGTAAAGCAGACATTCTGTTCTTCTAGAAGAAATTTACAAAGACTCTCAGTAAAGCAATGTAAACACACACAGTGCTTGAAGAGGGCAGGTGGGTGAGAGAGAGGAAATGCAGTACTGGAGAATAAAGAGTGGACATTTGAAGGAGAAGAAGAAGAATGAGAGAAGGAAGAGACATGTGGGAAGGCTAGGGGCTTAATAGGTGAGCAGACGCAAGAGAATCGAGAGGCTCTCGCTGGGTGCTAAACCATTGTGATGCCCACAGAGCATGGGATGTCGGTCTCTTCTGAAGACTCCGAGATCACGTCTGTGGCTCCTCCAAGCCATTCCCAACCCTTCTGGCTTCAGCTATGGCGAGATGAGGAGGGTGTCATGGGAGTGGATATAGACATGCAGAAGTTTCTGAAAGGATGCTGGCACAACTGCCCGGAGCAGCTGTGCAGAGGCAAAAGTTTACACTGAAGCCAGGAGACACCTGCTCCAGTCTCCTGTGACTGCCACCCACTGCCGGCTCCAGCTGGTTGCCAAATCCCATCTCCTGCCTCACTGGTTTCTAACCTGGCTTCGTCCTATCAGCTCACTTCATCCGACCCTGTGCTTCTGTTGACCTTCAACCACACCTGACATTGACTCCATTGGTCAAACCCTGGTTTCTATCTTCACAACGTACCCTCTGCCAGGCACCCAAAGGAATTCAAGCCAGGAAGAGCCCAAGTTTGAGCAGGAAATCAAAGAGCTCCACAGGGTAGCAAGCCAGCCCTTCCCAATCCTGTCCATAAGGGTGTGGCTTTCCATTTGGTCCTCTCTCCTTCCACAGGATTCTCTGCCTTAACCCGTCTCACCACACATCACTACATCCTCTGAGCATCTGTGTGCTATAAAATGTTTGTTAAGTTCCTGGGGCTCTAAGTTCCGTGAAACTCAGTCTTGACATGAGACCCTTGCTTAGAGACTTACTAGGGAAACAATCTTTTGAATAGACATTCCCAGAGTGGCCCACCAACTCGCCTCTTGTTTCTGGGAAGAAAAGAATGTGTCAATTGAGGGAATGGTTCAGTTGATAAAGAGTCTGCCATGCACAGATGAGGACCTGAGTTCAGATCCTCAGAAGCCACGTGAAAAAGTCTGGCATGGATGGCATGCTTCCTTAGGCCCTAGTACTTAGCAAGGAGTGGGCAGAGATGGGAGGATCCTGGAGCTCACTGGCCAGCCAGACTAGCCAATCAATGAGCTTTGGATTCAGCGAGAGATCCTGTTTCAGAAAATAAGGTGACTAATCAAGGAAGACAACCTGATAACAATGGCCTCCACATTTATGTATGTCACACACACACACACACACACACACACACACACACACACAGGAGGGAGGTACACAGATAACCTAGAAGTGGTGCTTATCTACTCTACTGTCCTGGGATAGACCTCTGGACACTGGGGTTGTTCAGGCCGGTCTCTGGAACAGTAAATTGGAAACTGGAGCTGGACTATTAAAAAGGGGGAGGAACCTGGGTACCAGGCACCTCTTCAGTAGATGGAAACCTCTACTCTCCTCTGTTCCCCTGAGGGCTGCCTTAGCTTGCCTGCCCTTGGCACCACACTCTGCCAGGGGACATTGGCAAGTTCATACAGCAAGCAAGGAGGCAATAGCTGGCTTCTTGCCCATCTGGAAAGAAAGAAGGAATGAGGCCCTCCCCTCAGCCTCATAACATAGCCTCCTGTTCCTGCCAGGGACTGGGCCTGCCCCCAGACGGAACATAAAACCGAGGAGGAGGTAGTCAGCTGAGTGCCACCTACCCCGGTGCAGTGTCATTCTCTAGCTCCCTTTCTTCCTCAAGTCCCACAGAGGCCACACAGCAGTGCATAGGACTGGCATGGGGCATACCACAAGGACAGAACACTAGGGTGCCACAGAGTCTCTTCTCCCTCCTCAGGATACAACCAATGCTGCCGTCAAAATACCCAGCATGCTCCATTCATAGAAAGAGCTTCCTGATCCTTGTTGAGCTTTCTTACAACTATCAACATGGAAGCCTGCATCTATACAGCAGACGTAAGAACATATGATCACCAAAAGCCACATGTGAACACAGTCACATGGACGTCAGTCACAGGAGTCCCTGATGCTTGCCAGTAGAGATCTGTCTTCACATAGTGGAATACATCCCAGCCAGGAGAAGGAATAATCTACAACCATGTACAAGATTAAGGATAACATTCATGGCCATGGTGTAGGTAGATCATAACAGGCATAAAATCCACACTCCATTCCATTGATAAGAAAACCTCCACCAGGTCAGAGTGTTCTGTCAGAAGGCAAGGTAGTGAACATCCCCTTGAGGGGGAAGTCAATGAGTGGTAGGAGTGCTGGGCTGGAAAACATTTCTCTTCCTCCTCTTCCCACAACTGGCGATATCCCAGGGAATTCTATATCTAGGCAAGTTCTCTATGACCAAGTTATAAACTCCCTTTTTTTCTTGAGACAGAGCCTCACTATAAATCTGTCCCTTCACTCACAATCCTCCTGCCTCAGCTCTCTGAGCAGTTGGGACCTCAGGCATTCCGAACACTCGGTTCCTTAACTCTACGTGTGGAACACATATGTGTCTGAGTCACTAGAGAGCCTATACACGCAGCCAGAGGACATGTTGAGCCTCATAAGCCATGTTTGTAAGAGAGGAGCCACTGGGGCTGGGGATTTTCAGTGGTAGAGCCACCTAGGAGGAAGGCCCTGGGTTCGGGTCCCCCCCAAAAAAAAAAGAACCAAAAAAAAAAAAAAAAAAAAAAAGAGAGGAGCCACTCTCCTACCTCACCTTACCTCCTATCCAGCCTCAGACTCACTGTCTTCTCCATCATCATGCCCTTCCCAGAAGGCCTCGTTGTCTGTCCAGGCTCCTGGCTTGGTGGCCTCTACCCCTCTCATACCACAGCCATGGCCCAGAAAAGGGACTCATGGGGAGTCGGAGCGACTACAGAAAGTCTCTAAGCTTCTGTAGGAAGTCCCCAACACCCTCCATCCCAGAACTTTTGAGCATGGAACTCACTCTGCTAGACCTTTTCTCTTCCTTACCTCTGCTCCAGGCCACTATGGAAGCACCACTTCCTTCCTCAGCCAGTCACTCTACAGTCATCACTGACAGGCTGACCCACCCTTCTCCCACTCCTCCCCCCTCCCCCACACCAACCCCCACTAAGCACTGTTACCAGAGAAGAAGCATTTGTTCCAGTCGTCCTTTGCAGTCCTCTCCATCTCTCCCACCCAATGGACAGTCCCCTAGGGTAAGAGCAAGTGCTGTCTGATTTCTGCCTTGTCACCCACCTCCTCACCTGATGCCACTTGCTCAAAACTAAGAATCAATACGGAGCAAAAGGAACAACCAGGCCCCCATCTTGCAGGCAGTCTCTGGAAAGGGAAAAGTTACATTTGGGGAACAAAAGCCCCATCCTTCTGGGGCCAGGACACCGGAGTACTAGTAGTTCTGGCATTCACTTGAAGTATGGCATCAGGGGAGTCACTTCCCTTCTCTGAGACTTGGGGTGCTTATTTGTGAAAGAGAAAACAGTGGAGCAGAGTGAGTCTGGAGAGGTGCACGACAGCATTTGTGTCTGCAGCAGCTGTGTGGGCATGAGTACACTTCTTCCTACAAGAGTACCCATAGCTTTCATCACATTCTCACGGGGAGAATGTGTGGCTGCCTCCTGTTCAGAGCCATGAACCTCAGCTCTGGAGCGCTAGAATTCTAGCAAACTAGAAGAAGAGATAAGCCAACACACGGGAGTGAGAGCTGGGTTAGATACAGATCTCTGTGCTATAGATGTGACAATACAGGTGACTGTGGGTCTGCTAAACTTCTGAGGACTCCAGGCTGGGAGAAGCAGAAGCAGGAGAAGCAGCCCCAAAGGATGGCTTTAGGAGGGAGGAGGAAGAACCATCCTGAAGCTTCTTCCTCCTGCTCCCGCCACCATCAGACAAGCACCCACTTGTCTTGGATACGGCACAAGAGTGAGGAGGCGAGGCTGGCACCTAGAGATGCCCGCCAGGCCCTTTGGCGCCCAGGTCAGAGGAGCTTGGCGGGAACACTCAGGAGGGATGCCAATCCCCACCCTCCTTCCTCTTCAGGCCCCCACAGAAGCCTCGGGAGGGCTCAGTATGCACAAACCGTGAGGGCCAAAGAAACCAGCTGAGGACATGACATGGCTCAGCTGGGGAAGGGACTTGCTGCCAAGCTGGATGCTGTGAGTTTGATCCTAGGGACCTACATGGCAGAAGGAGAGAAGTGACTCCCACAGGCTGTCCTCTGACTTTCACACATGTACCATGGCACACACACACACACACACACACACACACACACACACACACACACACAATAAAACGGTTAAAAACATTAATAGTTAAAAAAAAAAAAAAGCTAACTGAGGGGTGTGTGGGGTCCAAGCTCAGGTAGTGCAAAGCTAGAGCAGGCATCACCCTCCAAACAGGTAGGAAGGGCAGGTCTCAGATTCAGGCCTGCCAGTGTAGTGATGGCTGTAGAGACAGAATGGGTAGGGGTGGGAAGAGGGGGGGGCCTCTCAGCAGAATGAGGAAGGTAACCTGCAAAAGAGACGGGGGTACCACAGAGGGCAAAGGGGGCATCATTAGCAGGAGAATAGCAAGGCTGAAAAGGGAGTCAGGGACATGAGCCCAGCCAGCCTTGGGGCAAGAAGTTGGCCCATGGAATGGGCTAGGCAGGAATGGCGGCTGGCACGTGTCTGTGGCAGTAGGAGGGCCCTGGCTGCCAGCCCAGATGCCTGGTGGCTTCTGAGCTGGGTTCCTGGGAGGGTGAGAGCCCAAGAGATGTTTATCCAGAACAAGAACGTGAGTATCACACCTCCTCCAGCAAGGGCTCCAGTGATAGGCAGAGGCTGCTCTTTCCTGGGCTGCATAGTCTCCTGAGAGTTGCCTGTGAATGGGGTCTTGGGTAAGCAAGAAAGAGCAGCCAGCCCAGCAGCCCCTGCTTGATCCAGGACCTGGGCACATGGCTGAGATGGAGCCTTATCCATGCAGATAAGGGAGGGGATGAGTCACAGCAAGCTCTCCCAAGAGGCCCCTGGAAAACAAGCTCATCCAAATGCAGACAGACACTTGTCCCTGAATAAACATCCCTGTCCCTGTCGCTGTCACACAGGGTACATACAAATCCCTCCCCCTCCTCCCCTGACTCACCCACCTCCAGTGCCCCTGCTTTCTCTCTCAGATCTCAGCCCAATTATCCATCCCTGTCGACCATCACATGACCAGTGGGCATCCCCCCACCATGTCAAAGCTGGCTGCAGGGAGAATGGGAGGGAGTAAGAGCTCTGAGCCCATGGAGACCAGAGAAGGGTCGGGGCCATGTCTGAAGAGCAGCAGAATGAAACAAGGAAGTGGATGGTCAGCCTGGAGAGCTCTGTCAAGCAGAAGGCAGGAGCATCAAGGTACAGTGGAGTACAGTGAGATGCCTCCCAGGGCTCTCTACTGGAATCCCCATCCCCCGAGCAGCTCAGACTCACCCTCTAAGGGGTAAGCCGGGATTTGAGATAGGGAGGGCTACTGCCTCCTCATCAACCCTGGACATCTTGCAAAGTAGAGGAGAGAGAGGCTCTGAGCTGGGGTGGGGTTTGAGAAAGGATATCTTAATGACTCTAGAGGGACAGGAAGTCTAAGAGCTCTATCATGTCACCCCAGTTCTGTGCCCATCACCAGTAACTGGGATACCCAATTCTTACTTCCAGGCTCCCTGAGTCCTCCCCCAGGCTCCATGAGAATCTAGCTAGGACACTAGCCACTTTAAGACAGAGATAAGAATCCGTCCCCAGATCTATCCTTCATTGTGACCAGTCACTGCCTGCTTGCTACCTTGCTGGATAGGGCATTTCATTTTCAAGTTCCCAACCCTATGCCTGTGCCTATGGCATATAACCACAACTATGCTATCATCTGCACCCTAGAGGGACAGCCAGTCAAGTGGTGCAGAGGGGCATTGCCGACACTCAACACACTCACAAAAACATGTGCATAAGCACACATTGCCATATTGTCTGTCCATACGGAGGTGCTGGGATGTGGTGGCAGGATGCGTTTGGAGTCAACACTAACTCTGCTGGCCTCCAGTGGAGAAAGAACTGAAGGGTCCCAGTCTCGCCCAGAACAAAGTCGGTATACAATCCCATACGGCTGCTCCCCCTGTCCCAGTGGAGAAGGAGACTAGGGTTCTCCCGGGGATGGACTAGAACTGGCCAGTCCCTGCTGATACAAAACACCGTGTGTCCCCCCCCCCCCAGGAAACCATGGAGCCTATGCAAAGCCTGGGGTGTCCAGCCAGCCTGCTTTCCTGGTCAACACTTTTTGCTCCTGGTCGCTTTTCAACTTCCAGTTTCCAAGACTCACCCAGAAAACAATAGGAGAGAGGAGAAAGGGGGACTCTAATGGACCCACCCACCTCCTCAGACCCTGCTGCCTCCCTACCCCAAGTAAGAGGTTACTAACCTTTCCCTCCTCATCCCAGAACTTTTGGGTGGTTCCAATTTCTCACTAATTGCCTGCTGCTTCCCCTCTCTCCTCTCTCTGCCTCTCTCTCTCTCTCTCTCTCTCTCTCTCTCTCTCTCTCTCTCTCTCTCTGCTTGTTTAGGCTTTTTTGTTTTATTGGTTTTGGTGTTTGTGGGAGTTTGAGTTTGGGGTTTGGATTGGTTTTAGTTTGCTTAAGAAACGATCTCACTATGCTGGCCTTGACTTATAATCCTCCTGCTTCAATTTCGGTAGCAGTGGATCACAGACCTGCCACCAACGTCTTGCCCTTCAAGGACACCAGAGGCCCAGGTGTGACCTCCATGGAACTGGCTGCAGGGCCCTCCCACTTTCCTGCCTACACCTTTCCAGACTCCTTACTGTCCCAGGTGGACCGGGCTCTGCTGTGTCTGCTGCCCGCACCCGGCCCGCAGCTCCCTACCTGAAGCAGCAGCCTCCTCCTCTGGATGGACGCCGCACCCCCGGGCTCAGAGCGCTCGGGCCGCGCGGGGCCCGGCGGAGTCCCGGGGGGCTGCGGGCCACAAGAAGGCAGAGGCTCGAGCGCCTCGCAGCACACCAGGCTCACGGTGCAGCCCATCCGGCCCGGCACCCGGCGGGCCCGGGGCGGGGACGCGGACTACCAGCGAGCCGGCCCGCCCCCAGCCCCAGCGACCTCTCGGCCCCAGGCGTCTGCGACGTGGGGAGAAGGGCAACGCCCCCGGCCCGCCCCGTCGGGAGTCCGCCTCCGCCTCCGCTACCGCTCCGCCAGGCAGTGGGAGTGCGGGGGCCCGGCCAGGGGCGGTGACACGGACGCTGGAGGCAGTCGGTAGGGAGGGGACCCGAGGGCGCGGGAACCCGGGAGGGGCTGCGGCGGAATCCCCGAGACTGGCTGAGCTGGGAGCGCGTGAAAGAGAGCAACGCCGTGACTAGTGAATGACTGAGAGACTGACACCAGAGAAGAGATCTGAAGGGACAGAAACGATGGCACGGAGGACGAGGGGGGCCCAGGGGTAGATCCGGCTCTGCACTGGGAAGAAGGGCGGGACGTGGAGCAGAGAACAGCAGGTTTGGGGATCGCTCTGTTCCCTGCTTACAGGTAGTTCCTCGAGCTCATGAAAGTAGCTCTGAAGTCCCTAACCCTTGGTTTCCAGTCACCAGGACCAACCACCCCATGTCAGACTGGCATAGAAAAAGGATGACCCCCAGCACCAGAAAGTTGAGTGAAGTCAGCGAAAGAGGCCACCCTACACCGAGCAGCCCACCTGAGGTTTCCATCCCCGGGAAGTGGGTACCCCGACACTGGCCGGGATCCCGCTGCTGGCTGGGGTAAGAGGAAGAAGAAAGATACTTGGTGGCCATTTGCCTTCTCTCCCCACCTGTGCCACTTCCAGTCCAATGACAGAAGAGACAACTCGAGGGGGAAAAACAAAAAAGAAAACCGAGCCCCCTAGCGTTTCAGTCAGCCTCTCTCCGCCATCTACTGGCAACAAGACAGAAAGACAGGAGCAGGTGCCTGGGAAAGGAAGCCCCTATCCTTGTTGCGTTTGTGTTTGAGACACCAACTGGCCTTTTGCCAGATGAGCTTGAAGGAGCCGCCCATTCTACCTCTGTGCCCTCGATCTTTCTCTACTACTTCTCCCTGGACAAGACTAGTCCAGCCCCCTTCAGGCTGGGCCTGAGTCACTCCCCAGGCAGGAGAACTGGGAAAGACTGCAGAGCCCACAGTCACAAGGGACATATTCAGGCAACAGAATCCTCCTGCCCACATCCCAACCAGACAGGCTTTTCCCAGGTGAGCACGGTAGTCCCTGGGCTTGGGGATCGGGTAGAGGAACCCTGAGGAAATGTCTGTAGAGAACTGGATCTATAGATGAGGAAAGTGGAGCCTAAGAAAGGGTGACCAGTCCAGGATGAGAGACCCTTGTCTTCTGACCCCCAGTCCTGGTTTCACACACTGCTCTCCTTGTCTTTCTTTTCTTCCTTTTCCTTTCTTTTGCCCGTGATCCACTATTAGAGGGTAGCTACCCCACCCACAAACTCCGTCACTCCTGTCTGGGAGGCTGGACCCCTGGCCTGGCCTTGATGACAGGATCTCAGCCTAAGTTCATCCTCCCTCAAGGACAACAGTATCCATCTCTGAGTCCCAGGGCCCTTCGGAGACAGAAGTAGAGTCCTACAAGAGAGGGTGGTGGGTTAAAACCAGGTACCCCACTCCCCACAGCCAACATTGGGTTCAGTTCCTACGCTGCACCCTCTGTCTACTTCTGCCTGCTTTCCCAGGGAACATACATTTTTCCACTCAGCTGGGGCTCTGGAAAGGATGAATGTGGGTCCCAAGGCAATGACACTCTGCTGAGGCTCATGGGCTGGCCGAGGGGAAAGGAGGTGACGTTCCCCAGCTGGGTGTCCCCATGGCACAGGCATCTCTCCGACTCCTAAGGAAATCTGAGTTCAGCTTACAGCTTTGTGATATTGGATTGAGATTTACCCTCTCTGTGCCCAGTCACTGTGTGTCAACGCTGTACTGGAGGCTACTAAGGGGATTGAATGAGACAAAAATGTCAGCAATGGTCAGGGTGACCAAAACCAGCAACGGCTCGATAAGTGGAGGCCACATTCACATCTTTATACATCGGTCTTCAAGACATAACTGGCAGCTGGGTGGTGGTGGAGCAGGCCTTTAATGTCAGCACTAGGAGGCAGAGGCCAGCCTGGTCTCCAGACCAAGTTCCAGGACAACCAGGGCTACACAGAGAAACCCTGTCTCAGAGAGAGAGACAGAGACACAGAGAAAGAGAGACAGGCAGAGAGAAACAGAGACAGAGATAGAGACAGAGGGAGAGAGAGGGAGGAAGGGAGAGAGAGATGGGGAGAGAGGGAAAGACAGAGACAGACACACAGAGAGAAAAAGAGGTAGAAAGAAACGGAGACAGAGGGGAGGGAGAGGGAGAGACACAGAGAGAGAGAAAAGAAAAAGTAACTGGGATTCCTTGCAGTATACTCAGTAAACTATAAGAAAAGAAACGAAAAGAAAAGAATTGTACTTCATTCCTCCAGTTAACTCATTGTGTGACCCTGGTATGCTCTCGTTCTCTCTCAAGTCTAGACCCTCACCCATCTGTATGTAAGGAGAGCAAGCAGCCGAGCCCAGAGAATCACAGGAGGTCACCTTACTTTCAAGTCTCCATGGCAGAAAAGGAAACCATCCTCAAGATCAGCAGGAACTTGAAAAGTGAGCTGCCCTGGGAGGTTCTTCTGTGGCTAAGCTGCAGGAGGGGTTTGAAGAGCATCACCTCAGGCCTGGCTCCCTCATGGCTCTCTACCATCCTCCTCGCAGATGCTGTCTCTGCCATCCTCCAGGGATATGGGGACGGGCAGGGGCCAGTGACAGACACCAGCGCTGAGCTACACAGACTCTGTGGCTGCCTGGAGCTGCTCCTGCAGGTGAGACCCTCCACCCTCCCTCTCCACCCTGCCAACTCCTTCCCTTTCAATACCCTAGAAAGCTTCTCCAGTTGTACGCCAAGCCACTGTCTTCCTCCCTTCCCAGGCACCGTCTGCTTTCTCAGTGAGCAAGTCTTTCATGACACAACTTTCTCCCAGAAGCTAGGACTGGTCTTCATTGTTTTCTCATGTTTATCTCCTGAAAGACTTGATGTATAAACATGAATATACCTCCTCTCCCTCCTCTGACTTCCTGACAGGGAGCTGCACTTCTTACCACACTGTGTCCACCTCCCATAGCACATCAGGATTGCACCTGTCTCAGGGCCTTTATCTTTCGTTGCCTCTATCCGGAATGCTATTCCCTAGATATTAGTATGACATTGGTGCACATGGCCCTCAAGTCTGGAGACTTCCTCAGGTTAAAATTTCAGACATCCCCCCTCCTCCTCCTCCTTCTCCTTCGTCTTCTCTCTCTCTCTCTCTCTCTCTCTCTCTCTCTCTCTCTCTCTCTCTCTCTCTCTCTTTTTCTCTCCACAGCCACCATCACTATCTTAGGGTTTCGCTGTTGTGGACAGACACCATGACCAAGGCAACTCTTATAAGGACAACGTTTAATTGGGGTTGGCTTACAGGTTCAGAGGATTCATTATCATCAAGGTAGGAGCATGGCAGTGTCCAGGAAGGCATGGTGTAGGAAAAGCTGAGAGTTCTACATCTTCATCCGAAGGTTGGCATGAGACTACTGGCTTCCAGCAGCTAGGATGAGGGTCTTAAGCCCACACCCACAGTGTCCTGCCTACTCCATAAAAAGCCACACCTACTCGAACAGGGCCATACCCTCTAATAGTGCCACTCCCTGGGCCAAGCATATACAAACCATCCCACTATCTAACACTCTGTCTGCTTTGAGAATTTAACTCCTTTATTCTCTGCAGCCTTGGTCATCGTTCACGGGCCTTAGACCAGGGCCAGTCCATAGTAAAGTGCTCAGTGTCTGTGAATGAATGAGTGTGAATTCAGGCTCAGAGAGATCAAGTATCATGCCCTTATCACACAGCCAGGGAGGGCAGAGGAAGATTCCCTCAACAAAAGGGCCTGTCTTCAGGAGCCCTTTCTTCTCCCATGTGCCTTCCCAGCATGCCAGGGTGCTAGGTAGGTTCCAGAAGGAGCCGCTGACATATGTTCCTTTCTCTCATCTTGGTCCTAGTTTGACCAGAAAGAGCAGAGGAGCTTCCTGGGGGCTCGGAAGGATTACTGGGACTTCCTGTTCACTGCCCTTCGGCGGCAGCGGGGCTACACAGAGCAGATGAACTTCATATGCTCACAGGACAAGGTAATGGGAGCAGGGGATGGGAAAGCGGGTGAGCTTTGTCCAGGCCTTCCCTAGATCCCGTCTCTCAGACCTGCTCCACTAACAGGAGGCTTCCCCTTGAATGACGAGGACCTCTCATTTGCCCCGGCTTCACGTCCAGCCTCACCTTTCTCCTCCCACCTTGGCCCACTCTTTCTCCCTCTCTCATTTGGCCCAGCTCCCCACCCTGATTTCACCCTCTCTCTGGCCCTCGTCACACCCTGCAGCTGAAGACCTCGCTAGGAAAAGGCCGTGCCTTTATCCGACTCTGCCTTGCCCACGGACAGCTGGCTGAGTCCATGCAGCTGTGCCTCCTGAACCCACAACTCACCAGGTGGGTTTGCCCATAGATGGTACTTGAACCCACTACCCTCCTTTACTGCTAAATGGATGACTGACAGTTAGGGATAAGGTAATGAGTGTCAAGGAGAAAGGACCTAAGAGACCCGCATGCAGTTTGGCATGCTCAGGCCTCTGCCCTCGGAGGCTGAGCTCAGCCACAACCTGCCTAGGAATGTCCCCTGTGGTACACTGATTCTCAGAGGTCAAGGGTAGCAATGGCTGGATGTGTTGTTCCCTCTTCACACAGGGAATGGTATGGCCCTCGGAGCCCTCTGCTGTGCCCTGAGCTCCAGGGAGACATCTTGGACTCTCTCTATGCCCTCAACGGAGTTGCCTTCAACCTGGACCTGCAACGGCCAGACCTGGATGAAGCCTGGCCCATGTTCTCAGAGTGAGCAGGCTCTCTGCCTCCAGCCCAAGCCGCGCTTCCCTATCCTTTTAAAGTTACTTTTTTGAGGTTACATTGTTTCCCCCTTCCCTTTCCTACCTCTAAACCCTCCCATATACTCTTCCTTGCTCTCTTCCAAACCCAATGAGCTCTTTTTTTCATTAATTGTTGTGAGATACACACACACACACACACACACACACACACACACACACACACACACACACACACACACACACACACACACACGAACACAAAAGGTACAACCCACTCAGCCTGTATAATGTTACTTGTACATGTTTTCATGGCTGACCATTTGGGATTAGTACAACTCTTCCCTGGGAAAGACTGTTTCTCCTGCTCTCAGCGTTCCTTAGTTCCCTCTAGCTCTTTCTGTAGGGTTGGGACATCATGAGCTTCACCCCATTCGTGTTAGCATGTCTGCCGTTGCTGTCCGTGTTGGGCTCAGGTTTAAGCAGTCATGTCAGTGAGACTTTATAGGTGTAGATTCTGACATTTCTAGAAGAGACAATCTCACGGCCCCCTCCCTGATCCTCTGGCTCACTTTTCAACCCCCTCTTCTGCAATGATCCCTGAGATCCACATGTAGTCATGTTGTATACAGGTATGTGGGACTGAGCTCCACAACTGTGCTTTTTAAGTGGTTGTGGTTTTCTATGATGGTCTCCGTCTGTAGCAAAGAGAACTTTCCTCAGTAAGGGGTGAAGGCTAACTGATCTGTGTATATACAGATAAATATTTAGGATGTAGTTAGGGATTGTGCTGGTTTAGTAAAGTAGCAGCTGTAGGTTCTTCTCCAAAATCTATGACTTCACCTACCACTGGGCAGTGGCCTACATTTCCAGTACCAGCATGGTTTCCCTCTGGCTGAACATGTCTTAATTCCAACTAGAGAGCTGTTGGTCATCTCCGAAGCACATGAAGCACTACTACACTGGTAGGGTTACCATGACAACCCACTCAGTCTGTAAACCGTTACATGAGCTCTTGTGGTTCATAGGTGTCATAGCCTCCCCCTGCCCCACCCCACCCCTTCTTGATCCCCACTCTCCAGCCTTCTCTTTCCTCAGTATCATTTCAAGCTAGGCCATGCTGCTAGACTAATGGGTCTGAGTAGAAAGTGAGAAGGATGGATAGGTGCTACGGTGCTGTGTAGGTGAAGCGTGGGATGGCTGGCTAGATGGTGAGTGGGAACCACTCAGGGGGAAGGTGAAAAACATGAAGGGTAGCAAGCTGAATGAGCAGGTCAGAAGCTGGGGCAGCCTCCACTAGAAGACCACGCTAACTAAAGCCCCAGATGTCCTGCCTCTTGGTTTCAGATCCCACTATTCCAGTCCCAGCCGGACCCGGGAAAGAAGACCCAGAAAACCCAAAGGTTTTCCAGAGGAGGTACCTCTGTCTGCCTTAGCCTGACTTGCTTCTTGAACATCTATTGGCACTCCCAAGTTGAGCAGGGCCTCCTGTGGGTATGCAGAGAGCTAAATGGGACAGAGGTGGTAGCATTGTGTCAAGCAGCAGATGGGAGGGGGGAGCAGTCTTGTTCCTGGGGAAATGCAGTAAGGAGGACAGGGAGCACTGGTGCCATCTGTAGGAGCCCCGTTGGGGCTCTCAGGAGGAGAGGGCAATAGAGATGGTTGGAGGCTTGCAGGAAATACCAGGGAGAAGGCCTCTACTGAACCCCCTGAACCAGATATTCAAATTGGCCTATGTCAGTTAAAGGAGTACTAAAGTGCTTGATTTCCCAATTAGTTCACAGCCCACATCTGACCCTTTCTAAACACAGCAGAAAGTCCTTGGGCAAGTTCCTGCCCTGCCTCCTAGGGGAGCTGTGTAGATGACTCAAGGCAACCCACAGGCCACTGAGCACAGGGCTCCTGGCTCCTGCTCCATTCTGATGTGACCGTTTAAGGTTGTCATCATTCCAGGAGCTTCCAGACACCAGACATGGCACCGTTAAGGACTCGGTCTCAGACCTTGAAAGAGTTCAAGGCCTGTTCACGGAGACACATGGGGAATACGTTGCAATCTAGGCTAAGTGTGTAGTTAGCCACCCAAGGCTGCATCTGTAGACTCAACCAACCACACATACAAAATATTTAGGAAAAAACAATTATTGCACTAGTTCTGAACATTGTGCATTCTTTTAACCTCAATGTTTCCCCAAACAAGGCAGTATAATAACCACTCACAAAGCACTGACACTGTGTGGGATATGAAAGCCATCTAAAAAGGACTTAAGCATTGGAGAGGATGAGCATTGGCTACATGCAAATCCTACGCCGTGCTATAGGAGAGTCTGGAGTACCCAAGGTTTTGAGCACCCTCTTGAGGTCCTGAAGACAACTCCCTTGGTATCAAGGGAGGCCGTAGACGTGACCAAGGGAAAATGGGAGCACAGAGAAGACTTCCCTGCTCCTACTGTGTTGAGGACCAAATCCAGGGCCACACACACTAGACGAGTGCTCTACCACCGAACATTAGTCTGTCAAGGATTCCATCACCATCTTACAAACCAAGAAGTCTTGTTCCCTTTTTATGGATGGAAATGCAGAAAGACAAAATCGAGTAGGAGGGAAAGGTGAAAGGAGAAGGTGGAGGAAATCATGGGGAACAAGATCAACCCAGGTAAAAGGGAGCCACCACTGACCGGAGGCATGCATAGGAGAGCTGAGATACCTGCCCGTTCTCAGCTCAGACTTGTGGGTCCTGTGGAGAGCTGTCTGAGATTATGTCTGCTCTGACAGCCTTCCCGGTAGGAGGCATTCAAATCCAATAAGAAGCAAGCATTTGTCCTCTCCTATATCCCAGATCAATGACCAGATGCTGATGCTGAAATGGGACTTCCCTACAGGTGAGATGCTCCAAGGGAGAGCAGCTGCAGGGACCAGAGGCTGGAGGAACCAGCTGTCTTCAAGATGCAACCACAGAAGACCTCCCACCTGACCTCTGTACCCCCTTGCAGCAAGACCATCTTCCCACCTTTCTGGAAGAGAAGAGGGAGGATTCCAGAAGCCTCAGCTGTCCCCAGAGCATTTGGGAAACAGGAAGGGAAGGATTTCGGCTAGACCAGGAGGGAGGCCCAAAGACCAGGAAATTGCTGGAAAACTCAACAGCCAGCATCCAGCAACAGAAGGGTGGGGCTAAGGATGTTCAAATGCAGCTGACAGGAAGGAAAGATGAAGGAAAAGGAAGTCTGCCAGGGACGGAAGGTCGGAAAACAACAGAAGGGATCCAGGAAAGGGCAGCAGATTGGAACCATGACCAGGAGCTGCTGGCCCCCAGCCTTCAGGGAAGGGAAGAAGATGCAGAGTTAGGATACAGGCATGGGTGGGATCAGCCTGGTGCTCTGGGGCAATCCTGGGTCCTGGGATCAAAGAAAGGTCCCACCACAGGGAAGCCACAAGAGTGGACAGGAGTAACCCATGCAACCGTGCAGAAGGATCAAACAGAAGTGCCCTTGCAGCAGGAGGTGATCAAGGTACCTGTCTATTGTCTCCTCTCTAACCTGATCTGCAGCTAGGGTTCTGCAGAGGTAGCCTGTGGCCATTATCAGTCCACCAATCAGTGTAAGGGGTCATTTGCTTGTGAGAAGACCTTCTGTAACTCAGGCTGACCTCAAATTTGCTATGTAGCCAGGCTGTCTTTGAATTCCTACTCCTCCTGCCTGTGACACACCCCCCGCCCCGACAAATCCTGAGATTGTTGGTATATGCCATCACACAGAGCTCCGCAAACCAATTGGCTTGACTTACGAGAGCTGCCATTTGGGGATGCTTTGAAGGTCACACAGTCTCCAGCTCACAGGGTGCCCCTACCTGTGACTGCTTCCCTCAACGTCTACATCTTTCATCAGTACCTCCTACCCAGCCACATCAACATTTGGGTTAGGGACTTCCCAGCAAGTCCTTCGGGAAGTCACAAAGTTCAGGTTCCCTTACCCTGGCAGAGGTCTCCCAGTGTCCAAGCTCTGTTGCTATACCCTAAGCTAGTTTTGACATGCATTTCCCACAAGTCCCCCAAAGATGGCTCCCAAGAGGTCCCTCAGCCTCCTTCCTAGCCAGAATCTTCCAGGTCCATGAACTTGGCAATTTCTGGAAGAGAAGAAACGGTAACCCCAAGCTCACTCAGCTCCCAGAAGCAAGGCTACAGCCTGATAAGAAAGTTCATCAGATGAACCCAGGGCTGGTGTTTCTGCCTTCCTCTTTCAACCCTTCCTTCCCCATTCTCTCCTCAGGAGCCTGGGTACGGCCTCCAGCTGACAGAGGTACAGGCCCAGTGTCAAGAGCAGCTGCAGGCCCAGGAAGGAGAACTACAGGCACTCCAGGAGCAGCTCAGCAGGTAATCTTGGCAACACCAGCAAGGGCCTAGGCTCCAGGATTTCTGAGTTCTCAGTGTACCCAGCTTATGCTGGGCACAACTCCAGGGTATTGAGGTCGGTGCCACCCTAGGCATCTTTCCTGATCCCATGAAGTTCACAGTTCCTCTCCTCCCCAGGTCCCACCCCAGGACCCCAGGAGATACCCCCTGCTCCCCAAAACCCCAGGAGTTAGTTACCCTTGCTACTTGTTCCTGCTTGACCTGACCCCTGCTGCCCATTTTGGGTACACTGCTGCCTTTCATTTCATTTCATTTCATTTCATTTCATTTATGAGTACACTGTTCAAACACACCAGAAGAGGACATCGGATCCCACTACAGATGGTTGAGAGCCACCATGTGGTTGCTGGGAATTGAACTCAGGACCTCTGGAAGAGCAGTCAGTGCTGTCAACCACTGAGCCATCTCTCCAGCCCACACTGCTGCCTTTTTATTCTACTCTGACTCCAGCATATTTCCAAATCTATCTCCCTCATGCAGCATTTAAAGATAAGATTCCACTCTGTAGCCCAGTTTGTCCTGAAACTTATGACAATTCTCCTGCCTCAGCCTCCTGGGTGCTGGGATTATAGTCATATACCACTATGCTATGGCATCTACATAAAGACCTGAAGGAAGTAAGGAGGCAGACTTTTGGACACCAGCTAGGAAGATGCTCCAGCCAGCAGAGCAGAAGTGGAATAAAGGTCCAGAGGTGGGAAATTGCACAGCAGGTTCAAGGAGAATCATGGGAGCCATTCTGGGCCCAGCCAGGTGAGGGAGGAAAGGTCTCGTGGACAATGGGGGCAGCTTAGAGGGAGCTTGGGAAGTTATCAAAATAGCCTTGGCTTTGAATCAAAGTAAGAAGGGAGCCATTACAGAGTCCAGGCAGAGGAGGGGTGTGATCTAGTATAGTGTGTGTGTGTGTGTGTGTGTGTGTGTGTGTGTGTGTGTGTGTGTGTGTGATGTGTGTGTGTGTGTGTGTGATTGGTGTCACCCCCTAAAGAACTTCTGTGTCCATTTGCAGTCATTCTCCATTTTGCTTTCATTTTTTTTTTCATTTTTTGCTTCATTTTTCAGTTCTTAGGCTTGACTAGTCTAGGCTGACCCTATTTTAAAGGGCCCACGGAACAAGACTAGAAGGTTCTTTCTTCACCCACTTGGAGTAAAATGACCTTCATCATGTTCCTGGAACCACCTCAGGGCCTTCCATCCAGCCCTTTCCTAGGCATGTTCCTCCTTCCCTTAGAGTCTATGCTAACATCAGCACTCCCAGGAGGCCTTCTTTCCAGACAGCATCTTCTTTTTTTTTTTTTTTTTTTTTTTTTTTTTTTTGTCGGAGCTGGGGACCGAACCCAGGGCCTTGCGCTTGCTAGGCAAGCGCTCTACCACTGAGCTAAATCCCCAACCCCTCCAGACAGCATCTTAATACACAGATGTCTTGGTTAGGGCTTCCATTGCTGTGATAAAATAACACGACCCCAGGAAACTTGAGGAAGAGAGCATTTATCTCAGTCTACAGTTCCGCAGAACAGGACGTTAGCAAGGGCAGGCAGAGCTGATGCAGAGGCCCTGGAAGGATGCTGCTTACTGACTCGTTAGCTCAGCTGCTTACTTCCTTTTCTTTTTCTTCTTCTTCTTCTTTTTTTTCTTTTTTCTTTTTTTTTTTTATTAACTTGAGTATTTCTTATTTACATTTCGAGTGTTATTCCCGGTTTCCGGGCAAACATCCCCCTAACCCCTCCCCCTCCCCTTCTTTATGGGTGTTCCCCTCCCCATCCTCCCCCCATTGCCGCCCTCCCCCCAACAATCACGTTCACTGGGGGTTCAGTCTTAGCAGGACCCAGGCCTTCCCCTTCCACTGGTGCTCTTACTAGAATATTCATTGCTACCTATGAGGTCAGAGTCCAGGGTCAGTCCATGTATAGTCTTTAGGTAGTGGCTTAGTCCCTGGAAGCTCTGGTTGGTTGGCATTGTTGTTCATAAGGAGTCTCGAGCTCCTTCAAGCTCTTCCAGTTCTTTCTCTGATTCCTTCAACGGAGGTCCCGTTCTCAGTTCAGTGGTTTGCTGCTGGCATTCGCCTCTGTATTTGCTGTATTCTGGCTGTGTCTCTCAGGAGCGTTCTTCTTCTTTTTTTTAAAGAGTTATTTACTTTATTTATCTGAGTACACTGTAGCTATCTTCAGACACACCAGAAGAAAGCATCAGATCCTATTACAGATGGTTGAGAACCACCTTGTGGTTGCTGGGGATTGAGCTCAGGACCTCTGGAAGAGCAGTCAGTGTTCTTAACCACTGAGCCATCCCTCCAGCTCCTTGCTTCCGCTTCCTTTCCTCTTCTTTCTTTTTTCCTTTTTCTTATCCCTTTCTCTTCCTTCCTTCCTTCCTTCTTTCTTTCTTTTTCTCTTTCTTTCAAGGCAGGGTTTTCTCTGAGTAGCACTGGCTATCCTAAAACTCGCTCTGTAGACCAGGCTGGCCTCAAACTAAAAGATAAGCCTGACTCCGCCCCAAGTGCTGGGATTAAAGGTGTACTGAGTGCAGCCCACTTTCTATAGCATCCAGGAGTTCCAACCCAGAGATGGCACCACCCACAGTGAGCTGAGCCCTGACACATCTATTATCAATTAAGAAAGATTTCTTCCCATATGACCGTAGCTCAGTATCAAGTTGACGTAAAAACTGGCCATCACGGGGGTGAGGGAGTGGGGAGGTGATCGGAGGTATTCAGCTTTGGCTGGTGACAGAAAGGGTGCAGCTGTTGATCTGTGGTTAAATTCTGAAGCAGGACTTCCTGAGACACTGGCTGTGGGGCTGAGAGAAAGAGTCAGGGACAACTGTCCTCAGGGGTGGGAAGATTGGAATGGATAGGCTTGTGTGAAAAGTGCAGGAGCTGAGCTTTGAACCTGTAATGTCCGGGATACCTGTCAGAGTCCTAAATCAGGCCTTTGGGCAAGAAGCCAGGTGTGATGTGCTAAGGAGAAGGTGGCCTGGGAGTTAGTGGAGATTCATGATGGGGTAGCAACTTACCAGTCTAGAAAGCAACCACTGCCTAGACTCACCACTTGGCAAAGGGACCATGGGCATCCAGCCAGTGACAGGGGTTCACCACCACCCAGTTCAAATTCCACAGACACATTCTCTCTACCAGCCGTGTTTGCTGTACCTATGTGACCTCGAGTGGGTAGGGGATCCATGTACAGTAAACAAAACCCAGCAAGTCTATCCTAAAGACAGGAGAGACTTTACAGGAAGCCACTTGCTCTCTCTCACCAGCTGCCCACTCAGCACTGGTGACCAGGGTCCCGAGTGCCTGAAAGTATAGAGAAGACAAGAAAATTCAGGCCCATGTCCAGACTTCTCTCACATGCCATGTGACCCGAGGCAAGAATCACACCCTCTTGGAGACTTCTGTCTTGTAAAACGAGGCTTATACTGCCCATCTGATGACCCTGTGAAATTGAAATGAAGCAAGACAGCTCAATGCCTGGCATATACTAGGGGTTCAAAACACCCTCACTCCTCCCACATCCACTCCCAACATCCCCGTTGGAAATATTTCAGTGGCTTCTTCTGCCCCGCCCCCGCCGCCCCGCCCCGTCCCTGCCCCGCCCCGCCCCGCCCCCACTGCATCTTGCCTTTCTTGCCCTCTTCCTGGGATCCCAGCCTCAGTAGCCTCCTTTCAGTCACTCAGGCAGGCTGGCCACTCCAACTTGCAGACTCGCACGTCTGACTTCAGTGCCTTGTCGTCTCAGATGACTCCCCAGCACCTTCTCTAGTCTCCACTTTAGCCTCTGGTAGGCTCTGTCACAAAATTCGGCTTAATTACCTTAAGTCCCACAGGAGCCTTGGGTGCAGCCACCAGCACACAGTAGGGGCCTGACAGATTTCCCTCCCACCCAAGCAATGCGCACACCCCAAGGTGATCCATTAAGTACCTAAGATCACTAAGCAAGAGCTCTAATGTTGATCAGCGCCCTCTACAGGAAAACTGAAGGTCAGCAACTAAGAAAAGTCCAGAGAAGGCCGGGAAAGAGCTTTTCATGGGTCTTTTGGAAGTTCCATTCTTGGTGAGATTTAAAGATACACCCAGCTTTGGGGCCTGCTAAATGGGTAGACTTTAAAATCAATAGTTCAATAGCTGGAGCGTAGCTCAATTGATCAAGTGCCTACCTGGCATGCATAAGGCCCTGTATTTGATTCCTGGACTCTCCAGCATCTACTCACCCCTTGCTGATGGTACACATTCCCAACCAAACCATGGAGTGAGAAGCTGGGACCACTTTATTTTCAATTTCGTAAACTTCTTGGAGCCTTCTAGAAAACCACTAACAACAAGAAGAAGATGCAAAAATAGAACTGAGGCAGTTCCAAACCCAAAACGGAGATTGAAACTTAGAAAAGCCATATTTTTCCTATTGCTTTTCAAAAGACAATGTAATATACCCACTAAAAATACTTTAAAGTAAGGCATAACCGCCTCAAGGCCTCCACTGCACCCTCCACATCCAGTTGTTCCTGGCCCAGATTCCTAGGCCTTCACACTCCTTCCAAGATAGGCCTCCAGTAAATGGACCTCCCCAGAGAGTTACATTTTAAAGTGGAAATTTTTTTTAAAAAGGGAGGAGAAGGAGGAAGGAAAAGGGAAGGAAAAGGAGGGGAGAGATCAGGAAAGAGGACGGGAGATGTTCAGTAGTGCCCAGTACAGGAATACTCAAGGTTAGGCCCTATTTCTATTCCTTTATGATTGTTGAGTCAATCCATAGATGCTCAGCTTGTATACATAGTGTGTGCATGTGTGTGTGTGCATGGTGTGCATGTGTGCGTGTGCATGTGCGTGTGCGTGTGTGTGTGTGTGTGTGTGTGTGTTAGAGTAGTGGTAGGTGTTTGCAGTGTGTACAATATGTGATACATATGTTGTGTTACATGCCTCTGTATATGTGTGGTATGTAGAAACTGTACCTATATGTTGACTCCGGCTTCTCCAGGGATTCCCATAACAAGTTCTGAGCCTTCCTCCTCAAAACCGAGTCCCCCCTGTTTCCAGGTGTCAGGAAGAAAGAGCCCTGCTACAAGCAATGCTGGAACAGAAGCAGCAGGAGGCTGAGAGGAGGGCTGCCATGTATGAGAAGGAGCTTGAAGGTCAGAGGGACCTGGTCCAGGCCATGAAAAGGAGGGTGTTGGAACTGATTCAGTAAGAACGGGGCTGGGAGCGGGGACTGGGGTGGGAAGGAAGGACGGCTGGTAAGGAGTGTGGAGGCCAGGCTTGAAGACTACCCCACTCAAGGGTTCTAGACCTTTCCATATGTGAGCTTGCTTCCTCCTGCCGGCAACCTGGTGCTGTCACTAATTACGTGTCCCATGTTACAGAGGGGAAAACTGAGAGCCAGCGATACTGACTTGGCCACTAAAGACAGACGGCCTGTGGACCACAGAGTCCTCTGGCAATAGTGCATGCTCTCACTTCAAGAACTGCTCTCTGCTCGCACTGTGGTTAGAAGAGATTCCCCTATCTCTTCTAGCTCACAAGTTGAGAAGGGATTAAAATAAGGAAGGGAAAACATGGACTACCAAGAAGTGACCTCACGTCTACACCTCCCTGCATGCTGGACTTCCTTAGACCTCTGGGCCTCTGGTTCCAGCTAAGGGCAGCTATTCTGGGTACCAGACTGAGCTCACCAGGGTTGACTCCAAACCTCTAAGCTCACTGAGACAGGAGACATGTAAAGTCTACTAGGCCTTCAGTCAGCTAGAGAGGTCACACACGTGTGCCTACACAGACATGGACATACATGTGCATTCCTTCCACGCAGCACTGGAGCTCCCCCACACCACTGCTGTCACCGCCCATGGAAATCAGCATGGCCAGCAACTAAATTCTTTTGCATAAAATTCCCACATTAAAACTGAAAAGGGAGCAAGGCCGGCTTGGAGAAAATTAACAAATAATTTAAGGCGGGTGGACAAAGACACTTAGCACAAGCCGGATAACCTGAGATAAAGCCCCCAGAGCCACGGTGGAAGGAGAGAACCAGCTCCAACCACACATATTGCACACTCAGGCCTGACACCCTAGCACTGGGGAGGTACAGGCAGAAGGGTTGTGAGTTCTAGAGCAGCCTGGACAATGTCTCAGAAAACAACAACAACAACAACAATATGTTTGTTAATTTGTTTAATTCACAAAAAGAATTAGAAGATAAAGATAAAGCAGGCTCTCAGAAAACAATAAAAGCAGGTGTAGGGCTGGAGAGATGGCTCAGTGGTTAAGAGCACTGACTGCTCTTCCAAAGGACCTGAGTTCAAATACCAGCAACCACATGGTGGCTCACAACCATCTGTAATGGGATCTGATGCCCTCTTCTGGTGTGTCTGAAGACAGATACAGTGTACTCATATACATGAAATAAATATGTCTTTTTTTTTAAAAGCAGGTGTAAATAACAAGAGAAATGGAGACATAGAAATTAATGTAGGGAGGGGGGAAGATGGCTCAGTGGGTAAAGTGCTTGCCGTGTAGACATGAGGACCAGAGTTAAGATC
Source organism: Rattus rattus (assembly GCF_011064425.1). Classification (NCBI taxonomy): domain Eukaryota; kingdom Metazoa; phylum Chordata; class Mammalia; order Rodentia; family Muridae; genus Rattus; species Rattus rattus. Next base: position 147,592,084 of record NC_046157.1, read on the forward strand.
CCCAACAGCTACAGAAAACCCAGGGGCAACTGAGCAGTGGTGGCACATACCTGTAATTCCAGCATGTGGGAGGCAGAGGCAGGTGGATATCTGTGAGTTCATGCCAGCCTGGCCTGTGGAGCAAAGTCTAGGACAGCCAAGGGTACACAGGGAAACCCTATTTTGAAAAGCAAAACAAACGAACAAACAGACACAGCAAGATCCCTGGAGCTTGCTGGCCAGCTAATCTAGCCAAATGGGTGAGCTTTGGATTCAGTGAAAGATGCTGCCCCAAAAAACAATGGGGAAGTAGCTGAGAAAGACATCCGAAGTCAACCTCTGGCCTCCACATGCATGCATATGAACACACACACATATGCACACATACACACATGCACACCAGTCTAAGGACCCTAACAGCCTCTCCAACTGGCAGAGGTTTCCAAAATGAAGAAACTAAAGTCAAGTAGATTACCAAATAAAGTATGGCAAAGATTAAAAATATGCATTTCAGGCTCTGATGGACAGCAATCTTTCTATCTCACTAAATGCTCAGCACAATAAACAAAAGAGAGAACTCGCAATTCATACCTAGATATGGCATTGTGAAATTTCAGAAATGTCTTTCAAAGAGAAAGAGCGTGTTTTCAGATTACCTAGAGGAAAACACAAAGCACATAAGAAAGATAGGAGAATTCAGCATGTGTCAGCATCTGTGATGTGATAATTCTCAAGTTCTCAGAAAAGCCAACTCTTGGCTTAGAATCCCATGTCCAGATAAACCATAAAATTAAATGGTGAAGGTGAGGGCGAAAGGCATTAATCAGATAGGACTCAGAAAATCCAACTCCCACACAGCCTTTCTTAAGAAGTTGGTTGAGGATGTGCTCCACAAGAAGGAAGTAAACCAAGAAAAGAGAAGATGTGATTCAGTTCCACCTAGGAGAAAAAGACGGGGAAGAATCAGGAGAATGCTTGCTGTGGTGGAGGATCTGGGAGCAGTCAGGCACAGTGGTGCATGCCTACGATCCCAGTACAAAGAAGACTGACACAGGGGAATCACATGTTCAAGACCAGCTTGGGCTACTAGAAAGAACCGGTCCACAGCAATGGCAGTGGTAGTGGTAATAATGATGATGATGATGATGATGATAATAACGAGAGGGAAAATAGTATGTTAAAAGCAGATAATACAATGAGTCAAGAAAGACAGAGGGCTGGAGAGATGGCTCAGCATTTAAGAGCACTGGCTGCTCTTCGAGAGGACCCAGGTTCAATTCCCAACACCCACATGGCTGCTAACAACCATCTGTATGTAACTCCTGTCCCAGAAGATTAGCCACCTTCTTCTGACCTCCTTGGGTCCTGTATGCATGTTTGCACAGACATGTGTGCATAGACACATAGCAGGCAAAATACCCATATACATAAAATAATAAAAAATGAAATTAAAAGAAAGGCCATTAGAAACTTTCAGAAAGTCCAGGAGTATGGCTCCCACCCATAACTCTAGTACTCAGGAGACTGAAGCAGGAGGATAGCCACTGGTTGAAGAGTAGACTGGGCTACAGTCTGAGATCCCACCTCTGTGCCTTTCAAGATAGGAACAAGAGGGCTGGCAAGATGGTTCAACAGGAAAGCACTTACCACCATGCCTGGCAGGTTCAGTTCCTGGGATCTACATGGTAGAAACAGAGTCCAGAGAGTCCTCTGATCTTGTGTGTGTGGTAGTGTGTGTCTACACTCATATATAGTACAATAAATTCGCCAACATAAAGTTAAAAACACAGCTGAGTTATCTGGGGAACATGTATTATCTAAGAATATGAATGCTATTCATTTGTCTTATTAATTTTGCCTGGTTTTTGTCATGTTGGCGATTGAACCCAGTACTGATGGCTGCTAGGCAAGCCCCACCCTCACCCCTACTGAGTCACAGCCTCAGCCTCTTGCCTTCTCCAGTGCTAGAATATTGTCCAATAATTACTCACAAAAGACAATTGGAAGCCAGACAGTTGTGGCCCGCAGAAGGCAGAGGCAGGAAGATCTCTGTGTTTGAGGCCAGCCTGGTCTGCAGAGAGAATTCTAGGACACCTAGGGCTACACAGAGAAACCCTGTCTCAAAAAAAAAAAAAAACTAAAACAAATGATGACAATTGGAATGATAAGACAGAATAAGGAAGTAAGGAAGCGCCTGGGCAGATGGTCAGTTGGTAATGTCCTTGCCACAGAAGCATGAGGACCTAAGTCGAATCCCTCCCTCTCAATACTAAAACCAGGCATGGCAGTGTGCACCTGTATGTAACCCCAGTACCAGGGAAGGCATACATGGGAATCCCAGAGCTCCTCATGAGCCAGCCATTCTAGTCCGATCCATGAGCTCCAGGTTCAGTGACAAACACTACCTCAAACATCAAAGTGGAAGGCAACTTCACACACACACACACACACACACACACACACACACACACACACACACACACACACGTGTGTGTGTGTGCACATGTGCAGACCTACTACGCACCCACCACACACGAAGACACATACATGTGCACACAGAAACAGGACAGTGAATGTTATATTAAATATAGAGAATATTTGACTAGTGTATTCTCTGAAGATAGGCCTGTCCTACGGTGGTTACTGACCATGTGAAGAAGTTGTGAATTTGAGATATGGAGCTGGTGCCACTGAGGAACTGAGGTTGTCTTTTTTATTTGATTTGTGTGAAAGCAAACCCATGGCTAGTGGCTCCCTCACTGGTTGCTTTAGCAGAGGACGAGTTGGGGGAGGGGAGGCGAGCAGAATGGAAGTCACATGCTCTTGCTCGTGGCTAACAGGAGAGCTATATAATTATAATCTCTGAGTGGACCAGAGAGACTGGCAGAGGAACCCAACTAGGGATCTGAGAGCACTGGGAGGAAGGAGAAGTCGGTTGAGACGGTAACAAGTAATTCCTCTTCTACCAAGGGAAGGATCTCTGTAGAGAATGTTCTGTATCGAAGGAGATATGTGAAACTGTTACTTAATATGGGAGGAATACCAAGAGGAAATGGTTGCGCAGGACTGTTTACCTTGGTAAATACCAAGGAGAAATGGTTTACCACTGAAAAAGGAAGGAGTAGGGGGGTGACTATGCTTTTTATATAAACCCTTCTGTACAGTTTGATTTTTACTTAAACACCTTTTATTTCTTACTGTGTGTTTGTATGTACCTAGATGGTGGGAGAGTGCATGTGTATGCATGCAAACAATACTGCACATGCGCATGTGCATACACACATCACGGAAGGGGTAGGGTGGTAGGTAGGTTAGTAAGGTGTTTGACATACAAACGCGAGGACTAGACAATCCCCAAAACCTATACAATCGATCCCAGTGCTAAGAAAGCAAAGACAGACAGATCCACGGGACTCGCTGGCTGGCCAGCCCTGCCTACTTGGCAAGCTTCAAACCCATTTGAGGTCTCTGTCCTCTGGCACCACCTTCCTCTCCTCTTCTCTACGTGTAGCCAGGCTTCTGCTACTTTGTGGGCTCTTTTTCCTTCCACCCTTTCCACCTCTAACACTAGATAGGAGAGAAAAAGGGAATAGAGGGGAAAGAGGGTGTCGTTATCATCAGACTACTTCCTGCTGGTTAAGGGTATCAAGTTCCTTGGGGGCAAGTTTGATCTTTGCTGTCAGGATATCTAATTTCCTCTTGGTGTTGTTTCAAAATCATGCCCCTGCTAGAGCACGAGGCAAATTCTAGTCAGCCACTATGGACAATCTGAAGCAGCCCCTGTCCCACACCTGGGGTTAAAATGAAAACCTATTCTGATAATATTTCTGTCTTTTTAAAGAAACCAAGATTCTCACTACATCTATGTCTTCCCCTCCACCCAATCCATCAGGGAGAAGGACCACCAATGGCAGAGACTCCAACAGCTGTCTACTGTGGCCCCTGGACACTGCATGGGCTGCAACAAGGTCTTCAGGCGGCTGTCTCGGCGGTATCCTTGCAGGTAATGGGAAGGCACAGAGTCTGGGACAACTCCCAGGCCCGTTTCCCCAGGAAAGGAAAGATCCTGTTTATGTTTGATTGGTTAGGTTTTTAAGGACTTTCTCCTTGACATCTATTTCAGTGTGTGTGTGTGTGTGTGTGTGTGTGTGTGGCATACTTGCATGCACGTATGTGCTGTCGCACACATGTGAAAATCAAAGAAAAAACTTGTAGAAGCTGGTTCTCTCCTACTTTGTGGGTTTCAGGGATCAAACTCAGATCACCCGGTTTGGTGGCAAGTGTCTTTACCCCCGAGCCATCTCACCAACTGTGGTGTAGTTGGTTATTTTGAGACCACGTACCTCAGGCTGACATTAAACTCAATATGTGACCCAGGCAGAACCCAAATGTATGATCCTCCAGTTTCAATCACTCCTGCACGCTGACATTATAAATGTTTACCACCATGCTAGGGTGAACTAGAAATGAGTATTTGTAAAGAGCCACTTGAGCCTGGCCCTGCATGGTTCACCCCATCTGGATACTGCTGCTAAGCAGAATCCTGAAATAGAACAGTGGGCAGGACCATGAAGAAAGGAAGGTAGGTCTTAGAAGATGAGGCCAGTAACCTCCTGGCATGCACTGCTGGGTTCCTGTTTGGGGAGAGGGTCCCTGAACCTCTGTACAAAAAGAACACTCCCTTCCCTTACACTGACTTCATGGGAAGAATGAACAGGAAGAGGAAACAAACCATCGGAAGCTGCCATCTGAGCTAGAGGCTCTGGAGGGAGGTATCCAGACAGGCTGTAGGGGAAGGGAAGCACCCTAAGCTAGGCAAAGGCTGCCCTGCTGGACCATGAGGACAGTCAGATCCTACCCTAGAAGCCAGCCCAGGCTGCCCTGTCTCTCTGTTTCCAGGCTCTGTGGAGGCCTGGTTTGCCATGCCTGCTCTGTAGACTACAAGAAGAGAGAGCGTCGCTGCCCAGCCTGTGCCCAGCAGGAAGAAATCCAGGTCACCTGACCAAGATAGCACAAGGAACCTAAGACCAGCCAGCCCACCAGCTCACTCTCGTCATTCCTCTTCCCAACCCTGGTGTCTGACTACTTTTCTCTTCTGGGAGCTGGTGAGCTGTGACCCCAGCACCGCTGTGGAGGACCAGAGGGAACAGCTGGCAGTCCACAGAGAGGCCTAGCTCTGCCTTTCTTGGGCAAGGGGCTGAGTGGAATGTGCCCACAGGTCTAGAAGCGTTCTGTCTGATGAGGAAGACACGCTGTAACCTCTTTGTAAAGTCCCTTGAAGCACAGTGAGTCGTGACCATGAATAAGGGCAGCCCAGGGCTCAGCTGTTTCCAAGCCACACTCCTCCCACCCCCCCCCAATCACCCATAAGGAGGGAAGCCCAAATTCACTGGGCTCTTCAGGAACCTTCCCTCTGCTCTCCTTCCAGGATCATTGTCTTGTCTCATGTCTCACAGATTTACTGACGTGTGGTTGACATATAAAAACATTGTGTAAGTATGATGAGTTTTTTACTTTAATACACACCTATAAAGCCATCTCCAAACACAGGCATCAGATCCAAGGCTTCCGAAACCGTCCTCCAGCTCCGGCCTCCATGCCGAGGCAACCACTGACCCTGCCTCCTATTACCTGGAAGCACAGGCGCTTCCTAGAAATCTGTAGTAGAAATGAAATTGTACAGTTCACTCTATTATTGCTACCTCAACACTGCATAATTGGTTTGAGATTTGTTTAAGTATTGTGTGCACCTCTGGTTCTTTCCTACACCTCTGGTTCTTTCCTACAGTGTGTGTGTGTGTGTGTGTGTGTGTGTGTGTGTGTGTGTGTGTGTGTGTGTGTGTGTGTGTGACATGCATGCACTCAACATTCATGATTCATATGAAGGCCAGAGGACAACTCGTTGGAGCCAGCTCTTTCCTTCCACCATGTCATCCCCAGCAAGGAATTGGCTTTAAGAATCCATACATGTATCAAAATCCCTGTAGGTACCAAACTCCCAGACAGTCAAGAAAGACTCTTATTACATATAACCAGTGCGCAGTTTCACACATGCTTTAAACCAATTCCAGATTACTGAAAATGCCAAATTTGTTATAAATGCTATGTAAACTTTCTACTGTGTTGTTTGGGGAACGACTACAAGAAAAAGTCTGAACATGTCCAGTGTAGATATAATTTTTCAAATATATTTTCCACCTGTAGCCATGAATGCAGAAATCATGAACGCTGACCCCATGGATAAAAGGGGGCCAACTGTATTTTCCTAAATGGTTTGTGTTCTACTGTCCCATATGTCCCATGTATCTACATATGAGAGTTCCAGCTACTCTTTGGGACATCCAGCTTTGCTGTGCAGAAGAGGCATGGGGCACAGGGCGTGCTGTCTTTTCCTTTCCATTGTTATGATGACTTGAGTACACTCTGTGTACCTGGAACCCAGTCCCAGTGACTCAGCATTGGAGTTTGCTTAGTCAGACCCTGATAGACAGGAGATGAGTTGATCTTGAGTAAGATCATTTCCCCTGAAGTCTCTGAGAAGATTTATGTAAACCGTGTTGTTAATTTACTAGGCACTAACTGCAGCACTTCTGAGAAACCTGTTATAGAAGAAACGTGGGCTCACTCTGTAACAAGGCAATTATCTGCCCTACCCAGCCTCTAGAGAACACTATGAGCACTAGACAGGCATTCATGCTATCCCTGTCCATGCTGCAGAAGCCTCTGTAATGCTTGGGCAATGCCATGGCTCCAAGCAGAGCCTGGAGACAGCCTCTAAGGGTCTTATCTGACTAGCATTGCATCCTATTGCTTGCATGGAGTAAGTATTTAGCAATGGGACTTCTGCCTTGGAACACTGGTAAGAACTTGCTCTCAGCAGATACAGTTACAAAGTGGTGGACAAAGGAGGCTCCCACAAACAACTGAGGTACCAGAATCATCCTCAAAGAGTGTTCTCCTTTCTGGAGGTTGGCCTGACCCATGTAATTTTACCAGAGCAGAGTTTGTAACCTTTTAGCAGGAATTCCAGCATGGATTCCAGCCTTCCTCATAAGCAGATGAAGTTAGAGTAACAGTAGAAGCCATTTTTCTAAGAGAAAGAGGGGTGCTCTGGAAATGAACTCTCACAGGAAGGATTTGTAGGTGAGCAATGGGGAGCTTGCTTGCCTTCAGGTCGGCTCTGTTTCTGAGTAGCCTCTACCAATCTCTTCAGCAAAGTAGCTGAAGGGGAAGTAGAAAGTTTTCCTAGACTTTGGGGGATCCTTTAAAGGGGAGTCCCACAGTGGTCACCATAGACCACCCCAGATCCTGTCCCTGCAAGAAGCGCAGTCTTCCAGCAGTGGCTTTAAGGACCATACCGAATCACAGCAGCTCCGACAGGGACACGTGGGGGAAGTCTCCAGTGAGTGTCCAGAGCAGCACTCCAAAGAGGCTGGAGCCCTGCTTGAGCATACAGGGTCTGATGATGAGGTCAGCGCTGTCCAGACTTCATTTGTGCTACTGAGCTGGAGAGGCTCTGAGAGGCTTGCAGCACGTCAAGCTGTGGGGTATTCTCAAGTCCACCAGCCCCCACCCCCAACGTTACCAACATTACCAATTTGTCAGTGCACACACACACACACACACACACACACACACACACACACACACACACACATGCATGAATTGCTCATACGCTCATCACACTGTGGTTCATTTGGGAAGACAGAAGCAGACCCACAGCTGAAGTCCTTGCTTTCAAGATGCAAAGGGACAAACCGCCAGGTGATCGATTACAAGACCTGGACTGAACATGGAAGCAAAAGGGAGAATACGATCAGAGGGCTGGAAGGGTACCCCAAGGAAAGGGAGTGCACGCAAGCTCCATCCCCACCCCCAAAATAGAACAACTCCTGGGGATCCACATGGGGTTCTCAGAGGTTGAAGAGTTCAAAGTGTGGCCAGAAGTAATAGGGGTCAGCCATCGGGGCTGACTTCAACTAAGGCTGTTGAGGGTCCTTAAAGGCTTTAAAGAGGAATGCAGAGTCAGCACATTGACATTGTAGGAAGGTCTTCCTCGCTGCAGAATATATGATGGGTTGAAGGGAAAGACTTGAGGCAGCCATCATGGAGGGTGCAAAAAAACGGAGGAGGAAGAGGTAGAGGAGGAAGAGGAGGAGGAAGAGCTGAACATCATTCTAAATGCTTCACAGAGACTTGTTTGTCCCTGTAACAACCATGGGCAGTAGCCGTTCTCACGTTGACCATTATATGAATGGAGAAACTAAGAGTCAGTGAGATCAGATTGCTAGCTATAGGTGTATGACCCTGGAGCAAGGTGAATTCTAACTCAGTCAGCCCAGCTCTGGAACCCACAAGCATTGCATAACTACTGATGTAGTTTAGGAAAGAGAGGATGAAGTGTTGACTAACCCTGTCTGGGAAGGTGGTATAGAAAAGATAAGCAAGAGGAAAGAGAGGAGGAATGGGGGTGGGGTGGCAGAAGGGGATGCAAGTCTCCAGCGGGGCAGGGGAGAAGTCCACAGAACTGTCAGGCATCCAGACTGAGTGTGGTGAAGCTCGAGCAAAGGTTCTCAACATGTGGGTCTTGACCCCTTTAGGTGGCTAAATGACCCTTTCACAGGGGTCATACATACATCAGATATCCTGCATATTAGACATTTACATTACAATTCATAACAGTGGCAGAATAACAGTTTATGAGGGATCAGCAAAAATAATTTTATGATTGGAGATCACCAGAGGATGAGGAACTGAAAGGAGCACAAGGGTTGCAGCATTAGGAAGGTGGAGAACCACTGATCTAGGCATATTGAGTTTGCAGCCTCTGAGGAGCTGAAGGGAGACTGCAGGTGACCAGTACACATGGTGTTGGGGCTTAGGAAGGAAGCTGGGGACAATAGGTTCTAAAGACACTGACCCGTGGTTCTAGCTGAAGCCACAGAGGCTGGCGGACTCACCGTGAAGAGCTGACAGACTGAGAAGACCAAGGTAAAACCTCAAGGCAGATGGCACACATTACCAAGGGTAAATGTGAAGAGAACAAGCCGACGGGACTCAGTGGTGTAGAAAGATGTGAACGTCACTTTCACCGTAAAGTTCAAAAGCATCCAGTGGACTCAGTGGAGTAACTCAGCAGCAGAGTTCCTGAAGTATGTGGAGCTCTGACTTCAGTCGCCAGCCTCAAAATAAACAGAACTGCTGAGACACTCAGCCAGCGGAAGCACTCGCGGCCAAGCCTGACGACCTAGGTTTGATCCCTGGATCATGCCTAGAGGAGGAAGATCAGCTCCCATAGTTTGTCCTCTGACTCCCATACATGTGCTGTGTGACACACATGTGCCTCTCACACAAAACAAGTGCATGTAGAAATGATTTAAATAAATAAACCAGGGGTTGGGGATTTAGCTCAGTGGTAGAGCACTTGCCTAGCAAGCACAAGGCCCTGGGTTCGGTCCCCAGCTCAAAACAAACAAACAAACCAAAAGCACGGCAAGTTGAGAGGAGGTAGGTTAACATGACTAACAGATGTTCAAAACGTTATACTCACAAGTTATATAGAGTTTCCACAAAGCAATGACCAAAAAAAAAAATCATAATCCACTGCAAAAAGAAAACAGATAAGAATAAGTAATTCACAAAGGAGACTACAGGTAGAGCATACAGTTTTAGGGAAAGAGACTCAGCCCTGCCTGCCTACAGGCAAACTGGGAGGCAAACAGCAGTCAAGCAGGCTGCTTCGATAGCAGGGAAACCTAGTTACTGAGTTAAAGACCCAAGGAGAATCCAGAAGTCTCTGTTTGTCAGCGCTCGAGTGTCAGGTGACCAGTTGATGGAGTCTACCACTTTACAAGGTCCAGGTGAGGGAGCGCCACCCTCCCCTCTGTCTGGCATGTCACATGAGTTCTTGGGTCTGGTTTCCTTGATTTGATTTTAAAATCGGGTGTTTCTACGGTCTCAATTCATCCCCAACAAATTCGTAGGACAACACCGTTTTTATTCTTAGGAATGTCACTCATCAATCTATGCTATGTGGGTGGCGCCAGGCAGATGGTGTGACTTGAGGTTCCACACAATGGGGCATCATCAAAATAGGTTCAAAAAGTGCAGCTTAGGGCAAAAGATGTCCCACTGTTTTTGTACAACATGGAGTACCTTAGAGTAGGGTGTAGCCTGATCTCACCAATGTGGATGGTGGTTATCATGGGGAACGATTTGAGTGAAGAGAAACTTCTAGGCACTACATATGCGCTTTTGAATTCCTTGTCTCATCTCCAATCTGCTTGCCTTCAGATATTATTTTGCTAAAATGAAAACAATTCAACTGAAGAGGAAAGGTTGCCAGGGATACTCCCCACTCCCCAGCCTAGGCATCTCTGGTCGCCTTCACGGAGTGGGAAAGGAAGCCCCTTTGTAGCAAGTTGTGGAGCAGCCAATGAGAGGAAGGGGAGGAGGAACAGAGTAACTGCAGAACAGAGGCAAAGGGTTCTGAGACAGAGGGAGAAGGGCTAAGTTCAGGCCGACTGTGAGGAGACAGTTGTAGCAGAAGGCAGCTCCTCACGAGGGGTGGGGGTTCACAGAGGCTGCCAGTGGGGAAGGAGCTCACAAGAAACGAAAGTGCCAAGCAAAGCACCCGCTCTCTTGCCTGAGAGGAAGGAAGAAAGGAAGGAAGGAAAGAAGTGCAAAGGCAAGTTCAGCCAAGTCCATCAGCAGGGTCTGGGGCACCCACGTCTTCCTTGTTAAAAAGGAGGCATAGGCTGGGAAGGAAGCTGACCTCCACCTTCAGATTGGCAGGCTTCTCTAGAAGCCATAAGAAGGCATGAAAATCCCAAGAGCTCACCTCGGAATCACCAGGTGAACCTGGGCCTGGAGCCAGAGTCCCAGAACAGACTAGCTGCTCCTCTGTAGGACACCTCCCTTGGGGGTGGGACATTTGGTCCCAAGGGCCTCTAGGACTTCCCCATTGATAGCCCAGGTCAGTAGTTTCCACATCACAGCTGTCTCACTTTCTTCCAGTTCAACCAGCCCTGACAGCTCCCAAGCCTTGAGTCACAGAGACTTGGGAGCCACTCCACTCCCAGCATCGTAGAGCTACAGCAGGTAGGAGAACTAATTGGTCACTGACTGGGGAATGAGTATATTTCTGGTAGAAGGGACCAGGAAACTCTGCCTTCCCTGGAGCCCTGGGAAGCGGCATGCCGTGCTGTAGACTCTCAGAGCTGGGGTCTGCATCTTCAGTTAGCTGGTGCTAGAGCAAAGCACTTTTTACCATAAGCATGTTCCGTATCCGCACGGCGTAACACGGAAGCCACCGGTCACCTGTGGTCACTGAGCCCTTGAAATGTAGCAGTAACAGCCACTTAAGTAAATGTACTTATTTTTTTCTTAAGGTGTGTGTGTGTGTGTGTGTGTGTGTGTGTGTGTGTGTGTGTGCACGTGCGCGCTGTGGTATACTCGTGGAGGTCAGTTGATAGTTTTGTGGAGTCAGTTCTTCACATGGGGTTCCGGGGATTCAACCCACCTGATGAACAGCAAGTGCTTTTGCCAGAGGGACTATCTTGGCTGCTTTTCATTCAGAGAGCTAAATAAATGGGCTACAGCTACAATTCTGGGCAGGACAGACCTGAGACAAACTCTTCCAGGAGAGCAACAAGGCCCAGAGAGAGATGTTACTCTTATCCTGATCTCTGAGAGCAGGACCCAGATTAAAACTCTTTTTTAAAGAACAAAACTATGTGCCATAACCTACATAGTAAGACAAAACAAAATTAAAAAGGAAGAGGAGGAAGAGGAGGAAGAGGAGGAGGAGGAAGGAAAGGAAGAAGAAGAGGAAGAAGAAAAACAGAAGTGGTCAGTTGACAAGTGCCCAATCTGTGTTCGTTTCCCACACCGGTGGTATTTGATTGTCTGGGATGAAGCAATTACCTATGGAGCTAGGAAGCCTGAGGCTGGCTGAGGCCGGCACCCTGCCCTTGTGGCATTTGACAAATAAAAAAATGTAAGAGCAGACTTTAATATCCATTTTAAAATGTTTACCACCCAGTTCAGCTGTGTCACTCGAGGTAAGTTGCCTAACCTCCAGGGACTGTGTTTCCTCATCCAGAACATGCCGACTTCATTGATGGGAGGGTTGAAAGTTAAAATAAATGGGAAAAAAAAAAAAAAAAAGGCAGCAAGTCAGTCAGTCGCCCAGACTACAACCAGACAACAACTAATCTGACAGGCATTATCCAGGTCAGAGCATGTGAAGGCACCACAGGAGTCAGCCTTGAAAACTAGGTAGGCTTGCGTCTCTGCCTGACTCATCCTCTGACTGAGGATGTGATGGGAGAGGCTAGTCATCTGTAGATACACTATCTCCATTCTAAGAATCACAGTACAAGCTACTGCTGTGTTTTGCGAGTGTGCATGTGTGTGTGTGTGTGTGTGTGTGTGTGTGTGTGTGTGTGTGTGTGTGTGTGAGATAATTACCATTCGCTACCAGGTTTTAGTGTTCACTGGCCCAGTGTCATTGCATTCTTCCCTGACAGAAGAGACCAGATAAACACTAAGGAGTGATTACTGAAGCTGGACTCAAAGATCTTGCCCCTAGGGGAGACCACTTCGGTGAATGTGAATGTGTCTGTGCTCTAGACTCTGGGAGACAGGCTAAATAGAAGGGATGGAATTTCAACACTGTCCCCTGGGCTTGTTGGGAAGGGAGCAAATAATGAATCTAAGTGACTCTACCTTTAGTAATCCTGTCATTTGTAAATCACTAGCAAAGGTGACAAGATACACTCCTGGTGTCAAGTTTCCAAAATGTGTTAATACTGGGTCGGGATTTTCACTTTTACCAAAAGGCTGTTTTCAGAGGAGAAGGGGTTGGTTCCCAGAGTGGGTCAGCAATGCCCTGGAACTGAAATCCTCAACTTGCTGCCAAGTATATGAGCTGAGAAAGCACAGCAACACCCAAAACTGGACATATGGTTGGCACAGGTGACTTCGAGAAAAGCAAAAGATGAGGGAGGAGGGGTTGGAGCCCCGTGTGGGGTGAAGCTGCTCAGAGGTACACAGCGAGGCAAGGAGGAAGAGTCTGGGTGCCTTTGAAGAGTTTAGAGGAGAAGAAAAAACAAACCGCTTCCAGTCCAGGGAGGAGAGTGGCTGGAAGTGCCAGGCTCTCAGAGTTCATCTCAGTTGCCTGCTTGAACTGCCCCACTTGAACCAGAAAGAGCGACGACGACGACGACGACGACGACGACGACGGTTCAGCCAAATGGCAGATAGGGTCCCCGGGGCTGACTGGAGGGAGGAGAATTAGAGCCCCAGCTGCAGGAGCCAGAGGCTTGGAGTTCATAGGGAAGAAGAGACAGCTGCCTTCTGGCGCAAACTCCATCCTCTGCCGGACCTGTTTCCTCCCCACGGAGACCTGGAAAGACAGGCTAGGATACCTCATTGGGTCACTTCCCAATATGAACTCTCCAGATGACTCCATCCGTGGGCGCTGGGCTGAGAATTCACACTTAAAACATCCCACTCACCTCACGCCCTCGGGAGCTCCTCCCCTGCCTCAGCAATCTGATCCATCCCTCACTTCCTCTAGAGAGCTCCACAGTTCACGCCTTAAATGTCCCACAGGTGAAAAGCCAGCATCCCGGTGAGTCTGGAGCGCCCCCTACCACCGCCTAGAATTTCACTCACGGCCTGACCATGAATGTGTGCCCCATCCCTGGCTTGACCCCTAAACATTATGTCTACTTAGCACAGAGGAAGAACTTCTGATCCTTTTTCTGCCCCCGCCCCCCTCCAAAAACTGCTTAGAACCGCTTGCGATCCAGGCCCTACCCTTGGCCTGCAATCTTCCCAAGCCTGCCTACCTTTCTTGTCTGGGCTGCAATTGGGTCTGGAGATAGATGTGCCAGGCACTGAGGACTCACGCCTGAGCAGCACGTATGGACTGTGTTTCTACAGAGGATGGGAATTAGGGTCACAGTACAATGACTTGGTTATCTGTTATTGACGTGTTTCCCAGCCATGGAGCTTCTGGGTTAGTGCGAGTTCCGAGGAGCTGGTACTTCCATTAAATCCAGGAGCCCCCACTGCATCACGGAGGACATGACAGGGCCCTCAGCTGAAGATGTTTCCTTTACCATTCCAGCAATAGCTATTTCATTCATTTGCAGCCTAAGGGATAGCAAAAGATGTTGGCGCCCAAGCTCCCATGCAATGAGAGGGGCTGTGCTCACATTGACTGAAAGATAATTCAAGATCTTTAGACCTATGGGTTTGGGGCTCTGTGGTAGAGTGTGCACTAGGCGTGTGCAGGGTCAATCTTCAGGAAGAACGATAAAGCAAAATGCTTAGGAGTGAACACACCTAACATAACAGGTATGATCTTCCAACGATAAATTAAAGGCAGTGCGTGGTGTGGATAAACTAATGACATACAATCCAGCTGCGTCAGGACAGCCCTGTGGTCACCAGCGAACACGAGCTCATGATAGCGCTTGTGGTGGCCAAGGGAAATCTTGCACAAAGCAGATCTCAACTGTTATCCTGCATCCTTTCCTCTGTGCCTTCAGCCACAAATGCATCCCTTTCAGAGATCAGTACATTAAAGCGAAAGCATCAACCCTGTCCCCTCACCCATGGCTGTGCATGGCTAGTCCCTCCTGGTCCTCTCCTCTGAGAGTCTGCCCTCCATCCTGGCCTGCAAGACCTCCCGATGGAATATTGAGCCTGCCCTTGCTACCTAGGAGTGGGAGCTGCCCTCAAAGTCCTGCATTTATCTCTTTACTGACCAAATTCAAGCTCCCGTTGGGGAGCAAGCTTTTACCCAACAGGCCACTTCCCCAACCTCAGTGTTTTGGTTTTCAATCTTGTGATTGTTGTTACTGTTTTGTTGTTGTTGTTGTTGTTGTTGTTGTTGTTGTTGTTGTTGTTGATGATGATGATGATGATGATGATGATGACAACGATGGTGATGTTGTTGTTGATGACACTGGTGATGACAGTGGTGGTGGTGATGTTTTGAATGGGGTCTTATATAGGCCAGGATAGACTTGAATGAACTGCTTTGTAGCCAAAGATGACTTTAAAGCCCCGATATTCCTCCACTCCCAGTATGCTGGGTGCTGGGATTGATGGCAGACGCTATCATACCTCGTTTATTCAGTTCTGGGAACCCTATCTAGGACGCTGAAAGTCTCAGGCGATCATTCTACCCCTGAGCTCCACCTTTGCCCATTTTTGTCCTTTTTTATGTGCATGGGTGTTTTCACCTTCAAGTATGTGTGTTTACCATGTGCATGTCTGGTGTCTGAGGAAGACAGAAGATCCCCTGGAACTGGGGTTACCGGGAGTTGTAAGTCGCCGTGGGCGCTGAAAACCAAACCTAAGTGCACGGCAAAGAGCAGCCAGTACCCTAACCACTAAGTCGTCTCACCAGCCCCATTCTTTGTTATTCTTATGATTGCTTTAATAGCTGTATTCGCTTTGTAAGATTGTACACTTTTTTAATGTTTTACTGGTACATTTTGGTTATGTATCTAATGAGTTTAACTAAAACATTTTCATACATGTATGTATATATACATATTTATGTATATGTATGCATATGTATGTATATATAATATATGTGTATATAATATATAACATATATATAAATCATATATATACATATATGTTTTTTGAAACAGGGTCTTGGTTGACCTCAAACATTCTGTGCAGCCAAGGGTATACAAATTTTATAGAGAGAGATAGATATACATACATATATAAATTATACTACATATATATGATATATAAAATATATACACATACATATACATTATGCATATATGTATATATAACTTGGCTACACAGCAAGTTTGGGGCCAACCAAGACCCTGTTTCAAAAAAGAAATCTTAAGGAGAACTGTAGTTTTTATCTCCCCCAAATATCTCACTTATTATTCATTATTATTTTGTCTCAAATGCTTACTGCTGCCATTTACAAACTTGAAGGAAATAGTGTGTTCCTTGCAATATGCAAGCCAATGGGAAAACCCTAATACCCCAGTTTCTTGGGGGGATAGACAAGAACTGGGGTGACTTTGCCCTAGAGTAACCTTCATCTCTCCTCTATTGACAGGATTAAGTTTACCTCAAAGATGGGAGAAATCAGGGTGGATAATTTCAGCCTTGAAGACTTCTTCAGTGGAGATATTGACAGTTACAATTACAGTTCTGACCCGCCCTTTACTCTGTCAGATGCTGCCCCATGCCCCTCAGAGAACCTAGATATCAACAGGTATGCTGTGGTTGTAATATACGTTCTGGTGACTCTGCTGAGTCTCGTGGGAAACTCCCTGGTGATGCTGGTCATCTTGTACAATCGAAGCACCTGCTCTGTCACCGACGTCTACCTGCTGAACCTGGCCATTGCTGATCTGTTCTTTGCCCTGACCTTGCCTGTCTGGGCTGCATCTAAAGTAAATGGATGGATTTTTGGCTCATTCCTGTGCAAGGTATTCTCGTTCCTGCAGGAGATTACCTTCTACAGCAGTGTTCTGTTGCTAGCCTGCATCAGCATGGACCGCTACCTGGCCATCGTCCACGCCACAAGTACACTGATCCAGAAGAGACACTTGGTCAAGTTTGTGTGCATAGCCATGTGGTTTCTCTCACTAGTTCTGTCCCTGCCCATCTTCATTCTTCGGACTACTGTTAAGGCAAACCCTTCTACCGTAGTCTGCTATGAGGATATAGGTAATAATACATCCAAGTGGAGGGTGGTACTGCGCATCCTGCCTCAGACCTATGGCTTCCTCCTGCCGCTGCTCATCATGCTGTTCTGCTATGGGTTCACACTGCGCACGCTCTTTAAGGCCCACATGGGGCAGAAGCACCGGGCCATGCGGGTCATCTTTGCTGTGGTCCTCGTCTTCCTGCTCTGCTGGCTTCCCTACAACATTGTCCTGTTCACAGACACCCTCATGAGAACCAAGCTGATCAAGGAGACCTGTGAACGCCAGAACGAGATTAACAAAGCTTTGGAAGCTACTGAGATTCTTGGCTTCCTCCACAGCTGTCTTAACCCCATCATCTATGCCTTTATTGGCCAGAAATTTCGCCATGGACTTCTCAAGATCATGGCTAATTATGGCCTTGTCAGCAAGGAGTTCTTAGCCAAGGAGGGCAGGCCTTCTTTTGTTGGCTCTTCTTCAGCAAACACCTCCACTACCCTCTAAGACTGTTTACTTAAACTGTAGCCCCTCTGGGTTCCTTCTTGTCCTTCAGCATGGCTCATTACCAGAGACTGTGATATTTGAATTGATGCAGTCCCCTCTACAGCTACAGGAAGATGGAGGCCACATTCTTACCAGAGCCCCCATTGCAGATTTTAGAACCCCAGTGCTGGCTGTTCACTCGCTTCAATCTTGGTATGCCTACTGATAGAGTTGGTCCATCCTAACACTAGACACCAAACACTGTTTTCCAAGAAGCACACATTAAAATTGCAGCAAGATACTGCCTCAGAAGAGTTAGCGGTAAAAGGAAGAGATGGAGGAGAAAAAAATAGCAAGTGTCATTGAGAAAATAGAAAAAAAGGAACTTTTCTTTCACCTTTCTGGTAGATGTGTCCCATAAGTACCCCATGCACCATGGGACATAGCATAACAGTTTTCCATAACATGTTAAATATAGGATTGTCATGTAATCCAGCAAATCCATCTCTAAGTAGGGTACACAAAAGAATTGAAAGCCAGGGTTCAGACATTTGTATGCCGATGCTTACAATAGCATTATTTGTAAGAGTCAAAACAACTAAAATGATGGCCAACAGGTGAATGGGTAAGTTAAACATGGTGTCTATACACAACAGAAGAGCATCCACAGTGAGAAGTGCCAAGAATAATCAAATAATGATGACTGGAGGCTGGGTGAGGAAGGGTGGGGAGTTAGTGTGGAAGCCACAGCTCCAGTTAGGGATGATGGAAAGGCCCCGAGGGTGGACCCTGACCCCTGTGCAGTAGAGAGAAAGTACTCATTGCCATTGCATTGAAAGTGTTAAGATGAGGGCTAGGTATTGCTCACTGGTAGAGTGCTTATGTAACATTTCTGAGAACTAAGGCTCAAACCCCAGCACCTCAACCAACCAACAAACAAACCAAAAAAAAGCTAAAATGGTAATTTTTGTTATGTGTTTTACCTCAGTTTACCAAAAATATAAAAATCTAAGTCTAAAAAAAAAGTGTTCTTTAACCACTGAACCAATGCAAAACTATCTGCCTTATAACTTCTTGTAAAGTGTGACCATTAAATGTCTTTTTAAAAAATATATAGACCACTCATAGTTGGGCACTTATTTCAGTGCTTCCAAGGAGACCCTGGCCATAGTGAGCAGAAGTCTTGAGTGAGAGTTTATGTTGTTGTTTTAATTGTTTTTTTTTCTTTTTATCACCACCACCCTCCTTCGTGTATGTATGTGTGTGAGAGAGAGACAGAGACAGACAGACAGACACACACACATACACACACACACACACACAGAGAGAGAGAGAGAGAGAGAGAGAGAGAGAGAGAGAGAGAGTTAGCACATGTATGTAGGTCATAAGACAATCCGATAGCAAGGTCCTTACCTGCTGAGCCATTTCACTGTCCCCCAGAGTGAGGAGATGAGGACAGAGCCCGCCTGTCCCTGCCTGTCCCTTCCTGTCTGCCCCTTCATGCCCAACCCAAGCCCCCTTCAACTGAACGTGGAGCACTGGAAGAACTATGTGTCAGATCCCTCTGGCGTTCCCACGTCCTCGGTTGGAACAGCACTCAGAAGCATCAGGAACAGGCTTAGAAGGCACAGAGGCTCCGAAGTTCAGCTGCTCAGCTCCTTGGAGAAGCTTAGAGGCCAGGAGACTCCAGCAGCAGATCCCAGGGAGAGTTCTTCTCCCCTCCCTTCTTCCCTTTCCAACACCCACCCTCGTTCAAGGTGTGACAAGCAGGCATTAGTTCCGAGTGGGGAGATGATTTGTAACCTGTCAGAGGAGACAAAGGATTTGAGTCATTCTTGTTTTTGCAGGGAGGGGTGGGTTTGAGTTTGGGTTGGGTTCAGTTTTAAGTCTCATGTATACCAGGTTGGCCTAAAACTTGCTATATAATTGGGGATGGACTTGATCAAGAGATCCTTCCTGTCTCTACCTCCCAAGGGCTGGGATCATAGACGTCCACCACCATGTCCGGTTTATATGGTACTGGGGACTCTGTTTATATGGTACCCAGGACTCTGTGCATGCTAGGCAAACACTCTTCCAACTGAGCTATATCCCTAGCTTCTGAATCATCTTTCATCAATATACATTGACTGACAGATCTTCCGTGGGGATTGGGATGCAGTAATGCCCTGAACAAACAGGGTCTTTGTCAAGAAGGGACCTGGCTCCGAGCAACCTGCTATGGCCATAGGCTCTTGCTTTAAGAGGGACTGAACCCTATAGTTCCACAAGTCTGAGCAGGAGGGCAAAATGAGGCTCTAGAGTAGACAGCTTTTACTCACAATTTATGAAACTGTTCAGCTAAAAGGATTAAGTCAGTATACAGTCCCTGTTTCATGTGCATTCAATGCCCTGCGCTGAGCTCAGAATCAGGATCAAGTGTGACTCAACCGTGCCTCTGATTCAGCAGGATGGAAACGCTGAAGAACACGTAGAGTTGCCAGAGGGAACTGCTGCTGTTCTCCCTGAGCATGGCACCTGGCCAGATTCCCCCTAAGATGACTGTCAGAGGGAGGAGGCCAAGAAAGGTTCACCTTTGCTCCAGGTGTCTGCTCTCTGTTTCTCAAACAAGGCCTGGGAATGCCACTGTCCTCAGAAAAGAATGATACCAGAGCCCAGAGCAAAAGAAGCTGAGATTTGGTTGTACTGATGTGAACACTGTTGAATGACCCTCTCTCTCTCTCTCTCTCTCTCTCTCTCTCTCTCTCTCTCTCTCTCTCTCTCTCTCCCTCCCTCCTCCCCTCTCTCTCTCTCTCTCTCTCTCTCTCTCACACACACACACACACACACACACACACACACACACACACACACACGTCCCTCGCCAGTCAGAGCATCACTGGGAAAGGGCAACTCAGAGCTTTCCTCAGAGCTTTCCTCAAGCTGTTGGTTCTTCTCACCCCTTGCCAGACCTGAGTCCCACTGTCTAAGGGCCCAGTCCTCCTCTGCTTAGATCTATCTATTTTGAACCTGCTTTTCTTGCATCTGAATTAGGTTCCTCTACCGATAGTAACACCTTCTGTCCTGATCCTGAGCCGTCTCCCTCTGAGTTGATGATGCTTCTCCATGCACATTCCCAGTCTCTGCAGGATGGGCTCCCTTTGTTGAGCAAAGCAAGAGGCTTCCAGCCTATTTGAGGGAGGCATTTAAAAGTATCCCCGCAGGAGCTAGGGATGTAGCTCCATGGTAGAGGGCTTGCCTGGCTTGGACAAAGCCCTGGGTTCAATCCCCAGCACAGCATAAACCGGGCATGGTGCCACATACCCATCCATCTAGCTGCTAGGAAGTAAAAGGAAAGAGAATAGAGGTTTGAAGTTATCCTCAGCTACTCAAGCTTAGCAAACTCATAGTCAGCAAACTCAAGAGCAGACCGATCTACATGAGACCCCGTGGCAAATAAATAAATAAATAATAAGTAAATAAATAAATAAATGCCCAGAAATATTTCCTAGGGTTGGGGATGCAGCTCAGTATTAAGGGACGTGGGCTTACCTAGCATGCTAGAGACTCTGGGTTTGATCTCCAGCCAACAACAATAACAATAATAGTAATAATAATGGTCACTTTCCCCTATAAGAAATTATCCTTGTGGGCTGGAGAGATGGCTCAGTGCTGACTGCTCTTCCAGAGGTCCTGAATTCAAACCCCAGCAACCACATGGTGACTCACAACCATCTGTAATGAGACTGGATGCCCTCTTCGGTGTGTCTGAAGACAGCTACAGTGTGCTCATAAATAAATAAATAAATAAATAAATAAATAAATAAATAAATAAATAAATAAATCTTTTTAAAAAAAGAAATTATCCTTGTTTATATGCTACACTCACATATACTACACACAGACTCCTGTGGAGAAGGGCACCACCTCCCGGGTCAATGAGGTCAGTAGGTTCCCAACCCATAGGTACCAAGGAAACTGAAACCAAGCTGGGTGAAGCAACTGAGTGCTGCCTCATGGCTGGGTGGTCTACAACTCAAGTAAACACTCAGCTCAACTTTTGCCAGCTACTTTGCTTTTGTGACTCAGCCTCCTTCAGACTGACCTAGAACTCAATCTGCAGGTCAAAATGGCCTGAAACTCCAGCATTAGGATTACTGGTATAAACAATACAAGGGAATCCTTGCATCGTTTCAGGCCACTGAAATGCAGTGAGAAATCGTTTGGGTAACTTCCCTGGGGGTCTCACACATCCTGGTAAGATTGGTCCATTTTGCCTGTGCCTAGACTCATGAATGCATTGAAGTGGCATTGCTGAGTGTCCATGGCGATGACAGAGATGAGAGCCAGCTGAGGAGTGAGGACACAGCTGAGGGACCAGGCTTGGACTGGTAGATGGTCAAAGAAGCCCTCAGAGCCCAGGACAAAACTAAAGACAGGCAAAGTAGATTTCTCAATTGAGGGCTCCTGCTATATGAGTCAGGGGCCCTCAGTCCAAAACACAGAACCACAAGGAGAGAAATGAGGCGTGACTTCATATAGTGGTGGGAGCTGTGACGTAATCTGTGCCAGGCTCTTGGCATTGCTTCTGGAATGAGACCTGAATCTAGCAGGACAACCTTGAAGAAAAAATAGACATGAACTGGGGTATGCACACACACACACACACACACACACACACACACACACACACACACACACACACACACACACACAGGAGCCTATCAGGACACATTGACACCTATTAGTTGATGCAAGCTTACATGAGTGACTGACTACAGAGGCGGGGGACCTGCATCATAAAGAAAAACTTTTACACACTGAGAGGCTCTGGGTCCAGCTGCTGTTTCACACCAACACGACAGCCAGCAGAAGGAGGACATACCACAGGCCTTGGGCTGACCTTGCAAAGCTTTAACAAGCACACTGCCAGTGTTCACCTTACAACTTCCAGATCTCACACAAAGGTCTCTGCTGAACGGTGCTCTTCTGAAGTCTGAAAGGAAGAGCTTCATCTGAGTTAAGTTGACTCAGATAATAAACCCTCCAAATAAATGCAACAGAAATGCTAAGCAAAGGAACGGTTGACCACAAACATTAGAGAGCCTACACTCAAGAGTAAGGTGGGCTGTTCCAAGAAGCAGGGTTCTTAAGACACTGGTAAAGTCTTCTTCCTTAACCTACATGATGGGTGCCTGGGAATCCTTGTATTATGTATTCTTTAAGCTATGAATATAAGTTTTCTGTGGCCACCAGTATGTGAACAATTACAATGAAAATGTTTCATCCACTAAAACCAGCAGAGTCAGAAAGGAGAAAGAAGGTAAGAAGAGCAGCTTGGGCCATTTTGAGGGGGCATTGCAGGGAGTCAAATCCAAGCTTTACTGACTACAGTTTGAGGTCAAGCTTGCCTGATTAGAATATCCTATCTCCCCATTGCTGGTAGGACAGTGAACCAGGTATCTTCAGAGGAAGCGATTAAAGAATGCCTTTTTAAAAAAATGTGTTTGTTTTGTTTTTGAGATGGGGTCTCATGTAACCCAGGCCAGTCTTGAACTCACAATCTTCTACCTTTGCCTCTTGAGTGCTGGGATAGCAAGTATGCACTTCCCTGCCTGGAGGATGATTTCTATCTCAATGAGAACACTCTTTAATCCAGGTACTGTACTTCTAGGACCCTGTCCTACAGTCATGCTCACATAGCTCCCATGAAGAGGACATACAGCCGCACTATGTGTAAAATCCAAAGCTTGAAGACAACCAAAATATCCATCCCTAGTAACATGGCTAGAAAAACAATGAAAGTTTTCACTGTGGGGTTCCTTGAATGTGCTGGTTTAGGAACAAGACTGAAAACAGAATGAGCAGGGCTGGTGACTCACACCTACAATCCTAACACTCAAGAGTTTCAGGCCATTTTGACCTACATACTGAGTTCTAGGTCATTCTGGAAGAGGGCATGCTAAGTGAAGATAGCATACTATGTGATACTTTGTAAAGCCAATGTCCAGAAAAGACAAATTTATGGAACAGAAAATAGATAGCTGTCTGTTTGCGGCTGGGGGTAAGACGCAGGAACAAGATGGACTGCAAACACAATTAAGGAGTCTCGTCTTTTCTTTTTTGTGATATTGAGAATAAAACATATTTTAGCTACTTTCCAGGGCTAATACGTACTGACAAAAGCAACTTGAAAAAAAAAGAAGAAAAGAAAAAGAAAAAAAAAGCAACTTGAAGAGTAAAGGGTTATTTTAGCTTAGAGTTTGATGGCACAATCTATCAATATGGGAAAGTCATCGTAGGAACTTGAAAGAGCCAGTCACATTGCATCCCCAATCACAAAGCAAAGAGCTATGAACGCTCTTGCTCAGCTGACTTTCTCCTTCATGTGAGATGTCTAGGCATGTCCAGAGATTTGTCTCCTACTGGTTTTTGGTTCTGTCAGATTGACATTATTAACCTTCATGGGTCCTCGGCTGGTAAAGGCATCAAGCCTGATGACCTGAGATTGATCTCCAGAACCTATATGGTGGAAGGAGAGAACTTAACTCCTTCAAGCTGTCCTCTGACCTAGACAATACAACCTGGACCAACACCAACTGTGCATCGTGTTGTTGAGTGTACCATTATGTTGGTGAGCACACACTTATGCACACACACATAGACACATATGCATACACACACAAAATAAATAAATGAATAAATGAATAAAAATGTAATGAAGAGATTCCTGAAACTCTAGGATCTAGACTCAAGTTTAAAACTCACTGACCAAAAGCAATGGAAAAAGAATCACTGTTGTTAAAAGTCTCCCTGAGGGAGACACAAGCAATTTCTACACCTTCTTCTAGGTATCAGTGATAAACAGAGGTAGGCAGGAACATAAATGACCTACACTGGAGAGCCTACAGGCAGCATGGTGAAGGTTACCTTAACTGTGCAGATGGAGCTCCCTGTGTTAGTCCTTCCCTGTCTATGTCTTCTAGTCCCTTTCTGAGGCTATGTTCAGTTAGGGCAGAATTGCATACAACTGATATCCAGTACACTGAAGTGTGCCTGGGTACTTAGAAAAGGGTCCCAAGAGCATTCTTCTATCAAAGGAGGTCAATAGTCAACAAATGCAGCTATAATGATCTTTTCCATGTGGACACAGATTATCTGATGATGGCATTGGCAGGTTGGCTTGAAGGATATCCTATTCAACTACCTAAATGGGAAACAAGAATGTTGTCTTAGAATGTATGCAGGGCTGACACTGTCACTTTCAAGAATGTGTACTATAGAGAAAGGACTGGAAGAGCTTGAAGGGTCTCGAGACCCCATATGAACAACAATGCCAACCAACCAGAGCTTCCAGGGACTAAGCCACTACCCAAAGACTATACATGGACTGACCCTGGGCTCCAACCTCATAGGTAGCAATGAATAGCCTAGTAAGAGCACCAGTGGAAGGGGAAGCCCTTGGTCCTGCCAAGACTGAACCCCCAGTGAACGTGATTGTTGGGGGAGGGTGGTAATGGGGGAAGGATGGGGAGGAGAAGCCCATATAGAAGGGGAGTGGGAGGGGTTAGGGGGATGTTGGCCCAGAAACCGAGAAGGGGAATAACAATCGAAATGTAAATAAGAAATACTCAAGTTAATAAAGAAAAGAAAGAAGAAGAATGTGTACTATACCCTCCCTCATTGCAATCCTCCAGTCTCCAACACCCCAAACACAAAGGAAGATGGCCCAGCATCAATAGCTTTCCTGACCACTCCAGCTGCCCAAGGGGAGAAGTTGCGGAAGGGGACAGTGGTAAGGAGAAGTAATCATGGCCTCAACTTAAGGCCCTTCCCCCAGCAACTCTGCAAAAGACACCTTTCCAGAGGAAAAGGAGGCCGGATACAGGCCTGATTTCTCAACAGGGCCTTGCAAAGTGTGATGTCAAACACGTTCCCCTGGTCATCAACAGCAGG
Organism: Rattus rattus; assembly: GCF_011064425.1. NCBI lineage: Eukaryota > Metazoa > Chordata > Mammalia > Rodentia > Muridae > Rattus > Rattus rattus. The sequence continues at coordinate 147,617,187 of NC_046157.1, forward strand.
GCCAGCTTCCCCTCCATGCTGACTCTGTGTCAAGCTGACCCAGTGGCAGGTTGTAACCTTGGTTCCTACCAGGTGGCTTGTCCCAAGTTTGATCTCTTTTCCTCTCTGTCCTTCTGCCAGTCCACCTCCTAATTCTCCTAATTATTTTCTTAACTACCATCCTCCTCCCAAAATGTAAGCCATCCCAAAGGTACCAACAGGCTTTCAGGAGTAATTGAGGATCTAGATAGAGTCTAGAGAAGAGCAAACGGCCAATAAACACATAAAAAGTTGCCCTGCCACACTAGTAAATTCAGAAGTGGGAATAAAATAAAATAATTGTATGTATAAAAGGGAGGCATAAGGCATGGTGGCACATAACTTTAATCCTAGCACTCTGAGGGCAGAGGCTGGAATGTCTCCCTGAGTATGAGGTCAGCCTGGTCTACATAGTCTATGAGTAGTCTCTATGAGTAGTCCAGCCTGGTCTACATAGTCTATGAGTAGTCTCTATGAGTAGTCCAGCCTGGTCTACATAGCCAGTTCTAGGCCAGTCAGGACTACATGCTGAGAGCCTGTCTCAAAAGAAAAAAATCTGAATGGGTAAATTAAATTATAGAGGAGGTGAGGTTAAATGTAGTGGCAGATGCTGGTGATGGAGGTTTCAGTGAGGCAGAGGCAAAGAGAACAGGAACGCAAGGTCGTTCTTGGCTACATAGTGAACTCAAGCCCAGCCTAAGCTCACTAGACCCTGACTCCAAAAAACCAAACAGTGACAAAAGCACATAAACAAAACAAAAAGAGGTTGGTGGGAATAGCTTTGAGTTATCTTTGGCCGCCGTCCTCCACTTTTCCAAAAGGACTTGGAGAACCATGTAGACATGCTCCTCCATCCAGTGGTTCTTAAAAGACCTGGCTGGCAGAACACAAAATGTGCCCAGTCCTCATCATTCCACTCTTAAAGTTACACCATACCCACACCAAGGCTGCGGTGGACCTGAGCCAAGGGACCTTGAAAGCCAACTCAGACCAGCACAGAAACTGACCATCTCAGAAGGACCTCAGAATAGAGACCGCGGCTCAGCCCCTACACTGCAGTTGTCTGAAGGGAGCTCTAACTAGGTAGCCCAAGGTATTCATTCATTCATTTTTAAAGATACAACAAAATGAAATACAATAGGATAAAATAAAAACAAGCACATCAAAGTTAGACAAGACGGTAGGGAAAGAGCCCAAGGAAAGGCACGAGAGTCACAGACCCACTTACTCACACACTCAGAAACCCCATAGAAATGCTAAACTAGAAGACATGATATACACACACAGTGCAGACTTGTGCAGGCCCTGGGCTTGCTGCTTCGGGCCCTGTGGATCCATACGAGCTTTGCTCATGCTGATTTAGAAGTCCCTGTTTCCTTGGCGTCTTCCATGCCCTCTGGCCCTTACACTCTTTCTGTCTTCCCTTCCTTTTCCTGAGCTCTGAGGAGAGGGATGTAATGGAGACATCTCATTTAGGGCTGAGTGTTCCAAGGTCTCTCATTGTCTGCATAATGTCTGGCTGTGGTCTCTGGATTTGTTCCTATCTGCTGCAGGAGGAAGCTTCTGGATGATGACTGAACAAGGCACTGATCCATGAGTATAGCAGAATGTCATCAGGAGTCATTTCATCACATTTCTTCTCCTTTTTTTTTAAACCAGTATTATTTGGTTTTACCCCAGGTCCCCAGGCTGTCTAGTCTTGGTCACCCAAGCAGTGTCAGGTACCGGTTCCATCTCATGGAGAGGGCTTTAAGTCAATTAGTTATTGTTTGGTTACTCCCACAAGTTTTGTGCTTCCACGGCCATAGCATATCATGCAGGCAGTGGAGCATTGTAGATAAAGGGTTTGTGGCTGGCTTGGGCTATGTTCTTCTTCTGAGAGCCTGCAACATACCTTCCTGTACCAGAGATCCTGGAACGGGGGGGGGGGGGGCTTCATATCATCACCAGCTTGACTTCTCCATCTTCCATGAGTTCTATAGGTATTGTCTTTAGCAATGGGCCTTGCTGTCAGTTTGTAGAGAGCAACCTATAGTCTAAGCAACGGCCTGAGAATTCCCATGGGGCCCCTCTGGCCAACAAGTCAATTAGATGCAACCATCCCAGTACTGGGAGCTTCATCTGGTGACAAGAGATGGCCCCCATTCTTTGGCAATTTCAGTTATTTTGTCTTCGTGTGTGTGTGTGTGTGTGTGTGTGTGTGTGTGTTTTAGGAAGTTTCTACTGTATTAGTTTTCCATCCTCCCCCCCCAAATATCCCTTAATCTTAACTGTCTCTCCCTGTATTCTCCCACAGCGTCCCCTCACCTCTCCTTCCCAATTGATCGCCCCATTCCAGCCCTTCCCATCCCTTCATAACTATCTTTTCTATCTCCCTTTCCTAAAGGTATCTATCTGTTCTTTCTAGACTCTTATTCTATACCTACCCTCTGTAGTTCTATATGTTGTGGCTTGATTATCAGTGACTTCACAGGTAATACCCATATATGAGTGAATACATACCAAATTCATCTTTCTGGGCCTGGGTTACCTCACTCAGGATAATTGTTTGTTTGTTTGTTTGTTTTTCCTGGTTCCATCTATTTTCCTGAAACTTTCAAGATACCATTTTCTGACGACTGAATAATATACTCCATTGTGTAAATGCAGCACACTTTCTTCGTCTTTTCTTTTTTTTCTTTTTTTTTTCTTTTTTTCAGAGCTGGGGACCGAACCCAGGGCTTTGCGCTTGCTAGGCAAGCGCTCTACCACTGAGCTAAATCCCCAACCCTCTTCATCTATTCTTGTAACAAGAGCTATCTAGGTTGTTTCTAATTTCTGGCTATTCTGAGTAGAAGCAGCAGTGAGCATGGTGAGCAACTGTTTTGTGTGGGGTGGAGCATCCCTTGGGTATAAGCCCCAAAATGGCATAGCTGATCTTGAGGTAGATCGGTTCCCATCTTCCTGAGGACTGGCACACTGATTTCCTTAGTAGATGTACGTTCACCCTCCCAGAAGGCATCCTCACCAGCACGAGCTGTCACTGCCTTGTTGGTCTTCGCCTTCCTGACAGGGGTAAGAGAGAAGCTCAAAGTCGTTTGATTTGCATTTCCCTGATGGCTAATCGAGTTGAACATTTCTATAAGTGTTTCTCAGCCATTTACGTTTCTTCCGTTTAGAAATTCTGCTTAAACCTGCATCCCATTTTTTAATTGGGTTGTTTGTTTTGTTGATACCTATTTTCTTGAGTTCTTTATATATTTTGGCCATTAGCCCTCTATCCGATGTGTAGCCCTCTATCCGATTTCGTACTCTGTGGGCTGACACTTTGTCCAAAGGACAGTGCCCTTTGCCACGCAAAAGCTCCTCCTTTTCACAAGGTCTCATTTATTGTTTATCTCACTTCCTGCTCTAACAGTGTTCCCTGTGCCAACGAGTTCAAAACCATCCCTCCATCTCTCTGGGTTTATGTTTAGGTCTTTGGTCCATTTGGAGTTGAGTTTTGTGAAGGGCGGTAAGTCTGGATCTATTTAGACTCTTCTACATGCAGCCATCCGGTTTGACCAGCACCATTTGTTGAAGGTGGAGTCTTTTGTCCAGTATGGATTTCTGTATTCTTTGTCAAACATCAGGTGTCCCTAAGTGTACGGATTTATATCCAGGTCTTTGATTTGGTTCCACTGATCAACAGGCCTATTTTTATGTCATTACTATGCAGTTTTTATTACTGTGACTCTGTAAAACAGTTTAAAGTTGGGAATGGTGATACCCTCCAGCAGTTCTTTTACTGTTCCCAACTGTTTTAGCTATTCTGGACTTGTTTTGTTTTCATATGAAGCTGAAAAATGTCCTTTCAAGGTCTATGAAGAATTGTGTTGGGATTTTTATGGGGATTGCACTGAATCTGTGGATTGCTTTTGGTAAAATGGCCAGTTCTACTATGTTGATCCCACCGATCCGTGAGCATGGGAGATCCTCTGATACGTCCTTCAGTCTCTTTCTTCAATGACTTGACATTTTTATCATTGAGGCCTTTCACTTGCTTGGTTAGAGTTACCCTAAGGTACTTTTATATTATGCGAGGTTATTGTGAAGGGTGCTGTTTCCCTCATTTCTTTCTCAATCTATTTGTCATTTTTATATAGGAAGGATTTCGTGAGTTAATTTATATCCAGCTACTTCGTTGAGAGTGTTTATTAGCCGTAGGTGTTTCCTGTCAGAATTTTTCAGGCCACTTATGCATGTTATCATATGTACTGAGACTGTCACTTCCTTTAAAGACAGAAATCTCATGGGATATGGGGCTGCTTCAGATTGTCCACAGCTGCAGACTGTGACTTACCTCACGCTCTGGTGGGGGTGGGGGGAGCATGAGTTTGTCAGCTGCAGATAGTTTTGGCGAGTGTATGACTTGGAATTCTGGGGACTCTTGAGAGGGATGTAAATGCAAGAACCCTGAGAGGCATGCAGCAGCAGCTTGTCGCTGGTTGCTGGTCAGAGAGATCCTGACAACGAAGATCAAAATTGCCCCCAAGGAACTCGGTGCCCTTAATCAACAGGAAGTAATCTAATGATATCGACACCTCTCCCCTTTCCCCTCTGGTCTTCTTTCTCTCCTACCTAGTGTGGGGCGGTTGGAAGGGATAAGAGTGGAGAAGGGTCATAGAAATAGGAGCCCATTAAGTAGCCAAAAGTCTGGCTACAATCATATAATCTGCAAATAACGGGATTTTGATTCTTCCTTTGCAATTTGCATGTTTTTCATCTCCTTCCGTTGTCTTACCGCTCTAGCTAAGACTTCAGAATGGGCAACTTTGTCTCGTTCCTGCTTTTACTGGAATTTCTTTGAGTTTCCATTTGAGTTGATGTTGACTATGGACTTGCTATACACTGCCTTTATTTTGTTGCGATTAGAGCCCTTGTATCTCTAATCTCTCTAGGACTTTTATCATGAAAGGGTGTTGCGTTTTGCTAAAGCCCTTTCTGCATCTGATGAGATGATCGTATGGTTTTGTCTTTCAGTTTGCTTATATGGTCGTTTATATTTATCAGTTTATATATGCTGCCTACTTCGTCATGGAAGACGATCTTCTTGTTGTGTTCCTGAATGTGGCTTGCGAGTATTTTACTGAGTATTTTTGCGTGTATGTGCATAAGGGTCTATAATTCTCTTTCTCTGTTGGGTCTTTCTGTTGGTTTGGGTATCAGGGTAACTGTGGCCTTGTAAAATGAGTTGGGCATGGGGTTGGGGATTTAGCTCAGTGGTAGAGCGCTTGCCTAGGAAGCGCAAGGCCCTGGGTTCGGTCCCCAGCTTCGAAAAAAGAACCAAAAAAAAAAAAAATGAGTTGGGCAACGTCTCTTCCGTTTTTCATTTTGTGCAATAACAGGAGTATTGGCATTAACTCTTCTTTGAAAGTCTGGTAGAAATCTGCCCCCAAATCGTCCGGCCCTGGGCTTTTTTTTTTTTTTTTTTTTTTTTTTCATTAGGAAACTTAATGACTGCTTCTCTATCACCATGGGTCATAGGTCTGTTTAAATTGCTTCTCTGTTGAAGCTTGATTTAACATTGGTAAGCGGTATGTATCAAGAAAATTGTCTATTTATTTTCTGTTTTCCGATTTGACGGGGTATACATTTTCAAAGTATGTCCTTATAAGTCTCTAGATTTGCGAAGTGTCTGTATGCCCCCCTTGCGTGTCTAATTTTGTTATTTGGATATCTTCTCTCCACCTGTTAGTAAATTTGGATTAGGGGTTTGTTATCTTACTGATTTTCTCAAAGAGACAACTCTCTGCTTCATTGATTCTTTGTAAAAAAAAAAAATTTTTTTTCTAGAAAATAAAAGGTTTACAAGTCATTTAATGGCAACTGATAATTACAGAATTCCCCTACATGGTTTTTAGGTAAGAAGGCAGATTAGCATAATTGTTAAAGTGGCGGCTGTCACTCTTAAAACCAATTAAAAATACCTTAAAATCTCAGCCATCCTATGACCATACAGCTCATACATTTAATGAATCAGACCCAGGTAAAGAACTAGGTCTGGGGACACATGCATGGTCGTACTATAGCGAATGTTAAAAAAAAATTTTTATTTTTGTTTCTATTCTATTGATTTCCGCCCCATGCTTGATTATTTCTCGAAGTCTACTCCTTGTAGGTGTGATTTATTGTCCTAGAGCTTTGAGGAGTGCTGGGAAATTGCTACTGAGATCTCTCCAGTTTTCTTCCTCTGGGCACTCAGTGACATGAGCTTGCCTCTTAGAACAGCTCCCCCTGTGCCATGAAAGTTCGAGTATGTTGTATATTCATTTTCACTCAATAAATTCTCTTTTTATTTTTAAATAAACTATTATTGTGCTGTGAAATGACTTTTGCAGTGGGTAGGGGAGGGGTGGCGATGAGAGGGGGTTTGGGGAGTTTTTGTTTTTGTTTTTGTTTTTTGTGAGCCTTGGCTATCCTGGAATTTACTCTGTAGACCAGGCAGGCTAGAACTCACAGAGGTCCACCTGCCTCTGCCTCCTGAGGACTGGGATTTAAAGTGTGTGCTCCCCACACAACGTGACTTCTGATAAAAGCCATTAACCCCTCATCCCTAACCCCCATGTCATTGAGAAGGACACTGAACTCAACAAATTCTTTTATCTAATAGTGGTCGATACACCACACACACACACACACACACACACAGACACACACACACACACACACACACACACTAAGATTTCCTAGGGACTATCTATATTGGCAACGGAGAATTCAGTGTTCTCAGCCCTCTCTCCTTTCAACCACATCCAACCAAATAAAATCCCCTATTTTCCCAGGACACAGACACCATATGTTTTGGCTCAATGTTTTTGTTATAATGACCATGTAAACAATTATTCACAGTTGGACACAGTGTTTACATTCCTGTCTTTGGGACCATCCTCCACCCCACCCACCCCCTGACTTGAGGTTTCCCATACACTCATCACTGCACCAGCCTTGACTGTTGCTCTCAGTATGGTCACCTCGATAGAGACTGTGTTATTTTCTTGGGAACCTTTCTCTCCCGAGGGTCTCCATGATCTTGTTTCAGTCTGGACATGTCACTCTTTTTTTTTTTAAAGATTTATTTTATTTATTTCGTGTATCTGAGGACACTGTTGCTGACTTCAGACACACCAAAGAGGGCATCATTACAGATGGTTGTGAGCCACCATGTGGTTGCTGGGAATTGAACTCAGGACCTCTGGAAGAGCAGTCAGTGCTCTTAACCGCTGAGCCATCTCTCCAGCCCTGGACATGTCACTCTTAGGACTGCTCCCTTTCCATGATTTGCTTTGATTATACTTCCAGCTAAATTCTAAACTCGTTTGTCAGTTTGAACAGAATTTCCACTTGAGATTTTCACGTTGATTGTATTGTATCCACTGCTCAATTTGGAGGAGACAGACATCTCACAGGATGTCTCCTGGTCTGTGACCAGCCATACTGTTCCCCATTTGTCCAAGTCTCCTTTAATTCTTTACAAAGAGTGCTTCACTGGCTGGGATGCCCAGTTCCCATAGATATGTTGTCAAAGCATCCCCAGGTTATTCCCAAGTATTTTGAAGTTTTGAGGCTGCTACTGTAACAAAATTTTTAAAAAGTTCTATTTTCCAGATTTTTGTTATTGATGTATAGAAAAATAGTTGATTTTGTAGTGTGAGGCCATATAAATTCATTTATTGGTTTAAGTAGAATTTTTTAAACATCATTTTGAAAGTTCATATGCATATGATCCTGTGATCTGAAAAGAAAGACAGAATTAGTTCTCGAACTTCTTCATGCACTCATTTCTTTTCCAGTCCTCACTGAGGAGAAGAAAGCTAAGCACAATGCTGAAGAGATCAGACAGCCTGCCTTACTGAGCTTCCCCACCTCCGAAGTCCAGCTATGTCATGCAGGCTGGCCTCCTACTCTCCATCCTCCTGCCTCAGCCTCCCAAGTGCTGGAATCAGAGGCCTGTGCCACCGTGCCCAGCCCTGCCTGGGTCTTGATCTTAATCTTTATTAAACACGGTGCTAATGACGAATTTTTTTCAGGGCAGCTCTTTTGAGGGGATTGAGGACATCCGTTAGTAGTCCTAGATTGCTAAAAATGTTAAATTTTCAACTCACAAGTAGATGTTGATTCTCCCTTTCTCTGAGAGGACCTGATCTCTGGGAGCAGACAGCCGGTTCTTGCTCCTCACAAGCAAGTCTACCATTTCTGACGTTCTGACTAAAGGCGCCAGTGAGCTTCCCTCTATCTCTTGGAACAATGTGGCCAGGAACAAACCTCAGCTGGTTTTATGAGCATTAAGACAAATGACTATGTGTACACAGGCATGAACAGGCGGCATGGAACAGAATCTACTAACATACATGCCGAGGTTCTAATCAACACCATCTCCTATCCTCCCTTTACTCTCATGTTTGCTGGGTTTGCCCAGACAGGGTATATAGGCAATGATTTTGGAACTTTTCACTTCCAAAACTGCCTTTACTCTACATTGACAACTGGATCGAGGTTTGCCTGGGTACTAAGCTCTCATTAGAATTTGTTTTCTAGGCATCCTGAAGACTATATCTTCCTGGTTTCTTTCACTGTCTCCTGTTACAGTCCTGGCTTTTGACACTTTTCTAATGTATGATTCTTGGTGTGAGACTAAATTTCCGGTGAAGGTGTTTTGGAGTGTTCTCTTGATCTTTAACTCTGGAATACACAATTATGTTTTCTGTTGAGAAACCGGTGCTCTGGGCACCAGCAAATATTCTAATCTAGAAGTCTGGATTCTATAAAAAAGATAGTTAGCACTCAGGAGGCAAAAAGCAGGAGAACTGCTAATTCCAAGTCATCAGGACTGTATCTAAAAAATAAATAAATACAAATTTAAACAGACTTTTGTAACTGCAGCTCAGGGGAAGCTGGGACTGTTTGCTTCTCAGCAGGAAAGAATTTTGGGATGAGTCAGTTTAAAGCAGAGCTGGAGTTTTTAAAGCAGAGGTTTTTGTTTGTTTTTTTTTTTTTCTTTTTTTTTTTTTCGGAGCTGGGGACTGAACCAGGGCCTTGTGCTTGCTAGGGCAAGTGCTCTACCACTGAGCAAATCCCCAACCCCTTTGTTTTGTTTTTTTAACAAAGATTCAAACACGGGGCAAATAGAGGAGAAAATTTTAGGGAAAGGAGAGTCCACAGCACCGGGTTTGAGAGAGAAAACTGTTCTCAAGCATTTTACAGTAGCTACGCATACAGTTTCAGCATCTTCTGCAGTTCCATCTCAAAGGGAACTTATACAAGATCCTAGGGTTGTTCTGGGGTGCACCAGACAGACTTAGAGCTGATCGAAGAAAAGGATCGTCTATGAGTATTGCACAAGGGAGCTGAGGTGGACTCTTACTGTAAATGAAGTAGTCTTGCTGCGCAGTTCCCAGAAAATTCAGGTTTGTATCTGGGAAAGGAGTCAGGGCAAACTTGTTTATGCTCCCCGCCACCCCTGAAGCTGAGGACCAAACCCAGGGCCTTACGCTTGCTAGACAAGCACTCTACCACTGAGCTAAATCCCCAACTCCTTGTCTATGCTTTTTAATGTGCATCATCCAGCATTTCAATTTAGAGTATGGATATATATGTGTGGTCTGTGATATGTACATGGATTACATAAATGCATGTCATGTGTCTGGGTGTGTCCCCTATATATACGCATTCTATGTGCTCATGTGTGCTTCTGTTATACATACGGTTTGTGTGTTGCACATAGGCATGTGTTGTATGTGCACGGGCATGAACGTTGTTTGTATCATGGGTTGAGAGAAGCCCCTGAAGAAATCTAGTCACTTCCGACATGGGAAAGAGTCCTGTTGCCCAACTGAAACCTAAGAGACCACATCCGTACCCCTTCTTCAGTTCCCATTCTGTAAACAAGACCGTCTTCCTGAAAGAGTTGGCTTTGCTCCAACTTCGAAGGTGTTGTGGGTGTGGGGAGAGTAAGCACGACTTCAGGTGTGTGGCTCAGGATGTCCCACTTTGTCCCTGGCTTTGAGTATCCCTCTTATCTGAAAGCCAGATGGTGCTGTACTTGGGAGGCCTTTGCCCTCAATATATCCCCACATGTCAATAAGCAAGACTCAGGCCTAGTGTGGTGTACACCCTGGTGATCCCACCACCTGGGGGTAGAGACAGGGTCAGGATTTCTATGTCATCCTGTGCCAAATAACAAGTTCAAAGCCAGCTTGAGCTACGGGAGACCCTGCCTCAAACAAAAAAGCAACAGAGGCAAGACCATGAGGCCTCAACCGTACACAAAGAACTACAGGCAGCCAAGGAATGCTGAGAGCAAGAAAAAGTCTTCCCTAGAGAAGAGCACGCCAATTGTTTTCCAATGCCATATGGTCAGCCCTGAAAACATACATACAAGTAATGTTTTACAGGCAAAGTAGAATACATACATATATACATACATACATACATACATACATACATATTATGTATAACAACAATTAATACAAAAAGAGGCCATTAAATTAATTATAAGGGATGGTTGAGGAAAAAAAGAGAAGGGAATTGGGCCCTGGCTTGCAGAGGGCCTGGGTTCAATTCCCAGCACCCACAAGGCACCTTACAGCCATCTGTAACTCTGGCTTCATGGAAACTAAACTTCTCTGGGAAGTGGTGGTATAGGCCTTAAATCCTAGCACTCAGGAGTCAGAGACAGAGAACTCTGTGAGTTCAGGCCAACTTGGTCTACACAGTGAGTTCCAGAACAGCCAGAGTCATTATGTTACACAGAGAAACTCTGTCTCAGAAAAACCAAAAAAGGGAATGAGAAAGAGAGGGAGGGGGGAGAGAGGGAGATGGAGGAAGAGAGGAAGGGGAGGAGAGAGAGAGAGAGAAAGAGAGAGAGAGAATGCAAAATTAACAAGAGCCAATTGTCTGCATGCTTACATAGCAAAGGCCTACCTGCACTGGCCACTGTGAGTGGTCCTCACAAAGGCAACTGCCCTACAGAAATGAAATTCAGGAGGGTGAAGGAATCTGACCAGTGGAGGACACATGAGGAGTGAGGAAACACGGAACTCCCCGCAGGGTGACTAGAACAGAGGCATCTGTTTGAGTCCTTGTACACACCATCTGTACCTGGAGGTTTAGGAAAACACATCGAACTCAATAAGAGAGAACAAACAGACGTAGCTATTGCTTAACTATTCACGCAAGCCTTCGGAAGTCAGTTTTCTTCTCCGTGATCAAATGGCCTCGCCTCCAGTTCTAGGGAGATGTCAGCCGTAAAGCCGAGACTGTGCAGATGCACCAATGGGACCTGCGCAGATGCACCAATGGGACCTGCGCAGATGCACCAATGGGACCGCAGCGCCATGTGCACTTGAGAAGAAACGTCTGCCTTTGCTCAGACCCTGGCTGTCGGTGGCCAGGAGCTCCAGGGAGGGACACCAGTTCTTTTGTGTGCTTTCCGGGCATATCTGACATGAGTTTTTCCCATTCCCAACCCTTTTCTCTCTCCCTCCCTCCTCCATGCCTGTGGTCTTCCCCACCTGTCAGAAGTTTCCTCCTTTAGGATAGAGAGATCCCTGAGGAAAGAGCAAGCACCCCTGGGTTGGGGAAACATTTGTCTTTGAGTTGTTAAGCATGGAAAGAGGTAATTTTTAGATAAGGCCTCATTCTTTAGCCCAAGCTACCCTTTATGTAACCCTGGCTATCAAGTTCATAACCATTTTCCTGCCCTTCTACCACACCCATCGGAGAGTGAGCTTTTGAAATTTTTCTCTCTCATAAATGATCCTCTTTTCCTGAAGCTTCACAGTCATAATCAAACTGGGAAACTATGATTCAGCATAACAGCTTAATGTCTCCATAGTAATACATTATAGCTCACTTACTCCAACTGTAAAGGGCCTTTGAACAGCCCTTTAGACTCTACTCTGACCTGCAGTCTTTGTACATTTTTTAAAATTTCTTTTTATTTTATGTATATGAGAACACTGTAGCTGTCTTCAGACACACCAGAAGAGGGCATCGGATCTCATTACAGATGGTTGTGAGCCACCATGTGGTTGCTGGGAATTGAACTCAGAGCCTCCGGAAGAACAGTTAATGCTATTAACCTCTGCGACATCTCTCCAGCCCAATCTTTGTACATTTTTATGAAGTACACTTCTATTCTGACACAGCTTATCACATACATTGATCAAATAGGGCTCTTTGCGAACTAGGGATGACGACAGATAGCTCTGTGGCAGATCACTTGTCTAGCATGTAAATTTTTAATACCAAGTACCTCCCAGAAGAAAATCAGGGTGTTGGGTACATCCTGAATGATGAGAGAGATAGAGAAGAGACAGATGGGTTTGCTGTGGGTTCTGGGCAAGGGGGGAGAGGAGTTGTTGAATGGGAACCAAATATAAGCTAAACCTGCTTTGCAAAAATGTGACTTTACTTCCTGAGTTCCATTTCACACTTTATAATTTAAAGAAAGCCTTTCTCAACCCTTGTATATGCAAGGTGTTTCTTTTTATATTAACCAACAGATATTAATCATTGTCAGAGGTAACAACGTTACCACCAACCCAGGCACCATGAAAAACACTTTTTAGCTCATTTGATCCTCAGCGGCTTTGTGGGAGGTCCCAGCTTCCTCTGTCCCCACCGAGCCCTTTCATTGAGTTATTCAGTTTCTCCTGAACCTGTCTCTGCAAAACATGGTAACATAAAAAGCATCTCTCAGGGGCTGGAGAGATGGCTCAGTGGTTAAGAGCACAGATTGCTCTTCCAGAGGTCCTGAGTTCAAATCCCAGCAACCACATGGTGGCTCACAACCCTCTGTAATGGGATCCGATGCCCTCTTCTGGTGTGTCTGAAGACAGCTACAGTGTGCTTATATATAAATAAATCTTTAAAAAAAAAAAAAGCATCTCTCAAAACTGAGAGCGTGTGGAGCGGCTGGAGAGATGTTCAGCAGGTGTGAGCACTGCCTGCACCTGCAGAGGACCCAGCTGCTGTTGGCAGCACCCACTTGGCAGCTAACGATAAGTGGTGTCTGCACCCAACGTCCTTTCTGGTCTCCTCGGTAGTTCCGCAGGTAAAACTATTTTTTATCACCCAGGCTGATGACACATGAGTTCTACTGAGTTCTATCATGGAACCTACATGGTAGGAGACAACTCCTGAAAGCTGTTCTCTGGCCTTCACACAGCTGTCATATTATATGCACACTCATACACACACACACACACACACACACACACACACACACACACACACACACACACACACGCACACCACTCAGAGAACTTGCTCTCCCTCCTCCCACCAGAAACCGGAATCAAATTTCCTATCAGGTTCTGGAAGGCTGAAGTGTCGTCCCCGGGTTCTGTTGCCACACCCCGCACGGCACTTGACACTTCTAGGGGTTTCCAGGAACCAGGAAGTATGAAATGGAAACTCATACACAATCTCCTCCCACCTGGGGCCTGCCACACCCCACAAGGGAAGGGGTCACACGGAGAAGGGGAAGAGGGACTGTGGGGAGGAAGAACGGGAAGCAGCAGGGTTGGAGGTGGGGGCAGAGTGTACCCTGAGCCCATTTGCTGAAGCCAGTACCTTAGCGACCTAAAAAGTCAGACTCTGTCACTCGTCCAAATAAACCAACTGAAAGAGCCATACCAGGTGGTGGAAAGATGGCTCCGAGGTTGAGGGAATTGACTGCGCTTCCACAGGATCCCATCACCCCCAGGGCGATGCAACTGTCTGTAACTCCAAGACAGACACGCATGCGTGCCTGCAAGCAAAATGCCAATGTACAGAAGATAGAAATACTTTTTTAAAGAGCCACACTAATAGCACAGAGCATATGTATTCAGTGTGGCTACACTGGAAAGAGATAAAAGAGATACAGTGACCGCCACTCCCCAACCATCATGGTTCTGAAATAAGGGTTCAGTAGAAGAGATATTCGTAACTTGGCTGGTGTCCGGTTCTGCCTACCACGGTCTCAGTCCAGTCTCTACCTCAAGGTGAACTGATCAGTTCAAATCTTCGGTAGACACACATTCTCTTCTCTTTTGGATTCCAAGATGTCAGCTTTGTTCTCTTCCCAGCATAGATTCTCAGAAAAACTCCAATCTCTTGGGAGCTCTTGTTTGAACAGTCTGGTAACAGGGACATCCACAAATTTCTCTGGAATATCCTAACTTCTGCCAAGCAAACCCATTATGAGACCACTAAAGCAGCTACCCATGCCTCTCCACCTGCAGTTCTTCTTCTATTATTTTATTTATTCATTTATTTATTTATTATTTTTGAGACAAGGGTCTCTATGTAGCCATCCCTGTTCCAGAATTCACTGTGTAGATCTGGAGTTTCTGCCTACGCCTGCCTCCCGAGTACTTTTTAAGGAAGTGAAATAAGAGGACAGTACTTTGTAGCCTGGCTTCTCTCTCTCTCTCCTCCCCCCCCCTGTCTCTCTCTGTCTCTGTCTCTCTCTCTCTCTCTCTCTCTCTCTCTCCTCTCGCTCTCTCTCTCGCTCTCTCGCTCTCTTGCTCTCTCTCAATTTAATCTTTTTACTAATTAATACATATGTGGTTTTTTGTGTGAATGTATCCCAAGGAAGCCAGAAGAGGGCACTAGATCCTCTGGAACTGAGAGGTGGTAAGCTGTCTGCCACCGGTGCTGGGTAGCAAACTTGGGTCCTCTGCAAGAACAGCAAGTGCTCTTAACCGCTGAGCCATCTCTCCTATCCCTGGTTGGTGGTTGGTTGGTTGGTTGGTTGGTTGGTTGGTTGGTTGGTTGGTTGGTTGGTTGGTGGTTGATTGTTTTTTTTTTTTTTTTTCAGTACAGTATATTTTGTGGTAATGCCTGATAGTCTTTAGAAATTTTACTACAACAAAATTGTCTTTAAAAAGAGACAGTGATCTATAGTCCACATAGCTCAAATTCATAACCACATTGGTTATATTCTAAGAACATTCTTAGAGTGAGACTACAACATTCTCTAAATATTACTAAGTAGATCAATACTTGACTAGGTCTAATTTTTACCCAAAAGAATAATTTATGTCTTTTTTTTTTTTCAGGGCTGACGGAACCCAAGGCTTCACTCATGTTAGAATAAACTTTCTGTGGCTACCTTACAACTCCAGACACACACACACACACACACACACACACACACACACACACACACACACACACGACATTCTAAGGTCATTTCTGATGTGTACAGGCTCTTGTTATCTTTTTGTTTTGTTTTTCATTTTTTTAAATTTTTTTTCAAAGACTTTGCTTATTTATTGTATGTATGTGAGTGCACTCTCACTGTCTTCACACACACCAGAAGAGGGTTGTGAGCCACCATGTGGTTGCTGGGAATTGAACTCAGGACCTTGGCAAGAACATCCAGTGCTCTTAACCACTGAGCCATCTCTGTAGCCCTTGTTTTTTCATTTCTGATACAGGGCTTCTCTGTGTAGCTGCCCTGAAACTCACTCTATGGACTGGGCTGGCCTGAAATTCAGAGATCCACCTGCCTTTGCCTCCCCAGTGCTGGGATCCACCACTGCCAGTCTTGATATCTTTCTTTATTACCTTTGACTGGCAGTGGTGTGAAGGGTAAGTTTCTCAAGTAGCCCAGGTTGGCCTCAAGCTTACTATGTGATGAACCTGATCCTCTGCCTCCAACTCCCAGTGCTGAGATTACAGATCTGTACTACCACGCCTCCATATGTCTTGGGTTTGTTTGTTTGTTTGAGACAAGGCCTTATGTGGCACAAGCTGGCCTCTAGTTTAGAATCCCCTTGCTTCCGCCTCCTAAGTGCTTGGATGGCAGCGTCTGGCTTCCTCTTACTTTTAGTACCCATCCTGAAGAAGAATGACTATTCCAAGAGGATACTACTGGAACCCTGGGACACCAATTCTCTATTTTAACCTTGTTTCAGTGAACAGTAGTTCTTAAACTGGTCATGGTGGGGTGTGCCTGTTTTCCCACCGCTCAGGAGGCAAAAGGATCAGAAGTTTAAAGTTCATTCTTAGCTGCATAGAGAGTTTGAGGCCATCCTGGGATGCATGATATCTGTCTCAAAATAGCGGAAGAAAACAAAATTAAGCAAAGTAATCTATAGCGTTCCTTGCACAGAAGCTCCCTGCAGGGCATATGTTAGATCAGTTAAATGGCACATGTATTATCCAGCTACCAGAACACTTCATTGCCACCAAGGAGGCTGTCGATGAATGTTTATTAAGATGAAGACTTCAAGCCGGGTGGTCGTGCGCACATCTTTAGTCCCAGTCCTCAGGAGGCAGAGGCTGGAGGATCTGTGAGTTCTAGGCCAGCCTGGTCTACAAAGTGAGCTCCAGGACAGCCAGGGCTACACAGAGAAATGCTGTCTACGAAAAAGGGTGAAAACTTCATGAAGAGCAGACATGTAATCCTGAGTGCCAGGACTATGGGCGTGTGCCATCATGTGTTGTTTACATGGTCCTAGGCATGGAACCGAAGGCTTCGATCATGTTAGACACATACTCTACCCACTGAGCTACAGTCTGGATTGTTTCATAAGGATACACAGAAGTGGAACCCAGGTGAAAAGGTATAGAATTTGGGTTGAAATGGTGTCATGGCTAAGCTTGGTGGTCAACTTGACGATGTCTGGAGTAAAATACAAGCAGCCGTGCACACCTGTGAGGGATTCTTTCGATTGAATCATTTGAGGTGGGAAGACCCATCCTAAATCTGGGTCACATTTTCTGGTGGCAGCCCACTTAAAAGCACATGGAATCCCTTTGCCGGTGTTAGTACCCACTTCTTCAGGATTGCAGTGTAGACCGAAGAGCAGCTGCTCTCTAGGACCTCCCTAGGACTCCAGCACCGAACCAGAACTGCAAAGACATCCAAGACATCCAGCCTTTCAGTCAGGAGACACCATATAAGCTACTCTAATAAGTCTAATATATAACTATACATATATATATATATATATATATATATATAGAGAGAGAGAGAGAGAGAGAGAGAGAGAGAGAGTGTCTGGGAATCTTTAAAACATTCCATTCAGGGCTAGAGAGATGGCTCAGCGGTTAAAAGCCCTGACTGCTGGGGGTTGGGGATTTAGCTCAGTGGGAGAGCGCTTGCCTAGGA
Organism: Rattus rattus; assembly: GCF_011064425.1. Taxonomy (NCBI): domain Eukaryota; kingdom Metazoa; phylum Chordata; class Mammalia; order Rodentia; family Muridae; genus Rattus; species Rattus rattus. The sequence goes on from NC_046157.1 coordinate 147,634,333, forward strand.
AGCGCAAGGCCCTGGGTTCGGTCCCCAGCTCCGGGGAAAAAAAAAAAAAAAAAGAGCCCTGACTGCTCTTCTAGAGGTCCTGAGTTCAATTTCTAGCAATCGCATGGTGACTCACAACCATCTGTAAAGAGATCTGATGCCCTCTTCTGGTGTATCTGAAGACAGCTACTTCATATAATAAATGAATAAATCTTTAAAAAAAAAACCATTCCATTCAAACCCTTCAAACACCAATCTCAGGCAAATAGAGATGTTTATTGAATGCCACACCCCAAGACTGATCAATCAGGGCCATGTTCCAGGCTCAGGAACTGAACTGTAACCTTGAGTTAAGTTCCTATAGAGTTTTTAAGCCTAAAATCCACAAACATCTGTGCCAAGTTATTCCACCAGCCAGGATTTATGAATAGGGGGATTTCCTTAGGCGCATGTCTTTGTTGTACACTTCTCCTGCTCCCTTTGGTTAGGGTATTCAACTGTGGAAAGGGACTTGCCTTGTCTAACACTCAGGTCTTAACTTGCCAACCAGGGTATCAGTTACCCACGCACATGTCTCCTTCTGCCAAGTAGGATCTCAGTTCCCAGGGAGGTCTTGGGAACTAAAACTATACTCGACCCCTACTCAAAATGGAAGTCTTATTCCCAATAGTTTCTTATGTCGGTGCAGGTGTCTCTCTTATGTAAGGGTCCATCCCAGGGGCAGCTCATACCCAGGTGCAGGAAGTGCTGCTGGGTGGTTGGTTCAGGTCCAGGCTTATTGTAGATAGCTATACAAAGTGGTTCTACTGACTTCTATTGTGATTGGTTTCCAAGGGCACAGAGCATAACAGACTGTGTAATCAACTTGGGCATGAGAAAGTTTTCTAATAACAGCTGAAACAACACATGAGAACATTTCCTGATTAACAGCACAAAGTGGTAGGCTAGCCAGGTAACATGACCTAGACATTCCTTAACATTCCATCTAGGCCTTAATACTTTACCTAGGCATGCATGCACACACGCACGCATGCACACACGCACGCACTTGCACACACACACACACACACAAATATAAGTATATATTCTAAATACCTTGTGTGTATGTATGAAGCATATTACTAAACTCATTATTTGCCAGATGTTTGGTCTTCTCTATTTCCTGGCTCCGATGCTGTGGATGCAGAGGTGATCCCAACAGATCACCCGTTCTTTCTGAGGTATACACAGTGCTGACAGCAAGCAACTTAGCATAGCTGTAGTGTCAGGTCATGAGGACTGCTATGCAGCTGAGGAAGAACTCGAACTCCTCATGCTCCTGCTCCTCATGCCCCGGTGCTGGGCCTATAAATGTCTCCCACTCTGCCTGGTTTATGCAATGCTGAGACTTGAACTCAGGGCTTCATGCATGCTAGGCTACCCCCTGACGGATTGAGCCACACCCCAGACCCCTTTCTTTTGAAGGCCCTCTCCTTCTTTCAGTCCCTTGGATATTAACATTCTGCACATTGCTCTCTCTTATCTGTCCGTTGTTTTCCATCCGCTCTGGTAGCTTTCATGATCTATCGATATTCCAGTAAGGAGCCCAAGCTTACCAAATCTTTCCCAGGCTTTCAGAGCTAGCTTCCCCCTAACTGGGCCTATCTACTTGTACCCCACAAATCAGAAGGCAGCCTCTTCCTGCAAACATGTCCTCTTTATTTTTCCTTCCCTTTCTCTTTATTTTTTTTTAAAGATTTGTTTATTATGTATACCATGTTCTGCCTGTAGGCCAGAAGAGGGCACCAGATCTCATTAGAGATGGTTAGGAGCCACCATGCAGTTCCTGGGAATTGAACTCCAGACTTTCTTGAAGAGTAGCCTGTGCACTTAACCGCTGAGCCCTCTCTCCAGTACCTGCTCTCTCTCTCTGTCCTCTCTCTGTCTCTCTGTCTCTCTGTCTCTCTGTCTCTCTCTCTCTCTGTCTCTCTGTCTCTCTCTCTCTCTCTCTCTCTCTCTCTCTCTCTCTCTCTCTCTCTCTCTCTCTCTCTCTCTCTCTCTCTCTCTCTCAGACAAGTTTTCTCTGTGTCCTAGAACTCAGTCTGTAGACCAGGCTGGCCTCAGACTCAAAGATCTGCCTGCCAAGTGCTGAGATTAAAGGTATACATCACCACCATCACTCAGTCTTTTCTTTCTTTTCTTCCTTCCTTCCTTCCTTTCTTTTTGAAACAGGGTGTCTTAGGGTTTCACTGATAGGAAGAAACACCATGACCAAGGCAAATCTTATAAAGGCCAGCCTTTCACTGGGGCTGGCTTACAGTTCAGAGGTTCAGTCCAGTATCACCATGGAGGGAAGCATGGCAGCATGCGGGCAGACATGGTACTGGACAAGGAGCTGAGAGGTCTCCATTTGGGTCTGAAGGCAGTCAGGAGATACTGTCTTCAACAGGCAGCCAGGAGATACTGTCTTCAACAGGCAGCCAGCCCTTCTGCACTGGGCAGAGCTTGAGCATAGGACCTCAAAGCCCACCACCCCAGCGATGCACTCCCTCCAACGGGACACACCTCTTAACAGTGTCACTTCCTCTGGGCCAAGCATATTCAAACCACCACACAGGGTCTTTCTACATAACCCTGGTTGGCCTCAAACTCACAGAGATCCTCCCGCCTCTGCCTCCTGAGTGCTGGGACTAAATTTGTACACCACTCATTCAACAATAACAAGTCCCCTTGCAATCAGTAATCCAGGCTACAGGTTGAAGACTCCTTTCTGACTCCCCCCTCCTCACTGCTCCATTTTCTGTTCAACTGATAGCTAAGTCTTACTGGTCTCCCCTCAAAGATCTCCTTGTAACCGGCAAAAGGTTTCTCCCTCTTGTCTTAGCTAAAGCCATCTTTGATTTAAACTGAAACAGACCCCTTCCTTTTTGTACCCTGCCCTGAAAAGTCCCGTAGGAACACATCCAGCTCTGCTCTAGACCTTTGGGTTAGCCCCAGCTAACCGCATGTTCTTGGCTCTTGTTCGCCTGATAGCTTGCATCACCCTGCAACCAGGATGTAATTTTTCTGTGTCATCTTTAAAAACTCTCTGTAATATGCATTCAGGGCTGCTCTGTGAGAAGGGTTTCTCTCCACGAAGTCACAAGCCAGCTTACTACAGACTCTCAAATCAAACTTTGTCAGGCTGAGTAGTATTTGGGTCTCTACCTCAAACATTCCTAAGTTCGCCCGCTCCTTCCACCACACTGTCACTAGTTTATCCATACCCTCTCCATTTCTGCTACAACCTCCTAACAAGATCCCAAATCATGTTTCTAAGCTCCCTAACGGCCAGCCAGCTCGGGGAAGCCAGCTGACTTCATTATATTCGCCCAGGCTGGACACAGGCTGTGGAGTAAAGTTTATCAAAGCACTCAGTGTCAGTGAATCTTCAGCTTAGTTCCTTATCTGAGAAAGTACTCTTGACTCTTGACATGTCAACTGGAATTATTTCTATAGGCAATAGAGTTCAATTACTGTAGGGAAGCCAAGCTAAAACAAACATCCTTTCTCCCTCAACTCAGATCTATCTGGTGGGCTTGAGCGGCTTGCGCCCCAACTCCTCCTCTACTAACCTACCTGGGCAACCTCCAAGGAGCCAAGCCAAGAATAGTGTGTCTGAGGCATTTTCAAAGAGGATGATGACCCTACATGTGATGGTTTGTATATGCTCAGCCCAGGGAGTGGCACTATTAGACGGTGTGGGCTTGTTGGAGTAGGTGTGTTGCTGTGGGTGTGGGCTTTAAGATCCTCACCCTAGCTGCCTGGAAGTCAGTGTTCTGCTAGCAGCCTTCAGGTGAAGATGTCCAGCTCCTCCTGCACCCTGCCTGCCTGGACATTGCCATGCCCCTACCTTGATAATAGACTGAACCTCTGAACATATAAGCCAGCCCCAATTAAATGTTGTCCTTATAAGACTTGTCTCATTCATGGTATCTGCTCACAACAGTAAAACCCTAAGACAGAAGTAAAATCCTAACTAAGACACTACCATGAGTTCATTTACTTACAGTCGCCCCTAGACTCGTTTCATCTCTGGCATTCTCACCCCATCCATATGTCTCTCTCCAGTGTTAACCTGGTCCAAGCCCACGCTGAGCTCTCCTTACCTCCATCCCTCACCTGGTCCCTCACCTTACTCTCCCCTCGCCGGTCTCCCCATGTCTGATTTTTCCCTATTTCTGATACCCTTCCCTAACCTTGCCTTTTGCCCTGTATCCACCCCCAGACTTACTCCAACCTTGGTCCCTGATTCTAGGCACGGCCTCGACTGAGTCTCATCTGGATGAACCACCCTGGTCTCTCCCCACCCCGACACGGGCCAGTACCTTCTTTTGCTTTACAGTAGTAGGAGGTTCTGCTTCTACTACTGGCAATCAAGGAGCCCAGGCGTCTTCAGCACTCCCTGCAACCCTTCCACACAGCTAAAGAATGGAATGAACCTGATCACAGAGGACCACATGGAGGAGTGGAGCATAGTGACCAGGAAGGGGGAAAGGAAGGCAAAACTGGCACCTTTTAATGACATCTGCTCATTCTATAAACAGTTCCGGAGCACTTCATGGACTCCACGCATTACGTCCAACACCAGGATGGAACTCAAACTGGACAGGTTTCTGCCTTTGTTCAGGGAAAACAGATGAATAACTACAATTCCTTTAAAAAAAACATTTTTAGCTTTGTGAGTTTTATGTGCATGGATGCTTTGCTTGCACATATGCCTACATATCACATGCATGTCTAGCAGCAGGAGAAGTCAAAAGAGAGCATTGGATCCCCTGCAACCTAAGTTCCAGATGGTTGTGAACCACCATGTGGGTGCTGGGAATCGAACCTGGGTCCTCTGAAAAAGCAGCAGATACTCCTAACCACTGAGCATTCTCTCCAGCCCCAAACATAATTTCCTGAAGTCATTTGGTGGTGGCAAGAGGAGGAAGTAACTTAATACAACTTAAAGGAGACAGGTCAGGTTCCCTGGGTGGTAGGGGATGGTTATACATCGGGATAAGGCTGAGCTCACATATGAGGGACAAAGGAGACCTCCTGACCGTGAGAGTTGATGATGATGATGGTGGTGGTGATGGTGATGATGATGATGGTGGTGATGGTGATGATGATGATGGTGATGGTGGTGATGGTGATGATGATGATGATGGTGATGGTGATGGTGATGATGATGACCATGATGATGCTGGTGACAATGATGATGGTGGGTATATTGGTGATGGTGATGGTGATGATGGTGGTGGTGATGTGGTGATGGTGGTGATGTGGTGGTGGTGGTGGTGATGGTGATGATGGTGATGGTGGTGGTGATGATGGAGTGGTGATGGTGATGATGATGGTGGTGGTGATGGTGATGATGATGGTGGATGGTGGTGATGATGTGGTGGTGGTGGTGGTGATGATGATGGTGATGGTGGTGGTGGTGGTGGTAGTGGTGGTGGTGGTGGTGGTGGTGGTGGTGATGGTGGTGGTGGTGATGATGATGAACATGGGGATGAGACTGCCGGGGCCGTGCCTGCAGAGATTGCAGAGATTGTTCCTGCAAAGCCACTAGCCCACACCCAGTTTATGAGGAGGGAGGGCTAGCCCCGTTCTACTGCAGGAATATCCACATACACACCTTTTACTCTGGCACACCCATGGACAAACATGGGACCAAAATTTTATTAGAAGCATCTGCCTGCCCAGCTGATTGACAGCATATCTGGGTTTGTATAGTTACTGTCGCTCCATGTCAAGTTGGAAGTGCCAAGAGGGCAAAAGTTACAGCTGCTGGTCTTGCTTCATCGTTGGCTCAGCTGGCACCCAACACACACACACACACACACACACACACACACACACACATTACCCTCAGTGACACCAGTCACAGGGTAAAGTGGATTTCATGCACTAGTCCTGGCTTCCCAAATGTCCTCTGTCCACTCATGACACCTAAAAGGAAGAAAGTCTTCAGCTCCATCACAAGACTGCCTGGTGGCCTGGGGCTCAGTAGCACCTGACCGATGTCTTCGACAGGCATTGCAACAGTCTCTGAGATGGGAAAAGTCTCATGACCTCAGATCACAGGACAAAATGACACCAGACAGCCTGCTGGAATGAGCTGAGCAGTCCAGCTGCTGTTCCAAAGAGAGAGTGCAGCCCATGAGGGCTAATGTTAGATGCAGGCCCCAGGTCTTTGTTCCAATGGTGAGGTCAGGCCACAGGTGTGACCATAATAATTACCCAGATTACAAGTCAAAGATGTGTATGTACAGTAGGAGTGGTAATGTTCTCCCTAATGGAAGTGCAAAGGAAGTTCCTGGAGGGCCCTAGAGACAGTAGTTACTATCTTCTCCTGATCTTGTCCCCTCCCTCCCAAAAACTGATAGTATCTTCCCATAGCCATAGTACACACACACACACACACACACACCATATACATACACCACACATACATACACACTACATACAGACACACACATACACCACACATACACACATACACACACACACAAAACATATACATACATACCATACACTCACACACACACACACACACACCACACATCATACACAAACCATACACACCAAACACACACACACACCACATACCATATACACACACCACATCACACATACATACACACTACATATAGACACACACATATACCACACATGCCATATACACCCACCACACACACAGATACAGAACACATACATACATATACATACCATACACTCATACACACACCACACACATCATACACACACCATACACACCAAACACACATACACACACACCACATACACACAACATATACACATACACACAACATATACACATACCACACATGCATCCATACATACATACACACACAGCACACATACATGCACGCACATACACAAACACACAACACACACACACACACACACACACACTCACACAACACATTGGCACAATAGTTATCCTTCCCTTTGAGGGAGAGCGATCACTCTCTGGTAATTCTCAGAAGTTTAATAGACAGTGGTGAGAGACGTGAGAAAGGAAGCAGAGTGGTGTGTCAAAACCTCCTTGTGAACCAGGTTAGCAAGGATCTTGAGGAATTCATGACGAAAACTTTGGCCAACAAAGGCATAGATGACCGGGTTAAGACAACTGTGAGAAAAGCCCAGGATCTCGGTAATATACAGGGCCTGGTCAATGTTATTGCGGCGCTCGCAAGTATCTTGAATCAAGTGGGCTCCTAAGAGAGTGTCCGAGAGCAGAACCAGATTGTAGGGCAGGCAACAAAGCAAGAAGACCAACACAACAGCAAAGATCACCCACATGGCCCGGCGTTTCTGTCTCATGTGGGCCTTAAAGAGCGTGCGCAGTGTGAGCCCGTAGCAGACCAGCATGATGAGCAGCGGCAAGAGGAAGCCAAATATGTGGGACAGACCACGCAATGTTATCCTAAGATCTGCTGTGGCTTCACCCAGGACCTCATAGCAGACTGTTCCAGAACGGTATGGTTTATATGCCTGGCGGAAGATGGCAAAAGGCAGAGACAGAACCAAAGATAGACCCCAGGTGCCCATGCATACGAATTTAACCAAGTAGCGCTTTCGGGTCAGTGTGCGGGTGGCATGGACGATGGCCAGGTATCGATCCACACTGATGCAGGCCAGCAGCAAGATACCACTGAAGAAGTTGACTTCCTTCAGGAGTGAGACCATCTTGCACAGGGGTGTGCCAAAAATCCAGCCCTTCGATTTGGAGACAGCCAAGAAGGGCAGAGTCAATGAAAAGAGTAGATCAGCAATGGCTAGGTTCAGCACGTAGACGTCGGTGACGGATCGGGTCCTTCGCCTGTATAAGATGACCAGCATCACCAGCGAGTTTCCCAGCAAGCTAAGGAGGAACACCAGTGTGTAGAAGACAACTACAGCCTGCCTGTTGGTCATTGGGACCCTCTTACAGGGGCTGAAATACTCTCCAGTGGGCAGCATTCTGGTGATATTTCCAAATTCTTCCTCAAAGTCACCCTCAGGAGCAGTCCAGATGAAATACTCAGCCTCGGCCATTGTTTGTTTGATCTATGTGCAAGGTTAGAAGGAGAGAAATAGAATTCAGTAACCAAATTCAAGTGGATGTTGTGGGATAGTATTGGCCTCTGTTGCCTTGACAACCCGGAGTTCACTCCTTTTGCCTTCAACTTGAACTTCTATCGATGTGAGCTTCCTGATGCTGTCAAAGTCCTTGGGCACTAAATCTGGGTATAAAATAAAACCCATGGAAGATACCTTTGCCTTCAGTTGACTCTACAATTCTCAACTCTATGTCCAGCTCTACCTCGTCTCTTCTCAACCACCTTGGTACTCAGCCACACCCCTGGATTCAGACGCAGTCACCAGGTTGTTCTTATAGACTCGGGACAGAGCCAGCACACAGCGAAACTGAAGGAGGTGAGGTGTATGGGGGTGTCCTCTCCTAGCTTATATCCTATATGTGCCCCCCTCACTATTGTTTGCCATTTTTGTAAAGACATATTATTTTCCATTGCTTTTATTTATGCATATGTGCAAATGTACTTGTCTGTACGTCTATATGTAGAGGTCAGAATAAGGCATCCAATCCTTTGGAACTGAAGCTACCAGGGTAGCGAGCTGCCCAAAGTGGCAATCCATGCTCCTAACTACTGAGCTCTCTCCCCCAGCCCCTTGTTTGCCCTTCTTAAACTCTACCTGGAGAAAGAGGTGATAGTCTCAGATTACAATAAACCGCACACTTGAGTTATGATGAGATCGTGTCCAGCTTTCACAGGTGTAAACATTACATCAAAAGTACACATAAGAGGCCAAAGAGATGATCCAGTGAGTAAAGGTGAGTGCTACCAAGCCTAAAAACTCTGATCCCAGAACCCACAAGCTAGAAGGAAAGAACCATCTCACGTAGGTTATCCTCTGGCCTCCACAACCAAGGTCTCACACACACAGTAAGTGTGAAATAGAAAAAATGTAAATTTAAATGTTAAGGGTTGGTGAGATAGCTCAACAGATAAAAGAACTTGACATGCAAGACTGACCCCTTGAGTTTGCTCCTGGAATCCATGATGGAAGAGGGAAACCAACTCCTTAAAATCGTCCTCTGGCCTCTATATACAGTCCTGCGCACGCACGCGAACACACACTCACACACGGGCTCTCCAATCTGAAAGTCTTTAGAAGCAACCAAGTTCAAAATGTTCAATACTGTTACCTGACACCCACTCTCAGTGGGGACCTTACCCCACTGGGGCCTTTAATCCCCGCAGATTTCCATTTATCAACTGCAAATCGTGGGAAGACAGGGACCTCTTCCAGGCTTCCGGGCCTTGGATTCTATGGCAAGTGTAGCCCCATCCCCACACCTTGGGATGCTCTCTCAGTGCCAGAGCTCGCATCTTCACAGAAGATGAAGGCTTAGAGGGGAGATCAACACTGAATGGGGAATTGTCCACCTCAGTCACATAACAGGAGAGTGATAGAAAGCAGCGGATGGGGTTGGGGGTGGGGGTAATGTGACCACAACCACCTAGGGAGTCAGACTTGAGTAGCTACTCACAGTGAGAAGACAAGAAACTGTTTATCAGAAATCCCTGAGTCCCACAGAAACCAGTGTATTTTCTAAAATAAAGTTGAACCAAGCTTCCCTACCCCCAAGTGTGCTGACACACTGCTGACACAGGCTTCCTACCTGCAGCACTGGCTGGCTCTGTTTCTTGTGTGCTGGAGAAGCCTGCAGCTCAGAGACCAGAATGATCGAACAGCTGAAGGAACTGGTTAAATAAAGAAAAAGAGAAAACACACCTCCCCTTAGAGCCCCACCCATGTCTGCACCCATGTCTGCAGATTAAGTCATGGGACCCAGCAGCATCAGAGGTCGCATGAGTTCCGCAGACATGGCAGGCTGAAGCTGCCGTTAAGGGTGCTCTCTCTAAACTCTTCCCTCCATAAATAATGACTTCCACCATCTCCAGTTTCTTGAATTTACCTGCATGTGCCATCCCCAAGTTTCCTAATAGTTTACCTTGAAAGTTTCTAACTTCCCAGGAGGGAATAAGAAAGATGGGGCAGTATTGACTTTCTATAACAGAAGTTCCAGAAGTCCACAGTGGGAAAGACCTAGGGAGTCTAGAAGGAGAACTTAGGGGAGAGCTGGTGGGAGAGAGTGAGAAGTCTACACTTAAGCTGTGTTTGGATAGCAAGCAGACATTTCTGCCGGTGCTGGAATAGAACCCAGGACCCAAGGCTGGGGACAAGTACCCTACTGCTGAGCTACATCTGCAGCCCCAGTGCTTGCTGTTTTGTTTTGGTTTGGTTTGGTTTGGTTTGGTTTGGTTTTGAGACAGAGTCTCTCATAGCCCATGCTGGCCTTGAATCCATAAATCTTCATCTATCTCCCAAATGCTGGCATTACAAGTAGACACCACTATGCCCAGCTACGAGCACACCATTTTTACTTATATTGTAGGCATCTTTAGGGTCATGTGGTAGAGGTTTGAAAGAAAAAAAATTCTCCTTGACACTCCCTTTTACACACCATTTCCAATTATTGCTTGGTTAGAGTAGTGCTGAGGTTTGGGGCATGGCCACTCCTCACCCTGGAATCTATCAGAAGACCATTAGGGCGAGGAAAACTAGTGAAGGACCAGCTGGGGGTGATGTAGTTGCTGCTCCCCATTTGGTACTGAAGGACAGCTTCTTTGGGAAGCTGCCTGAGAAGTCCTCAAGCAGCTGACAAACTGACCCCTGACTTTATTTCAGGGGCTCAGTGTACTGGTGAGTTTGAGCTATCAACTTAACACAGCCTAGAGTTATCTGAGAAGGGAATCCTAATTGAAGGATTTCCCAGATCAGCCCAGCCTGTGGGCATATCTGTGGGAGATTATCTTGAACTCTAACTGATATAGCCCAGCCCACTGTGGGAGGCACCATCCCCAAGCAGGTGGTCCTGGTCTGCATAAGAAAACTAGGGAGAGTTGGAAAAACGGCTGATTGGTTAATAACACAGGCTGCGGGCTGGAGAGATGGCTTAGCAGGTAAGAGCACTGACTGCTCTTTCAGAGGTCTTCAGTTCAATTCCCAGCAACCACATGGTGGCTCAAAACCATCTGTAATGGGATCAGATGCCCTCTTCTGGTGTGTCTTAAGACAGCTACAGTGTACTCATATGCATTAAACAAACAAATACAAGAACATGACCTGCTCGTCTGGAGGACTCAGGGTTGATCCCCAGCACCGACATGGTAGCTCCAAACGGCCTGTAGCTCCAGTTTCAGGGAAATCCAGCGCTCTCTTGTGGCCTCTGCAGGTACTACATGCACATGGCTCTTAGATGTCCGTGCAGGCGCAACGCTCATGTACACAAAATGGCCTATTCTATGTGTCAAGATGAACTTTTCCTGCAAGTAGTTTACGAAGAATTGCATTTGAAATGTAATGTGTTGTTTTGTTCCTATTATAATTTTACGTCTATAATTCCTATAGCAAATTAGTTGTACTCTATCATCTAGTGTACAGTTCAATACTGTAATCCTTCTTTTCCAAATAAAAATGAAACCTTTGGGTTCCACAAATTAAAATCTTTTTTAATGAAAAGCATGATCCTGTGAGTGAACCAACAAGCAGTAGTCCTCTGCAGTTTCTGCTGCAAACTCCTGCTTCAGATCCTACCCTGAATTCCCTCAGGGTTGGACTGTGACCTGTACGGCAAAATAAATCCTTTCCTCCCCTAAGCTTCTTTTTCCATTATACTGTGGGCTCCACTGTGCCGTAACGATGCATTTACATGGGAAGCCCCTGCTTCATGCTGTATGCAGCTAGAGATCAAAGGTTCCCTTTCCAATTCGCCTTTGGATCTGTCCTCTGCCAGGAAACACAGCATGTGATTGCCAAGGGTTTGTCAAAGAAATGGCACGTGAGTTTCTCACGTAACTCATGGAGTATACTGCACCACTATAAAAGGACCTGAGACATTTCTGCCACATGCTCACAGCTCACACCTCAGATATGTCTAAGAGCTTGACTTCCATGTAGCTGGTCTGGTCTTCCCCGCTGCCATTGTTCCTGCCTAGGGAGTTGATCTGGGCTGTCAGTGCCAATCTGTGAAAGTTTAAATACTGCCTTCCCCTCCCATAAATGCCAACATGTCACACTACTGTTGCCCGCCACTGTGACACTGGCAAATGTGGTGGTCTCCTTCAGGATTCTCTTCGCATTTATAAATAGTAGCAAGGAGGCTGGGGCCCTACCTTGGTTGGTACAGTGTTGCCTAACTTTTAGGAAGTCCTGGGTTCAATACCGAGCATTGCATAAAGCTTGGCATGGGGGGCAGGGGAGGACTCAGAGGATGACTCAGCAGGTGAGAGCACTTGCAGCATAAGCATGAGAACCTGAGTTCAGGCCCTCAGCATCCATGTAAAGCCAGGTAAGGACAAATGCACTCCTCTAATCCTAGTACTGGGGTGTGGGTTACAGGAAGAGTACAGGAGCTAGGGTTTAGTGGCCACCAGTCCAGCTCCAGGTTCAGTGAGAGAGCCTGCCTCTCAGGAGAGTAAGGCGTAGAATAATAAAGCAGGACACTAATGTCCTCTGGCCTCCATACATACCTATGTGTGTGCACCCAAACACACACATGCACATATACCACACACACGTTCACCCCACCCTACACACAAACTCAAGGTCTGAATGTAGTGGTACATTTTATCATCTAAAGGCATCCTCAACTACAGACTGAATTCAAGGCCAGTCTGGAGTACATGATACTCTGTCTCAGGGGCGAAAAAAGTTGCAGGAACTATGAAGAGACAATTGCTCTGGTGTCACTGGTGGCACTGATGTTGGACTGTGAGGTCTGATGCCTAGACCGGGAAAGATTTGAAATGGGGTAGTCCTAGAAAGGAAGGCACATGCCCACTTTGTCATCTAAAGAGGAGGCAGCCCCTGAGGTAGAAGACACTGAGGATGGAAGAGGAAACTGTGGGACCTAAACTGTAAAATACCTCAAGGAAGTATCACTCCCTTGGAGCCCACCTACTCTTGGAGTTGTTTTCTCTTCATATGCTTTTTTCTGAAAAGAAAATACAGAGAACACATGGAGCTGCTAGGAGAGGAGAGCTTCCACCACATGGGGCAGCAGTCAAAAGACAGTGAAGAAATAGCGACCTGGAAGGAAAGCACTGAGAAAGAAGCAGTCAAGGCCTGTCTAAGACTGGGTTTTAAACCACTTATGGTGGTGCACACCTATAATCCCAGAACTCAGGAGGCAGAGGCAGGAGGCTCATCATAAGTCTGAGGCCAGCCTGGGCTACAGAGTGAATTCCAGGTCAGCCAGGGCTACCTAGCAAGACTCGTCTCAAAAGACCAAACAATAGCTAAATAAACAAATAGGGAATAGAGAGATGGCTCAGAACTTGAGAGCACTAGAGGCTCTTGCAGAAGACCTGGGTTCAGTACCAAGCACTACACTGAGCAGATCACAACAGCTTGTAAATCCAATTTCAGGAAATCTGGCCCCTAAGCATTATTCATGCACAGGGTACACGTAAAGGCAAAATACACACAGGCAAAATACCTATACATATAACATAATAAAATTTTACATTTAACCCAGTGGTGGTGCCCAGCCCTTGGGAGGCAGAGGCAGATGGATCTTTGAGCTCACGGCCAGCTTAGTCTACAGAGTGAGTTCCAGAACAGCCAGGACTATACAGAAAAATCCATCTTGAAATTTTTTTTCAATTTTTTTTAAAAAATATTTTTAAAAATTAAAATTTAAGCTAAATAAGAGGCACTGGCCTTTTCAGGAAGAGGGAGCTGGAGGATGAAGGTTGGAAGCATCTCTCAGATCAAGGTCGGGTAAAGCATTTCACTGGAGGAAGGGAAAGGCACAAAGATATAGCAAGAAATAAAGCTTCCCTATTTGAAAGGGCAAGCCAGCCCCCCACTGCATCCTATTCCACCCACAACCCCCACAACCGCTCCGGAGCAAACCAAGCACAGTGTTCCCAACAGGGATGAACACTCAGTGCCACAAAGATGACTGTGACAGACGCAGCCTGGATGCCAGGCAACTGGCAATGTGCGGGAGTCTCCATGACATCATCCTTAACACTGTCTTAAGCTCGATGATTTGTCTGCAAGACGGACTGCCACACAGTAGGGCTCTGTGTGGTCTTCCATGCACGCCCGCACACATTTAACACAGAAACATCTGTCTACATCCTTCCAGAAGAATCCACTTCCATCTGGTGGTCAAAGTGGAAGAGTGTTTTCCCCCTCTCCCTGTGACATCCCCGTGGTCACAGCAACAAGGGTAGAGGGCAAGTATGTGACCTGTGATGAGCCAATCAAAGCGAAGGGCAGATGTTTGCTCAGTGTGAAACATGTTATGTCATCTTGTGGTAACTGATGGACATTTTGTTACCACAGACGACAATATTGTCTGAGAACCCAAAAAAACATAATCAGAAAGAAGAAGATCTGAGAAAATAATCAGAAATCGGAGCTAGGGTTCTGCTCAAACCTTGCCCAGGGCCATCTTCTCTCTGTACTTTCCTGTTATAGGAGCCTATAAAGTCCTTATGCAGTTCAAACCAGTTCAGGAGCTAGAGAGAACTCAGCTGGTAAAAAAAATATTCCCTACAAGTGTAAGGATCTGAATTCAACACCCAGAACCCACCATGCACACACACACACACACACACACACACACACACACACACACCCCTGGCATGATGATATACACTCGCAGTTGTAATCCAGCACTCGGTAAGGTGGAGACAGGCAGGTCTCTGGGGCTCAACAGCCAGCCGAATCTACATGACAAGGTACAGGCCAGCCTGAGACTCTGTATCAAGAAAGGTGGGCAGTACCGGGGATAGTATAGTATACACACACACACACACACACACACACACACACACACACACACACACACACAGAGTGGGGGAGGGAGAGAGAGAGAGGGAGGGAGGAAGCAAGGGAGGGAGGGAGGGAGGGGGGAGAGGGAGGAGGAAGAAAGGGAGGGAGAGAGAAAGGAGAGAGAGAGAGAGAGAGAGAGAGAGAGAGAAACAGTTGAAGTTGAATTTTCTGTTATGTGCAGCTAAATCATACCCTAACAGATAGAATGGGTGTTTGGAAAAGCAAAAGCTTATCTAAGTAAAGGGTCAGAGTCTAGATTATGATGAGAGGCAGGGCAGAACCATAAAAAGGCACAGCCTGGCACAGGCAGGCTCTGGTGCAGCCAGAGAAGCACATCAGAAAATGGCACACAGCACCAGTGTGGGAGATGGGTCCAGAAATTCGTGTTCTGGAGTGAGATGAACAGGTGCTCACATCCTGACTCTATTTTATCAGTGTCTGAGCTTTGAAAGGTTGCCAAAATGTATCTGATGAAGTGTGGATGAGATACTTGTCTCCCGTGGTGGTTTGATTGAGAGTGGTTCCCAGGGGCTTAGTCTGCAGTTGGTACAACTGTGTGGGAAGGGTTTGGGACGCTGGGAAGGATCTGGCAGTGAGACCTTGTTGGAAGATGTGCGTCACTGGGGGTGGGCTTTGAAGTTTCAAAAGCCCATGTTGCTCCCAGTGTCCCTGTGCTTCATGGTTGTGTCTCAACACGTGTGAGTTCTCAGCTACTGTTCCAGTAGCCACACCTATCTGCCAGCTGTCATGTTTATAAGATATTGATTGATTGATTGATTGATTGATTGACTTATTATTTCTGTGCATCTGAGTTTTGTCTGTATGTATGTCTGTATGAGGTGCCAAATCCTCTGGAACTAAAGGTACCAACAGTGGTGAACTGCCATGTGGGTGCTGGGCATTGAACCTGGGTCCTCTGAAAAAGCAGCCATTGCTTTTAACCACTGAGCCACCCTCTTTCTCCTTAAATGTTTCCTTTATAAGTTGCCTTGGTAGGGGCATTTTATCACATGGATAGAAAAGTAGTTAAGTTGAGACCAATGGTGTGACAATGTGACAATGTTGATACTGGGTAGGAGGGCAGGCACCAAACCTGACTCCCAGGTGGTAATCCTAGCTCTGTCCCTTGGGCCATTTGATCTTGGCTTCAGTTTTCTCTCATGTATAAAATTGCAATAAAAGTAGCAATGTCTGGGGTTGGGGATTTAGTTCAGTGGTAGAGCACTTGCCTAGCAAGCGCAAGGCCCTGGGTTCAGTCCCCAGCTCAGGAAAAAAAAGAAAAAGAAAAAAGAAAAAAAACTAGCAATGTCTGCTAGCCATGGTGGTGCATACAGTTAGTCCTGTCACTTAGGAAACAGGGACAGGTGGAGTTCTGTGAGTTCAAGGTCAGCCTGGTCTACACAGCAAGTTCCAAGCCAGCCGAGGTTACATAATAAGACTCTCACTGTCTCAGAGAGAGAGAGAGAGAGAGAGAGAGAGAGAGAGAGAGAATGGCCGACAACTTGACAAAGTAGTCCAAAGTAAAGGCTCTCTGCACCAAATGTCCTGATCTGTTCCTGGGGTACATCAAGAGCTGCCCACTTTCCACTGTCACCATCCCACTTTAAATGTATTTACTTGATCCCCAGAACCCACATTTTAAAAGCTAGGCAAGAGACTGGAGCAATGTCTCAGTGGTTAAGAGCACTGACTGCTATTCCCAGGGCCCCTATGATGGCTCACAGCCTTCTGTACATCCAGTCCAGGGAATATGTCACCCTACTCTGGCCTCCTCAGGCACCAAACATGGTATACTGCACAGACATACATGCATGCAGAACATCCATATGCATAAAATTTGAAAATATAAAGTATCTAGGAAATATTTTTTTTAAAAAAGATGTGGCAGCACACGCTTTTTAATCTGAGCACTTGGAAGGCGTGGGCAGGCTGATCTCTGTGAATTCAAGGCCATACTGGTCTACAGAGCGATCCAAGACAGTCAAGGCTACATCATGAGACTCTGTCTGGAAAAAAAATTTAAAACTAAAGTAAAATAAAAAATAAAAATAAAAAAAAAAACAAGGGCTGGAGAGATGGCTCAGTGATGAAGAGGACTGACTGCTCTTCCAGAGGTCCTGAGTTCAAATCCCAGCAACCACATGGTGGCTCACAACCATCTGTAATGAGATCTGATGCCCTCTTCTGGTGTGTCTGAAGACAACTACAGTGGACTCATTTCCCCGGGGAAAAAAAAAAAAAAAAAAGTAAAAAAAAACAAAAAAAAAAAAAAAAAAACAAAAAAACAAAAGGCATTCATCACTTGAAGCTCTTCCTGCCCTAGGGAGTTCTTTCTCACTTTTTCCTACTAAATCAATATTTATTCTGTTAACAAAATTTTTTAAACTTAAAAAATATAGAGACATGCATCTATTCATTCTTTAAATACTAGGAAATGAATCCCCACCTTCCTCATTCAAGCTGGGCAAGCACTCTGCCACTGAGCCACCCCCCAGCTCTAAATCTGTTTTAATTGGCACATGAAGTCATCCATAGTTGTCAGGGGGGCAGCACACATCTTTAATCCCAGCACTTGTAAGGCAGAGGCAGGTGGATCTCTTGTGAGTTTGAGGCCAGCCTGGTCTACAAAGCGAGTTCCAAGGCAGCCAGGGCTACACAAAGAAACCCTGTCTCAAAAACAAACAAACAAACAAAATCGTGCCTACTGTGGATGCCGTGAGATATTTTTATCCATGTATATGCTGTAGAATATTTCGTTCCGGTGTTTCTGTGGTGAAAACATTGAAAATTCTTCCAATCTTTCTTGAAACATAAACCACATGATTATAATCCACAGTCACTCTACTAAACAACAGATCTCTCCTGTCTTGCTAAGACTTTGAAGCCACTGGCCACACCACCCCATCCTCCTCTCTTCCCTCTCCTCCCCTCTACCCCCAGACTCTCAGTTTTCATGGCATCAATGTTGAGGTTTTAATCCCTAGACTCCACATGAATGAAATCTGGAGGATTAAGCATTTGGTGCCTGACGTAACTTTATTTAATACAGCATTCTCCTGGTCCATCTATGTCAGGATTCCATCCTCTTTGACGACTACATTGTATCCCACGGTGCACACATGCTAAATTTTCTTATTCACTCCTCAGTTGACAAATATCAGCTTCCATTTCTTGAAGAGCAGCAATGAGTGTGCAAGCATAGACACTTCACCAACAGGCTGATTTCACTTCCTTTGCTATAGACACAGACAGAAGACTGACTCACATGATGGTTCTGCGTTTAATTTTCCAAGGAACTACCACGGTGCTTTCTGTAATGACTACATCAATTTGCATGCCCACAACAGTGTGAAAGGTTCTCTTTCCCCACACCCTGACCAACACTTACGGTCTTTTAGCTTTTTACCAATAGCCATTCTAACAACTGTGGGCTAATGTCTCATTGTGGGTTTTCTGTGGCTTGGCTTGTTTTTTTTTTTGTTTTCTTTTGTTTTGTTTTGTTTTGAGGGACAGTCTCTGACTGGCCTGGAACTCACTCTGTAGACCAGATTGGACTTGAACTCACAGAGCTCAAGAATATGACACCACACCTGCTCTCTGTGGTTTTAATTTGTGTCCCTATTATGACTGGAGATGTTGAGTCTTTTTTCATACAGCTGTTGGTCATTAGTGTATTCTTCCTTCTCTGTGTGCATGTGCTCACATGTGCAGGGATACATGTGCACATGTGGGTTCGTGTATGGGAAGACAGGCGTTGATATTGGATGTCTTTTTCAATTCCCCCCAACCTTCTTTTTTTTTGAGATCCTATTTTTGTTCTATTTTAAATTGTGTGTGTGCACATAAGTACAGTGTTCTCCAAGGCCAGAAGAGGATGTTGGGTTCCCTGAAGCTGGAGTTATATGTAGTTGTGACTGAACCCAGGTCCTCTGGAAGAGCAGGGAGCACTCCTAGCCACTGAGCCATCTTTCCAGTCCATCCACCCTAATTTTTGAGACTCAGTCTCTCACTAAGGCAGGAGTTCACTGGTTCAACTAGACTGGCTAGTCAAACAATCTGCAAGGAATTCTCCTGTCTCAGCCTCCTGAGAACTGAGATGACAGATGTGCACTCCCTCACCCAGCTTCTACACAGGTTCCAGGGATCACGCTCAGACCAGCTTGTCCTTTTTGTTTTTTTAAGATTTATTTATTGTATATGAGTACACTGTAACTGTCTTCAGACACACCAGAACAGGGCATCAGATCTCATTACAGATGGTTGTGAGCCACCCATCTCTCCAGCCCATGATCAGCTTGTCTTTATGGCAAGCACTTTACAGACTGGGCTAGCTCCCCAGCTGTTTGGTGTATAGAATTACTAATAAGGATTTTCTTGCTTTGTTTTTAAAACTGCTTCTCTGGCCTCAGATTCATGATTCTCCTGCTTCAGCCTCCTAGTGCTGGATATCACAGGTAGGCACTACTGACAAGCCTGACTTAATGTTAAGAATTTTTGTCTGGGGACTGAAGAGATGGCTCAGTGGTTAAGAGCACTGACTGCTCTTCCAGAGGTCCTGAGTTCAAATCCCAGCAACCACATGGTGGCTCACAACCATCTGTAATGGGATCTGACGCCCTCTTCTAGTGTGTCTGAAGACAGCTACAGTGTACTCACATAAATAAAATGAATAAATAATTCTTATTTTTTTATTTTTTTTTTTTTTTTTTTTTTTTTTTGGTTTCGGAGCTGGGGACCGAACCCAGGGCCTTGCGCTTCCTAGGCAGCGCCTAAATAAAATGACACCTAAATAATTCTTATTAAAAGAAAAGAACTTTTGTCTGTTGGTTTAGTATCCTGGAACTTGGCTGGTTTGTTATTGTTGTTGTTATTTTAATACTTTTAGTGGGATCATGTCAAAGACTGACAAGCGGATTTGCTCCTTTCTAACTGGGTGTTCTTTCTCTCTCTTCTCTCTCTCTCTCTCTCTCTCTCTCTCTCTCTCTCTTCTTGTCTTCTTTTTTATTTGATTGCTCTTGTTAGAAATATACATATGCATATGCATATACATATACATACATATATATGTATATATATATATATATGTATGACATTTGGAAAAATGGATCAGCACTTAAGAACCCTTCACTCTTACAGAGGACCCAGGTTTGGTTCTCAGCACACACATGGTGGCTCGCAGCCATCAGTAACCTTAGTCTCAAGGGATCTGATGCCCTCTTCTGACCTCTGAGAGTACCAGGTGTGCACATGATGCACACACACAATGCATACAGGCAAAATAACAGAAAAAAAATAAATAAATCTAAAATTCCCGAGTATGTTTTAAATAACTTTGCAGTATAGAATCTGGCAAGTACTGCCTTAACCCAGGAGAGCCCACGGCTAGTTTCACTATGGTTGGTGTATAGATTCCATGTCCCCAGATATAAGGTGACAAGATCTCCACAAAACCACAACCTAATCATGAGAAACCCATCACTCAAGCCCAGGTTGGGGGACCCTTTTATAAGAACAATGGCCAGGGTTTCTGGAGACTGTAGACATCAAGAAAAGAACTGGAAAGATCTGCATGATATTGTCACAGAGTCTGGGAACCCTGAGAGACCTGACAGCCACACCTAGTGATACCCTAGTTGGATTCTGAATCACAGAGACAATCATAGAAACACTGGGTGAATAGAAATCAAACCTGGAGTTTACAGGGGGTTTTGAAGACAAATCTGGCTAGTTTTACATCAGCTTGGCACAAAGAAAGCAGGTTGAGCAAGCCAGTAAGCGTCACTCCTCCATGGCCTCTGTATCGGCTTCGGCCTCCAGGATCCTGGCCTATTTGAGCTCCTGCCTGACTTCCTTCAGTGATAAACAGTGCTGTGGAAGTGTAAGCCAAATGCACCCTTTCCTCCCCAACTTGCTTTTGGCCATGATGTTTCATCCCAGCAATAGTAACCCTAAATAACATGTTTTTAAAAAGACCGAGTCATCCTGTGGCCCAGGATAGCTTCAAACATGGGTCACTCCTTTCCCCAGCTTTCCACGTGTTGGTGTGGCAGGTGTGAGCCACCCTGCCTGGCTTACATAGTTGTTTTTTTCAAGTTGTTACTATTTTTTTTTAAGATTTCTCTGTTTTATTTATATGAGTGCACTGTAGCTGTCTTCATGCACACCAGAAGAGGGCATCAGATCTCATTACAGATGGTTGTGAGCCACCATGTGGTTGCTGGGAATTGAACTCAGGATCTCTGGAAGAGCATTCAGTGCTCTTAACCGCTGAGCCATCTCTCCAGCCCAAGTTATTCCTATTTTAAGCTCATTTTTCTAATCAAGAACAGGTTTTGAATTTTGCACAAGGTTTCTATATAGATAATTATGTGACTTTTCCGCCTCAAAATAGATTAATAAGTTAATTTTGTTGGTAGTTTCCTAATGAATGCTGAATGCTGCTTGGGCTTTTAGACTAAATACCTTTTCCTAAATAAAAAGAATGGGATAAAAGCTGAAGCCCTGAACTCGTATTGTCTTCGTTAGGGTTTCTATTGCTGTGTTGAAACACCATGACCAAAAGCAACATGAGGAGGAAAGGGTTGATTTCAGTTTACACTTCCGCAGCATAGGAAAGAGGGCAGGAACTCAAGCAGGGCAAGAGCCTGCAGGCAGGAGCTGATGCAGAGGCCATGGAGGGGTGCTGCTTACTGGCTTGCTCCCCACGGCTTGCTCAGCCTCCTTTCTTACAGAATCCCAGAACCACCTGCCGGGAGATGGTGGGAGTCCTACCTGGGTTGGGCCCTCTGACATAAATGATAATTAGGAAAATGTGCCACACATTTGTCCATGGGCCAATATCATATGGATATTTTCCTAAATTCAAATTCTCTCTTCTCAGATGACTAACTGTATCAAGTTGACACAGCCCAAATCTCCCTCACCCCTGTTCCCTCCTCAACTTGTCACTCCTCTGCCTTCATCTGAGTGACCCAAACCCTAGAAACTTCCTGTCTCCTAGCTCCTGGGAGTCTAAAATCGAGATGTCAGCATGATATTGTTCCTCTTTAGGGCAGTGAGAGGTACTCCAACATGTTCCATACATTCCCCGGGGCCCTGTAGTTCGCTGGCAAAAGGTAGAGTTCTTTGGCCTGTAGAAGCACAACTCAGTATCTGTCCTTATGTCCCCATGCACCCTCCGGTGTGTCCCTGTTCATAGGTTCCTAGGCACATATCCCATTTTGATAAGATCACCGGTTGTTGAGGTTTGGTCTTGTACTGTCTATTGTATTGCTAAGTGTGGTCCCCAAGACCTGCAGTCTGCCCTAGCCCCTGTGACCCCGCCCCCCAGATTAATTCTGATTGGTAGATAAAGATGCCAACAGCCAATAGCTGGGCAAAAGAGACATAGGTAGGGAAAAGGAGGAGGAAGGAGAAGCAGCCGCGGGATCAAGAGAGCACAGGCCCTGGGGTTGGGGATTTAGCTCAGCTGTAGGGCGCTTGCCTAGCAAGCGCAAGGCCCTGGGTTCGGTCCCCAGCTCCGAAAAGAAAAGGAAAAAAAAAAAAAGAGAGAGAAAGAGAGAGAGCACGGCCCTGAGGGCTGCCCAATTGGAGTTGAGAGGAGCCAAGATGAAACTTAGTAAGTAATACCCCTGGTTTATCCATAGGAAAATAGATTCTAACAGCATGGAGGGTAGGCAGCTGCCCAGCTCTTATGTTGGTGAAGGCTTGTTGTAAATAAATATAAAGGCTGTGAGTGTGTCTTTCTTTCCGGTTTAAGGCGGAGTACCAAGGGCTGAGATTTAAATAATTACTCCAACAGCCAGTCTTAGAAGACTAGGGCTCCCTTAATAGCCTCAGCTGAACTAACTACACCCTCAACAACCCTAATTCCAAATAAGGTCACATTCTGATGTCTTTGGGGAAAGGTCTTGGAGAAGATAAAGATGCAGGAACACAATTCCCCATCCAGGAGCCATCTGCCGTGGCCTCTGCTTTGCCCCTGAGTGTTGCTTCGCTGTTTAGCGGTTGACTTGACTCACTACTTCCTCTATCCTGCTTCACCCTGGAGGAAGGCCCTTACTTGCTCCAAGCTGGCGGCCTGGAAGATGGCCCATTGCTCGAGCCCTCCTGTCTAGCTGTTCATAGTGATAGCCCTTCCCGCTCAGGAACGTGCCGCACTCTTGTTCGTCACGTAGTATTTTCCACTTCTTGAGACTGTGTCGGGAAAAGCTAGATTCTACTGCGCTTTGACCCCCGTATCTCGTGCACTTTGGAGACGACTTGGCAAGTAGAGGGTGAAACAGATGTTACAGAATTAAATTCCACAAAAAACATGGATTCTGAAGACTAGGAGACCCAGCCTGGTGGGTAACCTGTAACCCCAGCACTTGGGGAGTGGAGGATGGAGGATAATGATTTCAAGGTTATCCTGGATTACTTCAGACTTTCTCAAAATGGAAAGAAAAAAAAAAAAAAGACAGGGAGACCTGCCAGTGATTTTTTTTTTTTTTTAATTCCCCTATCCTCTGGAAGGTCACACTACCAGGACAGTTTAGGCCACCTATTTGTACACAATGACCTAGCAAGGTGAGGCGTTTCAGAAATGCCTGGAATCAAGCAGGAAATGGGGAAGAAAAAAAACAAAACTACTGAAGGTTGTAGTTTCAGGACTCAACCAGCTGAGGGCAACATTGTCCTCTAAGCAAATCAGCTAATCGCCATGATCTCCAGAAACCTCCGTAAACAGCCCCGTATCTGGAACCTGAGGCCACCATTTGACAAACTCTTGGGCGTACACTCCTTTTTCTCTAAGTTCTCCCAGGCAAGTGTTAGCACAATGTGAGTATTCTAGCTCCAGTACCCAGTGCTCTCAGGAGGGAGGACTGATCATGAGATTCAAAACACAAGTCTCGTCTCTGAGACCGGCCCCTTCTTGCATCCCACAAACCTTTTGTCCAGAAGATTCTCAGCCTCTTGGGTTACCCTACTTTCCTTTCCATCGAGGCAATTTAAAGCCGCACAGAACTCAAACTTCAGGACTAGGGACCCAGCTCCCTCTGAGGAGTGCTTGCTTTGCCAGCAGGAAGCCCTGGGTACCGTCATCAGTGTGTGTGTGGCTTTGAGATGAGGCTGCTTTCTTAATTGTTTACCTGCCGTGAGGTGGGAGGGGGCCCCTTCTGGTCTTTCTCCCTTCTGGGTTTTTTTTTTTTTTTCCTTCCTTACAAGTCAGGGTAGAGCTGGCACTGTAGCTCAGTGTTAGAGCACTTGTCTACAATGACCAAAGCTCTATCCTCAGAGTCCACTCCTCCCCAAGAAAACTGAGGTCTTGCTGTGCCTTCCTGCCTACCGTGAATGCCTGTTCTGCCTCAGCCTTCGGAGCTGGGCCTCTCTGCACACATTGCCACACCCAGCCTTTTCCTCCTTGTATGAAGCACACTGATCCTCCGATAGGGCTGGACCCTCCTTTTGTCCCTAGGACACAATACCTGTCCATCACCTTAGAGGAAAGCCTTGTGTGCTCCCTGTTAAGGATGCCTCAGTGAGTGCTGGTGTGAGGACTTGGCAGAGCAAAGTGTGCTGGTCCAGAAGCTGTTCTTCCTCTCCCTTTTATTCCTTTTACTGGATGATGCCATCCTCCTTCAGAGCAGACTTTCCTCTTAGCTAACCCTCTCTGGAAATACCCTGACACCCAACCCTAGAGGCATCTACTGATCAATCCAGTGGAGTTAACAAACTAGATGAACCATCACAAGGGCTGGTGATGCGGTTCCTTGATAGAGCACTTCCTTAACATACACTGGGTTCAGTCCCCAGCACCCCACATATGCAACATGAGAATACAGACTATTCTCACGAAGACTGACTGTCACAAAACTCAATGCCTCAACCTTAAACAAAGCAAATGTCCCATAAATGTTGGAGGCAGCATGTGGATACCAGTTGATAACCTCTGCTTTCAACTTTATAAAAAGCTTTTTTTTTTTTTTAAGATTTATTTTTGTGATGCTCTGTTAATGAGTGTTACCAGCGTGTATGTTGGTGCAGCACATGTGTCTCTGGTGCCTGACAAGGCCAAAAGGGGCAGTAGGTCCTCTGGAACTAAAGTTGCAGGCTGTTAGGAGCTGCCATGCCGGTGCTGGGAATCTAACCCAGACCCTCTGAAAGCAGCCGGAATTATCACTAAGCCATCTCTCCAGCTCCGTGTGTGCAGCTTTGGGTCAGTTGGAGTCAACAGAGTAATTTTTTCCCTTAGAAAACTCTGTTTAGGGGCTGGAGAGATGGCTCAGTGGTTAAGAGCCCCGACTGCTCTTCCAGAGGTCCTGAGTTCAATTCCCAGCAACCACATGGTGGCTCACAACCATCTGTAAAGAGAACTGATGCCCTCTTCTGGTGTGTCTGAAGACAGCTACAGTGTACTTATATATAATAAATGAACAAATCTTTTAAAAACAAAAGAAAGAAAGAAAACTCTGTTTAAAATTCCTGTGAAAAAGAATCTCTCGTTCTTTGTATGCTGTTCAACAAATACAGGACAAATCCCTTTGTCAAGGACAGTAATAGAGAGACTCCAGAAACACAACAGACGGGCAACAGGGTTAGACAGACCAAACACACACAGCAAACAGACTACAGTCAGGTTAAAAGCCATAAAACCCAGAAAGACAGGAGATATAGAGAGGGAAGTGGAGAATTCAGATTTGGACTCATTCGTGGTCTAAACTATTCCAAGAGGGGTTGAAGAGATGGCTCAGTCCTTAAAGGCTAATTCATTCTGTGACGAACACTGCATCCATTTGACTAGAACCATCTCCTTCTCTGTGGGCAGGGATTTGCATACTCGTGAGGTTCCGGAGAGTTCTAATAAGCATTTGTGTCTCTAATGCAAGCTTTCTTATTGCCTCTTATGGGCTTCCAACAATACCGAGTTCTACCCTGTGCATCCCAACCAGCAAAGTCAACATGCTGTGTGACAGACTGTCAGAGCAGTATCCTTGGTGGCAGTAAAAATAAACCATACAAATGGCTGCCGGGGGTGGGGGTTAGCGCTGGAACTGAGCAGATGGGAGACAGGTGGGGAAAGACTGTTCATTAATAGCATCTTTTTTTTTTTTCCTTTTTTTTTTTTTTTTTTTTTTGGGGGGGTAGGGGCAGGGTCTCATCATGTACTCCAGGCTGCCCTTTAAGTCATGATCTTCCTGCTTCCACTTCCCAAGTGCTGACATTCGCAGATGTGTGCCGCTGGGCTCAGCACCTTAGTGGCTTACAGTTCTCATTGTATAGTCTAATCTTTAAAAAAAAAAAATGCTTGCCTTGTGTACACAAAACCTGGGGTTCAAGCCCCAGTACTGCATACAGTAGGTGTGGTCATGCATACCAGCGGTCCTAGCACTCAAGAGGTGGAAGCAGGAGAAATATTAGCCCAAGTTCGTCCTTGGCTACTTAAGGGGTGTAAGGCCAACCTGGGCTAGGTGAGACCTTGTTTTAAAGATCAGAAACATGATCCATTTAAATGTGGTGGTAGGATAACTGTGTTCCCCCGTCCGTCAGAAACCTAGCGTAGGCCCTGGCAGCCTCTGTGTGTTTCTGGCTGTTCACCCTCACTTAGACCAAGAGAGCCTGAGAGGCCTCCAGCCAGCACCTGGGTCCTCACTTCTGGGCTAACTGGCTGTCCTTCAGTCTTCGAAATCTTGTTTGGTTGGTTGGTTTTCGTTTGTTTGTTTTTGGTCTTTTGTTTTGTTTTTTGTTGTTTGGTTTTTGGTTTGGTTTGTTGTTATTTTGAGATTCAGCCTCTCTGTACAGCCAGCCAGTTCTTGAACTTTGATCCTCCTGCCTCCGCCTCAAGAATGCTGGGAACTCAAGCATGCACCACCCTACTGAGCTGGCTGACTCCTTCAAACTGCTCCCAACCAGTTCCCCCACCCCTGCCCGCTCTCCGCCTTTGCTCCACCCCCCCTCCCCACCCCCGTGTGCTGCTTATGCTTAGTGCAAGCCTGTTGGTTTGCTCTGCACTGCACACAGCATGAACGCTGTTAGCTGAGTCTGAAAGAAGTTGGACGATGTTTGTACCTAGGCCATAGAAAAAAGTAAGAATGTCAAACCAAGGCCAGTGAGAGGGCTCAGAGGTAAAAATGCCTGCCACAAAACCCAAGGATCTGCATTCCATCCCCAGTTCCACTTCCCCTGGTCGAAGGAAAAAATCCACCGCCAGCCCAAAGTTGTTCTCTGACCTCCACAGATGTGCCTAGATACAGGAATCAATAGAAATGAAAAATCTCAAGTATATTTTCTAAAAGTCCAAAGTCAGGTGAGGGAGATGGCATAGCTAGTAAAAAGGTCTGTGCAAGCATGGAGACCTGTGTTCAGACCCCAGTGCCCAACTGTGTAAAAAGCTGGGTGTGGCTTTTCAGGCTGTCCAGAGCAGAGACAGAGTCCTCCACTGTCTCATGTACTTCACACATAGGCACAAAAGATAAAGAAATACATTGCAGGGGGGGGGGACCGGGAAGTGGGATATCATTTGAGATGTAAACAAATGGAATGATTAAATTTTTTAAAAAAGATAAATACATATGTGTCTATTCATTTCTTTAATAATGATTGTTTTGAAGTCAGTCAGTGGTGGCACAGGCCTATAATTCGAGCACTCAGGAGGCAGAGGTAGGTGGATCTTTGAGTTTAAGGCCAGCCTGGTGTACAGAATGAGTTCTAGGACAGCCAGGGCAAATAAAGAAACCCTGTCTCAAAACCAACAACAATAACAATACACAAACAGTAATAACAATAATAGTTTTGAGATATAATTACATCATTTCTCTCTTCCTCTTTTCTCCTTCAAAACCATCCTATGTATCTTTCTGCTCTTTTTCAAATTCATTGCCTTTTTTCTTTAATTCTTTTTTTTAAGATTTTTATTTATTTTATATATGTGAGTTCACTGTAGCTGTCTTCAGACACACCAGAAGAGGGCATCGGATCCCATTACAGATGGTTGTGAGCCACCATGTGATTGCTGGGAATTGAACTCAGGATCTCTGGAAGAGCAGCCAGTGATCTTAACCACTGAGCCATCTCTCCAGCCCTTCTTCTTTAATTCTTGATTCTTGTTACATATATACAGACATATATGTGTCCTTTTATACACACACACACATATATGTATATATGCACAAATACAACCTGCTCCTATGGAAATAAAGAGTTACCTAAATGAACCCTGGGATACAGAATTAAATCCAAGCTCAAGCTCAGACTCTTCTTCCTGCAGTCTTCTTGGTGTCAGCGAAGGTTGCTGAGGGTACCTGGACGAGAATGGGGGACAAGAGACGCGAAGAAGGACGCCAAGACAAGAGTCTGATCAAGGCGACAATTTTATTTTTTCCAAGGCTGAATTTATACCATAACAGGGGTAACAGAGAGAGGGGGGAAGTGTGAAACATTTATGCAGGCCAAGGACACAGTATTCGTGTGGTCATGGAATCGGCTGATGTTGACAGGATGTTGGTTTTTCAGAAAGGTCACAGGTTTGTCATATTATTAGTCAGCAGGATGTTGGTTTCTCAGAAAGATTACAGGTCATCACATTGGGCATCCTGACGTCAGATGTATTTCTCAGCAAGGTCAGAGCTTTGTCATATCATTATCATCCTGACCACCGGATTTGTATTAGTCTTCTGCAGCTGGCTGGGGATTTCCATGAACCCAGTCATACTTAACTCTAACCATAATAATAACATCAATAATGGAGGGTTTCAAGGGCATCGCTCCCAACATCTTGGGATACAGATCACTTTTTTTCTCAGTCTCACACACCTTGAGCTGGCCACAAACTTCTTGTGTAGCCAAGGCTAGCCTTTTAGCTGCTGATTCTCCCACCCCCACCTCCCCAGTGTTGACTATTTTTTGTTCAGTATGGGTGATCAAATT
Source organism: Rattus rattus (assembly GCF_011064425.1). NCBI lineage: Eukaryota > Metazoa > Chordata > Mammalia > Rodentia > Muridae > Rattus > Rattus rattus. Next base: position 147,663,169 of record NC_046157.1, read on the forward strand.
CCAGTTCTGGGTGTGTCAGGCAAGCACTCTACCCCCAGGTCATTCACTGTAACTTTGATAAGCAAAGAGTTGACTCAGAAGCCGCAGAAGCCACTGGATGTCTTTGTACCCCATTCTGCTGGTATGGCTGAATACTAGAGATAGGGTTCAATCCCACAGGCTGGGCTGTCTCCAGGAGAAACTCCTTCAGACACCAGCCATAAGGTTTGTTTCTTCCCTTGCAGTTCTAAAAGGTTTTACTTCACATTAGGGTTCTTGGGCCTGATTCATTTTTTTTTTTTTTTTTTTTTTTTTTTGGTTTTTTTTTTTTCGAGCTGGGGACCGAACAGGGCCTTGCGCTTCCCTAGGAAAGCGCTCTACCACTGAGCTAAATCCCCAACCCCTGATTCATTTTCTTGAATGGCCCACAGGAGTTAGAGGGATGTATTATTTGTGTTGTAATAGTATAATATATATATTAAAAAGATACAGATAAAGTTATGCATGAAGAGGCAGGGGCACAGCTCAGGTGTTTGCCTAGCCTGCATGGAGCCCAGATTCCATCTCCAGAATAAGGGAGCGGGGGAGGGAGGAAAAGAGAGAGGGAGAGAGAGAGAGAGAGAGGAGGAGAAGGAGGAGGAGGAGGAGGGGAGGAGGAGGAGGAGGAGGAGGAGGAGGAGGAGGAGGAGGAGGAGGAGGAGGAGGAGGAATGTGTGCCCTCCAGGGACCTCCTAGCATTCAGCCCTCCAGAAATTCCTGAAGCCGGTCATCTGAGGTGTTTTTACAAAGATATGATCGCATTGATACAACTGGTAACAGTGTGTCCTGAAGCCAGATAGGCTAGTCTGTTCAGATTCCCTACTTCAGGCCTTCCAGGCAAGGACCTCTCTGACTTAACACTTAGTATATCACAAGGATCAGCTGCAGAAGTTCTTTTTTTTTTTTTTTAAGATTTTTATGTGTGTTGGTGTTTTGCCTGCATTTATGTCTGTGTGAGAGTATCAGGTTCCCTGGAACTGGAGTCACAGACAATTGTAAGCCACCATGTCAATGCTAGGAATTGAACCTGGGTCTTCTGGAAGAACAGCCAGTGCTCTTAAGCACTGAGCCATCTCTGGAGCCTATTGTAACTGGCTGCCTTCAAGCTCTAAGCACAGTCTAGCACTGTCTGATCCTCTGCCTCCATGTGTAATGTTGGCATGTGCCACCATAGTCAGCTTACAAGGTGGTAGGAATGGAATCCAGGGCTCGTACATGCTAGAGAAGTTCTCTACCAACCCCAAGAAAGGCTCTTTTACCCCGATGTTCAGTGACCACGTACTACGGTAAAGTAAAAACCTGTGGAATAAACATGTCTCCAGTGTAGAAGACGTTATAACAGTCAGGTTACAAAGGATGGCAAGAAGAAGCACTTGAGTTGGGCTTTTTAGACTCAACAGAAGTTTCCTACGTTGACCTGGAGAACGTCTACCATGGAATCAGAAAGAAAGTGCAGAGCAAACGGAGAGCAGTGGGATCCACAACAACAGTAACAGACAACCCAAGAAAGGCCAGGAAGCAGGACAGGAAACTAAGGACCAAATCATACCCTTCTGGCAGTGCTACGGAAGGAAGGTGACCAAGCACTATAGCACCTTTTTTTTTTTTTTCCCAGATACCTTCAGGGCACAGTGACCCAGACTGTTAAAGGACCAGGCAGATAACAGTTCTGACCACCCATCGCTCGGAAGCCTCTTGAACACCTGCCCTGCATTCAGATCCCCCATCCTGTGGAATGGAGTCTAGACAAAGGGCCATAGTGAACTGCACACTGTGTTTTCCAAGGACCAGGTAATGAATATGGAGATAACAGACCAGTCCTCCTAAAGGGAGGTTGGACTCAAGCTCCAAGAGGGAAGGGGACAGGGACTTGAGGTGATTTCCCTGGAAAGGACCTGGTAGCAGGGGGTGGGGTTTGCAGGCCTGCTGATAATGACCTTTGAACCTGTCTGCATTGTACCTTCATAAAAAGCTGGACCCAGGCCAGGAGTGGTGGCACATGCCTTTAATGCCAGCACTCAGGAGGAGAGGCAGAAGAATCTCCATGAACTCAAGGCTAGCCTGGTCTACTTAGAGAGTTCTACCTATCTTTTAAAAAAAAAAAAAAAAAAAAAGGCACAGAACAGACGAGCTGCTTGCTTCCTTAATCCTGGGCTGGAAGCACGTCGTGTCCTTGTAGGCTGGTGCCTGCTGTTGCTTCTGCTGCAGTGTTCTCTTAGGGAAGATATGGTCCCCATCTCTGCGCTCTCCCTGAGTCCACACATGCCTGCATAGAGGTGGGATGGCTGCCCGTCACTATGCCTTCCTCTTCCTCTTCCTCTTCCTCTTCCTCTCCCTCTTCCTCTGGCAGGTCCTCAGTTTGATGAAGATGATCCGAGCCATCTAATTAAAGATAAAAGTCAGCAGAGAAGAGTAAGTTGGTTTGCTGTTTGTTGTTTAATTAAAGCATTGGACAGGGCAGATGGCTCAGTGGCTAGCATGCTTCCCGGGCAAGAGTAATGCCCAGACCCACATAGTCCTGGGAGGGTATGGCAGGCCCCCTGTGACAGTAGAGCTCCAAACTCTGCCCCAGTGAAGAAAGAAGGATGGGTAGAAGAGGATGCCTACTGTTAGCCTTGGTCTAGACACACACAAACATGCATGAATGCATGTCACACACACAGATTCACAAATACAGATACACACAGAATCACGCAGATACACAACCCTATCCTCCTCTCTCTCTCTCTCTCACACACACACACACACACACACACACACACACACAGACCCTTACATAGATATACAAACCCACACATGTATAAACATATATACATGCATCACACAGACACACACAAAAAATTAAGGCACTGAATAAAAGAAAAGTCAAGGAAGAATCATTTTTAAATTGTGATAATGTTAATATTAATCTTGCTAAATCACTGACTACTTTGAAATACCTAAGAAAATTACAGTTCCAGCCCCACAGCAGTAAAGGGGATGAAAAGCACTCCACTAAAAAGCATGCTGGGGGGCTGGAGAGGTGGCTCAGCAGTTAAGGGCACTGACTGCTCTTCCAGAGGTCCTGACTTCAAAACCCAGCAACCACATGGTGGCTCACAACCATCTGTAATGAGATCTGATGCCCTCTTCTGGTGTGTCTGTCTGAAGACCCAGTGTATTCATATATAAGGAATTTTTAAAATCGCTGGGGGTTTTTAGCTCAGTGGTGCGCTTGGCAAGGCCCAGGTTGGTCCCCAGCTCCAAAAAAAAAAAAAAGAAAAAGAAAAAAAAAAATAACACAGCTGAACAGCATGGTGATGCAAGGGTGATCCTAGCCTTAGGAAGCAAAGGCTGCTGACTCTGTGAGCTCAGGGCAGCCTGGTCTACATAGTGAGACCCTGGAAAAGAGAAAAAAGAAGAAAAAGAAAAGAAGAGAGAGGGAGAGGGAAGGAGGGAGAGAGAGGGAAGGAAGGAGGAGAGAGAGAGAGAGAGAGAGAGAGAGAGAGAGAGAGAGAGAGAGATGCTATAGGAGCTGGAGAGATGGCTCAGCAGTCAAAAGCACTAGCTTCTCTTCCGCAGGCCCCAGGTTCGATTCCCGGCACCCACATGTTGGCTCACAACCATCCATAACTCTAACTAGAGGCTCTAACTCCCTTTCTGGCCCCTGTGAGCACCAGATACACACGTAGTTCACAGATATACATGAGGGCACACTATCCATACACATAACATATGAATAAATCTAAAAATAAATATGTAAAAATAAAGACATGCCACAAGCCAAAATTCACATTTGAGACATTTAATCTCACTGGAGATTACAGAGAAGGAAATCGAACTGAAGTATCTGCTTTCTTTTTTGATGGATAGGATTAAAAGGCTCTAGCCAGTTGTCAGCAAGGATGGGAGGAAACAGGTGCCCCTTTGTTCTGTGAAGGAAGCCTAAATTGGCAAAGCCTTTGGAGGGTCGTTTAACAGTAAGGTGTCCAGATATGAAATGACCATGCACACCATGCACTCTGGGCTCCCTGGGGAATTTATTTTAAGAAAAAAATGGCACGGGTGTGCCAAGCTATTTGAACAAAAATGGCCATCCTATTGAAAAGCTGGAAAGAGCCAGGCATAGGCTCAGGGTATCTCTGAGGCAAAGTGCTCGCCAAATGCACAGGGCCCCGGGTCAGCACCAATAACAACCCAAGTGGAAGAAGGGAGCTGGAAAAGTTAAGAACAGCCTAAATGTCGATTAATGAGGAGTTTTTGTTTATTTGTTAAGCTCAAAGACGATTCTACTAGAGTTTTAAAAGGAGACCCCCCCAAGACAGGCAAACTCTCATCTCAGCAGGTGCCTTGAAGAGAAGGGGGCGGGGACTGTGAGGCTGCCACAGTTCAAGCAGACAGTCACGCAGTGAGCTTAAGAGAATGGATAAGGAAGCTGAATACTAGGAAAAGCATACCTAGGCTCCTAACCAGAACACATGAGAAGAAATAATAATAATAATAATAACAACAACAACAACAACAACGCCTTTCTGAGTCAGAAAGCAGGAGAACCCAATCTTTGTGGTGGATCCTAAGGACTGCTAGTGAAAAAGGATTTGGTTAGTTTATGAGATAGATGTTCTGAGGACCAAGCAGGTATTATGAAAGAGAGAACCAACAAAAAGCATTTGCTGTTGCTTATTTATTTGTGTGTGTGCACGTGTGTGTGTGTGTGCATGTGAGTGTGTGTCTGTGTCTCTCTCTGTGTGTGTGTGTGTGGTTTTCTTCCATTCATTCTTCCGATTTTCTTGTTTCCTCTTCCCTTTTATTTATAGTCTGTATTTTTATTTTGTATTATTATGTGTATCTACACAGCCTCCACGTATGTCTGTGCATCACATGTGTACAATGACCACAGAGACCAAAAGAAGGCAACAGAGCCACCGGAACTGAGTTACAGTTACGAATCATCATGTAGGTGCTGGGACTTGAACTTGTGCAGCTGGGCTTTTGCTACTTTGTGGGTTCTTTCTTCCTTCACCCTTCTCCCCACCAATTCTTCCACCCTTTAAGACCTCTAACACGGGGTTGGGGATTTAGCTCAGTGGTAGAGCGCTTGCCTAGCAAGCGCAAGGCCCTGGGTTCGGTCCCCAGCTCCGAAAAAAAGAAAAAAAAAAAAAAAAGACCTCTAACACTAGATAGGAAAGAAAGAAGGATAGAGAGAAGAGATAGAGAAAGAAATCTCTAAATAAAGTCAGGGGTAGGAAATGGGGTGACAATATTGTTAGACTACTTTCTACTGATTAGGGGTGTCAACTTCCTTGGATCGAGTTTGATCTTCACTGTCAGGATATCTGATTTCCTTTTCTCATCTCTTTGTGCGTGACTACAGCAACCCACCAACGACCCTAGGATTTATATATCCTCTAAAAAGTCCCCAGAATTCCAAACATCACACACTCACGGAAACTATCTGCAGCTGTCCAAATCCGCACCCATGCTAGAGCGTGAGGCAAATCATATTCACTTGCTGTGAAGCAGCCCCATCTCCCCACATCTGGGATTAAAACAAAAACACATACCTATGATATTTCTGTGTTCTTTAAAGAAACCAAAATTCTCACTTCAAACAAGACCTCTGAAAGAGCAGCCAGCGCTCTTAACACTGAGTAATCTCTACAGTTCCCTCTTATTTAATAAGAAACTTCTCAGGGGTTTGCAACAAAGGAAGAACAACAATATCAACCAACCAGACCCCCTCCCCCAAGAGCTCCCAGGGACTAAACCACCAACCAAAGAGTACACATGGAGGGACTCATGGCTCCAGCTGCATATGTAGCAGAGGATGGCCTTGTTGGGCATCAATGAAAGGAGAAGCCCTTGGTCCTGACAAGGCTTGACCCTCCCCACCCCCCAGTGTAAGGGAAAGTCAGGGCAGGGAAGCTGGAAGGGGTGGGTGAGGGAACACCCTCATAGAAGCAGGGGGAGGGGAGATGGGATAGGGGGTTTCTGGAGGGGAAACCAGGAAAGGGGATAACATTTAAAATGTAAATTAAAAAGTATTCAATAAAAAAAGATAGAAAATGACCAAAAAATAAAAGGAAAAAGAAAGAAAAAAGAAAAGGAGTTTCTCTCCTTGAGTGGTTTTCATTGCTGACTTGCAAGCTGAACTGCAGGAGAGGAGAGGGCAAAAATAAAGACAGCAAACATCACTGGGAATGTTGTCGCATGCACATAGTCCTAGCACTTGCAAGGTTTCAGAAGCAAGGCAATCAAGAGTTCAAATCCATGGCTTGTCAGGGAGAGTGAGACTCACCACACAACCCTCAAGGACTTCTGCAATCTGTCTTCCATGGAGACCTGCATCTGCTTTGATCCCCACTCCGGTGCCTCACAGATCTCATCCAGTCACTTAGTCATCCTGCTGAGCACCTCCTGTGCGTCAGAAACTCCAATAGGCACTGTCTGTGGAGTAAAGAAATAGCTGTGGCTTAATTCCACAGGAGGACAACTAAGTTCGAGGTTCTCCTGCCAGACAGGGACAGTGACTTAATACTGGAATCCCAGTACTCTGGAGGCTGAAGCAAGGGGATCTCCAGCTCAAGGCCAGCCTGGGCTTCAGAGTAAGATACATACATACAAATGTACATACATACATACATACATACATACATACATACATACATACATACATACATAATGCAGGGCATAGTGTTATAGACATGTAATCCCAGGAATTGTCACCCTTGGTTACATAGTAAGATTCAGCCCAGCCTGGACTCCGTCTTCTCTCTTGAGAAGCCTACACTTAGGCTTCCCTTAGGCATGGGGTGTGTTTTACTTTATTTAGCTCTTTGAAAAGCCTGTGCCCATGCTCTCAAGGGTGCCTTTCTTCTGAGCACGTCTCTTGCTCTGCCTCATACCTAAGCCTATATTAAGATATGTCTATTAAACCCCAGCTCTACTTCGTTTTATTAAAAGGCGTGTCGGGTGGGGTGGCTGGAGAGATAGGTAAAGAGGACGTCTTGCTCTTCAGAAGACTCAATTTCATTTCCCAGGACCCATGTCCAAGACCTCACTACCATCTATAACTCCAGCTGCAGGGCGGTCCGGCCTCTGAGGGCACCTGCACTCATGTGAACACTCTCACTGTAGACACACACATGTACATGATTTAAAACAATACAAATAAAGCTTTACGAGAAAAGAGAGCTGGAGTGGTGGTTTATTGTTAGGCTTGCTGCTCTTGCAAAAGCGCGGAGCTTAGTTCCCAACACCCATGTCAAGTGGCTCACAATAGCATGTCACTCCAACTCCAAGGGATCTGATGCCCACCCTGACTCCCACAGTCACACAGATACCACACATACACATAAGCAAAAATAACAATAAAAGCTTAAAATATAGATAAGCCAAAAACCTAATTTCTTAAAGGGTTAAAGATGACCTCAGCAGTTAAAAGCACAACGTGCTTTTCCAGAGGACCCAGGTTCAATTCCCACCACCCACGCGGTGGCTCACACCTGTCTGTAACTCCAGTTCCAGGGCTTCTGACACTTTCACTCACACATGTATGTTGGTATACCAATGCACATAAAGGCTTTTAAAAAATAACAAGGAGCGGGATGGATGGTGGTGGTGCATGCTTTTGATCCCAGCACTCAAGAGCCAGAGGCAGACAGAACTCTCTGTGAGTTTGAGGCCAGCCTGGTCTGCAGAGTGAGTTCCAAAACAGCTAAGGCTCAAAAAGCAAATAATAATAATAATAGTAATAATAATAATGATAATAATAATAATACATGAAGAGCCAGTTATGGTGGCACAGGCCTTTAATATCAGCACTCAAGAGATAGAGGTAGGTGAATCTCTGTGAGTTCGAGGCCAACCTGGTCTATATAGTGAGTTCTAGAATAGCCAGGACTAGGTACTGTCTCAAAGAGCCAAGATAGATAGATAGATAGATAGATAGATAGATAGATAGATAGATAGATAGACAAGATAGATAGTTTTTCAATACTCCATGTTATTTCAATAAAAAGTACAATTCTTAGCCATATTCATACCAGAAATTTGATCAGTACAGTATATGAGGGACACACACACACACACACACACACACACACACACACACACACATGGAGACACACACACAGACACACACACACACCAAGAGAGAGAGGGAGAGAGAAGCTCGGAACCTGAGACTTGCTTCTCGTCAGTCTAACAGCTGAGATCACTGCAGCAGTTGTCAGAAGATAGCTGTCAGCCCCTTCAGTTGTGTGTTAAGGGTAACAGGAAGTTGTTCTCTTGAAGACTGGAATGAGAGAGACTCCTTTGCACATGTTTTTGTTTGTTACTACATCAGTCTCTTGCAACCCAGGCTAGACTCAAGCTCTACAATGGCCTTGAACTTCTGATTCTCCTGCCTCCACATCCTCATGCACCTCCATGCCTGGTTTCAGTGGTGCTGGGGGATGGAACCTAGCACCTGGCTAAGCAAGCACTCTACCATCCCCCGCCCCCACCCCCATCCCCTTTGCAGGCTTTGAAGAAGTCGTCATGCTTGTTAAGGAGGAGGACTAAATACTAATAGCAGTGTTACCACTGCAGAGAGATGAATTTTTGCCAACATTCTCAGGAACCTTACGAATAGAGCATTGCCCTAGTTGAGTCTGGAATAGACCACAGATCCAGTCAACAACTGGATTAAAATCTGATGAGACCTAGAGCAGGGCACCCCGCCATACTTCCTGTGACTCCTAAGCCACAGGCACTGTGAGAGAGCAAATGGTATTTAAGGCTTCCAATTGTGACAGCTTTTTATTCCACACGGAAAACTAGTACAGCACCTATCCAGTTCATCAGAGAAGCTCTTAAAATAGCCTTCTGGGGGCTGGGGAGAGGGCTCGGCAGTTAAGAGCTCTGCTGCTCTTGCAGGGGACTCAGAGCGTGTGATGTCCTCTGGCCCTGCATGCACACAGCGCACAGACACATGCAGTCAAAACACCCATATGCATAAAACAAAAAAACCTAATAAATCTTTTCCTTCATCCACTTCTGGGGCTGAGGAGATGGCTCGGTGTGTAAACTGCTTGCCATACAAAGTCAGAGCTAGAATTCGGATCCCGGGGCAGACAAGGCAGCAAATCTACTGTATCCCAGTACTCAGGAGGCAGAGACAGGATCTCTCTGCAGTGAGCTGGCTGGCTAAGCTTAGCCACATAGTGAGTTTATCTGAGAACGCAGAAGCATGACTGAATTAAAGGGCCTTCCTCAAGCCAGGTATGGCGTCTCCTATTTGCAAACCCAGTACTCTGGAGGCTGAAGCAAGAGGATCTCCAGTTCAAGGCCAGTGACACACACACAAATGCATACACACAATAAAGTTTACACACACGCCCCACCCACATGCACACGAGGAAGTAATGTAGAGGAAGGCACCTGGTGCCAGTCTCTAGCCTCCGCACACACAAGACACACATGTGCACAGGAAACTACACACATGTGTACCCATACGCGTTTGAACATGCATACACACATGCAGGTATACAACACGCACGCATACATCCATTTCTACCATTCTACCCAGAACGAGCTGACATCAGCTTGTTCACTATATATGAATTCACTATAGAGTTCCATCCCTCCTCACAGACACAGAGCACCCAAGACAAAACAAGAGTTTGGCATGCCTTCCTTTCAGTAGAAATGGGAGCTTTCGATAGTCTATTAATAAAAAGCGCTATGCTTCTGTTTTTATGCCAAAATGAGACATTCCATATATATATAATTTTTGCAAAGCAGATAGCTTCCTGGAAGGTGCCTCAAGCCACTTAACATTTAAACAACCAATTGATAAATCCCCATTTCCAGTAAACATAGCTCACTGCAGTCTCTCAGCTGACTGTAGGGGAGGGTGGCCCTTGTGGGACTCACGTCAGGTTTGGAAGAACGGTTCGTGTATGCCAATCACAAGTTTTTAATGTTGATGAAAAGCAGCATATCTTTTATATGGTGCTTATGATTTTTGGGCCAGATCTGAGGTCATGAATATTTGCCCTTATCTAATAATGCTACAGTTTGGGCATTTATATTTAGGGCATTGACCCAATATGGACTGGCATCTGTATATAGAGTAAGGAAGGATGTGTGGCTCAGTCAGGGAACACTTAAGGGCATCCTTGAAGCCCTGGGTTCAAGTCCTGGCCTAGGCAAAGAGGAAAGGAAAAGAGGCAAGGGTACAGTTTACCCTTTTGTTATCCTATTATCTAATCATCCACAATGTATTAAAGAGATTGATTTTTATGCCCACTAAATAGCACTCTCATCAAAAAATCAATCAGTTGCAAATGTTTCAGATTGTTACTAAACTCTCATCTACCACATTGTTCGATATACATCTAGCCACATGTCAGCATAACACTGTCATGATTGCAGTACGTAAGAAACCCGAGGCTGGGTTGGAAATTTAGCTCAGTGGTAGAGCACTTGCCTAGCAAGCGCAAGGCCCTGGGTTCGGTCCCCAGCTCCGGAAAAAAAAAAAAAGAATAGAAAAAAAAAAGAAAGAAAGAAACCCGAGGCTGTTCTGACCCAGAACTGTTCCTGTCTAAAAGAATGGCGGGGGCAAAAATGGAGAAGAGATTAAAGGAAGTCTGTCCAGTGACAGACCCAACATGGCAGGGGCGGAGTAGGGCTGGGGCACCAAGGCCGGACACTATTATGCTATGATGTGCTTACAGACAGGAGCCTGGCATGGCTGTCCTCTGAGAGGCCCTACCAGCAGCTGACTGAGACAGATGCAGATACTTAGACCCAACCATCAGACTGAAGTCTGATTAGGGGAAGGATTGAAAGAACTGAAGGGGAAGGCAACCCCATAAGAAAAGCAGAAGTCCCAACTAACCCAGACCCCTGGGAGCTCCTAGAGACTGAGTCACCAACCAGGCAGCATACATGGGCTGGTCCAAGGGCAGACATGTGCACAGAGCAAAGGACTGCTTGGTCTGGCCTCAGTGGGAGAAGATGCACCTAATCCTCAAGAGACTTGAAGCTCCAGGGAAGGGGGACGGGGATGGGGAAAGCACACTCTGGGAGGCTAGGAGGAGGGGGAATGGGATGAGAAACTGTGGGAGGGGAGAAGGAGGTGGGGGGAGGCAACAGATGGAATATAAATAAATAAGATAAGTAATTTGAAAAGAAAAAATGGTCCCCAGCTCCGAAAAAAAGAAAAAATGAAGCCAGAGGCTGGAGAATGGTGGCGCACACCTTTAATCTTAGTACTTGAGAGGCAGAGGCAGGCTGAGTTCTACTATTCTACAGAATGAGTTCCAGGACAGTTAGAGCTACACAAAAACAAAAGAAGATAGGAAGGAAGGAAGGAAGGAAGGAAGGAAGGGAAGGAGGGAGGGAGGGAGGGAGGGAGGGAAGGAGGGAGGAAGGAAGGAAGGAAGGAAGAAAGGAAGGAAGGAAGGAAGGAAAACCAGAAAGTATGAGACTTCTTTTTTGGGGGGGGGGTTCAATATTGTTTTGGCCACTCAGAGGCCCTTACAGTTCCATAAATTTGGAAGTCAGTCTAAATTTTTGCAAAAGAAAAAAGAGCCATTGGAAGTTTGATAATGACCGCACTGAATCTATAAACTGCTTTAAATAATAATAAATAATAACATTAGCTCTGTCTATCAACACGGTTGTCATTCTGTTTGCATAGATCTTTTTAGATGTCTCACATCAGTGCTTTATAGACTTAGTGCAGGAGACTTTCATCTCCGTATCTAAATTTACCCCCAATTTATTCTTTTGAATGAATTTTAATCTTCTCTGGCCTGGAAACGTACTAAGTAGACCAGGCTCCCCTTAAACTTCTTTCCCTGTGCCTCAACCTCTTGAGTATTAGGATTATAGGCACAGACCATATTTTGCTTTGTTTAATTTTTTTAAGATTATTTAATTTCATTTTATGTGTATGGTGTTTTGCCTGAATATGTGTGTGTATGTGTGTGTATGTGTATATGTGTGTATGTTTATGTGTGTGTGTAGTGTGTGTATGTGTGTGTGTGTGTGTGTGTGTGTATGTGTGTGTGTGTGTGTGTGTGTGTGTGTGTGTGTGTGTGTGTGTGTGTGTGTGTGTGTGTGTGTGTGTGTGTGTGTGTGGGTGTGATTGTGTGTGTGTGTGTGTGTGTGTGTGTATGTTTGTGTGTGTTTTTGTGTGTGTGTGTGTATGTGTGTGTGTGTATGTGTGTGTGTGTGTGTGTGTGTGTGTGTGTGTGGTGTGTGTGTGTGTATGTGTGTATGTGTGTTTGTGTGTGTTTGTGTGTATGTGTGTATTTGTGTGTGTGTTTGTGTGTGTTTGTGTGTATACATGTATGTATATACACAGATATGTGTATGTATATATGTATTCTCATGCCTGGGGCCTGGGTTAACCAGAAAAGGTGTCAGATTTCCTGGAACTGGTTACAAAAGATTGTGAGACTCCACATGGGTGCTGGGAATCAAATTCAGGTCTTCTGCCAGACCAGCCCCTCCTGCTTCTGACCATGGAACCATCTTGGCAGCCCCTTTTGTTTAATGTTTCTAATGTGTATATATCTCATGTAATCCAGAACTGGCCTTGAACTTGCTATATACCAGTGAATTGCCATGAATTTCCAGTTCCACCTTTCAGGTGCCAACTTAGACGAGCCTGTGCCACCACCCCCAGCTCTGTAATGCTACAATTTCTGTTCCTTTTACATCTCCTTTCCACTGTATATTTTAACTTATTTTCTTAGTGGTTGCCATGGAGATTACAACTGGCACTCTAAACTTGGAGAAATTCAGTTTGAATTGGTACCAACTAGGTCCAACAGCAAGCGTTCACTGCAGCTATCCCAGAACCATCCGTTCCTCTCTGAGAGTATTGGCCCAAACAGTTATCTTTAAATATCATGTAACAGATTCATAATTATTTACGCAATTATGCTTCAAATCACATAAGAAATAGAGCTGTGATGTTAAAAAATATAATTACATTAAACCTTATGTTTACCTATGTGATGACTTTTGCTGGATTTCTTTATTCTTCACACACCCTCAGGGTGGGGCTCTACAGCCTGTAGTTTTATTTTCTTCTGAAGGATTTCTAGTCAGAGTTCTCACTGGATAGGGCTGCTCCCGATGAATGGCTTTAACTCTTGTGTGTGCATGTCTGTGTTGATCTCATCTCAGCTTTTGAAGAATAATTCGGTCAGATAACAACATTATGACCGATAGGTTTCTCTTCTGGCTTCTCAAAGGTACCATCCTCCTCCTGTCCTCTGGCCTCCACGATTGTGAATGAGAACTTGGCTGTTCTTCCTGAGGCTGCCCTGATAAAATGAATCAAATCAACCATCTCTTAACTTTCAAGATTTTCTCTGTTATTTTTGAACTTCTTGACTGTAATGTCTCTATACGTCTCTGGGTTTATTCTGCTTTAAGTTTGTAGATAGGATATATAGGTTTGTGTATTTTATCAAACTTGGGGGTTTTGTGCACAAAACTGGAGTCTCAGACAGTTGGAGGCTGCCATGTCAGTGCTGAGAGTTAAACCCAAGTCCTCTGGGAGAGCAGTCAGTGCTTAGCCTCTCTCTGACTCCTACTTTTTCTGTTTTGTTTGTTTGTTTGGTTAAGTTTTGGGGTTTTTTTGTTTGTTTGTTTTGTTTTGTTTTTCTTTTTTTCGGAGCTGGGGACTGAACCCAGGGCCTTGCGCTTGCTAGGCAAGCGCTCTACCACTGAGCTAAATTCCCAACCCCAAGTTTTGGTTTTGATTGTTTTGATTTGATTTGTTTTGAAATAGGGTCTCTCTGTATAGTCCCTTCTGTCTTAGAACTCACTATATAGACCAGGCTAGTCCAAAATTTAAAGATACCTGCCTGCCTCTGCTTCAAAATTGTGCTTTACAATTTTTGAAGAAAAGACATTTTTAAGGCTGGAGTGATGGCTCAGCAGTTAAGAGCACTGACTACTTTTCCAGAGGACCTGCATTCAATTCCCAGCAACCACATGGTAGCTCACAACCATCTGTAATGGGATCTGAGGCCCTCTTCTGGTGTGTCTGAAGTCAGCTACAGTGTACTCATATAAATAAAAATAAATATATCTAAAAACAAGAGAAGACTTTTAATATTAATATCATAATTTGGCAAATCAAATTCCCTTCAAACTATGTCAAGGATTGTTATTAGTTGAGAAAGGTTACAATCCTTTACTTATGTTTTCAAATATTGTTATTTTTGTTGTCGATTGTTCTTTTTAAGATGAGGTTTCTCTATGCAGTCCTGGCAGTCCTGGAATTCCCTTTGTAGACTGGGCTGACCTCAGACTCACATAGATCTACCTGGCTTTACCTCCCAAGTTCTGGGATTAAATGTGTGCACCACCAGGCTTGTTTTTACTTTTTAAAAAGATTTTCATTTATTATCGCATGCATATGAATACGTTGTAGCTGTCTTCAGTATCACCGGAAGAGGGCATCAGATCCCATTACAAATGGTTGTGAGCCACCATGTAGTTGTTGGGAACTGAACTCAGGACCTCTGAAAAAGCAGTTAGTGCTCTTAACTGCTGAACTCTCTCTCCAGCCCCCTTATCTTTACTTTTAATTGTGTGTCTATAGGTATGTACACACAAATGTAGGCACCCATAGAGGCCAGAGGAGGGAGCCAGATTCCCTAGAACTGTAGCCACAGGTCCTGTGGGCCATCAAGCATTGCCATTGAAAGCAGAACCCAGTTTCTCTGTGAGACCAGTATATGCTCTTAACTGCTCAGCCCTCTCTCCAGGCCCATAGTTCACTTACGTGGTGCCTTTTCCAAAGTATTTTTACAGAGACTAATTCTTAGCACGTATAGTGTGGTGGTTTGAATACGCTTGGCTCAAGGAGTGGCACTATTAGGCGTGGCCTATAGGAGTGGGCTATAGGATCCTCCTCCTAACCACCTGGAAGTTAGTTTTCTCCTAGTGGCCTTCAAAGATGTAGAACTCTCAGCTTCTCCTGCACCATGCCTGCCTGGATGCTGCCATGTTCCTATTTTGATGAAAATGGACTGAACTTCTGAACCAGTAAACCAGCCCCCAGCCCCAATTAAATGTTGTCCTTATAAGAATTGCCTTGGCCGGGGTTGGGGATTTAGCTCAGCGGTAGAGCGCTTGCCTAGCGAGCGCAAGGCCCTGGGTTCGGTCCCCAGCTCCGAAAAAAAGAAAAAAGAAAAAAAAAAGAGTTGCCTTGGTCATAGTGTCTGTTCACAGAAGTAAAACCCTAACTAAGACATGTAGTCACTGAAATCTCTTTTTTTCTGCTATTGTTACAGTCAGCTAGTGGCCCAACAGATTTCCTTAAATGCTTAGATCCTAAAAGGAAAGAAGAAAACTGAGAAGCAAACAAACGTCTGTTGGTCTCTTCAATCCTCTCAACCATCAAAAAAGCAACTTCAGTACACACTCATGAGGTCTGAAGCAATGGCCAGCTTCTATAGTACAAGGCAGATGAAACACACAATGGCAGTCCTTGTGGGACAAGGTCTCTCTTGCCCATGCCCACATCAGTAAACAGTATCATTGATATGATCCACCATCTTCATGGTTCTTCTTCCTTCAACAAATATTTTTCTATATACTGTAAAATGCTCAACTGGTCTACCGATCCAAATAATTGAGTTTTCTGTATTTTGTTTGTTTGTTCATCTAGTGATTTATTTATTTACTATGTATGGGTGTTTTCCTGCATGTATGTGTACCATGTTCTTGCCTGGTGCCCACACAGACCAGAAGAGGGTGTCAGATCCCCTGAGAATGAAATTAAAGACGGTTGTGAACCATCACATGGGTGTTAGGATGCTGTGTCCTCTGCAAGAACAGCCAGTGCTCTTCCCTCACAGCTGAGCCATCTCTCTCCAGCCTCAATTCTCAGAGTTCTTGCCAGCTCAATAGTTACAAAGCATGACTGGGGGAGAATCACTGGATGCACGCATAATAGCCAAGACTAACAGGAACCAACTGATGATCTCCACCCGAAAGGGTAGAGAGAAGGAGGTGGCCAGGGCAGAAACTCTGGTGAGGTGACCACCTTAAGAGGAGCTGTGACATTTGGTTGATGACACAATCAGCCAGAAGCACTCTCCTAAGAAAAACTCAGGCATTAAATACCCTGACACCACTCTCTCATGCACCTTTTTCTCTTCCTGCCGGGGTCAACCAACTTCTGGTTTATGTGGGGATAAAAAGAATGAAGAGTAGATCTGGAGGACTGAATAGAAGATAGCCAGGAGCCCCCTACCCCAAAGTATCCCCAGCGTCTACCTATAAGACTGAGAGCTGGAAGGATAGCTCAGGTTGTAAAGGCTTGACTTGAAAGCATCTGAGATTGAGCCCCAGAATCTATGTTATTAAAAAACAAAGAATAGCAATACGTGTTTCTAATCCTAGTACTGGGGAGACGGATCCCCGAGTCTGGCTGGGCAAGCTCCAAAGACATGCTGTCTTTTTAAAAAAATTCTGTGCAATGGTGTCAGAGACAGGAGGATCTCCATGAGTTTGAGGCCATCCTCGTCTACAGAGCAGGTTCCAGGATAGCCAAGGCTACACAAAGAGACCCTGTTTCAAAAAACAAAGTAATTCATTAATTTTTTTTAAAAAAAATGCCTTTAAAGGGCTTACTATGTAAGTATAAAGTAGGTTCAAATTCCTAGAACCCATGTCAGATAGTCGTGGAGCCAGCCTGTGATTCTAGCCATCATAAGACAAAACAGGATTCCCAGAGCAAGCTGGATAGCCAAACTAGATGGTTAGAACACTGCTGGCCATATAGGTGAACTCAATGAGCGACTCTGCATCAGTGAATAAGGTATAGAGTGATGTAGGAAGACCAACCCCCCCACGTCAACCTCAGTCCTTCACGTTCATGTGCACACACATGTGCATGTGCTGGCATATACATGTGTGCCCACACACATGAAAATACACACATAGATGAATGTAGAAAAGACAAGGTGGCTGTTGTCGGGGTCCAGCCTCGACACAGGATCGGAGTTCTCAACTGGAAGCAGGGATATCTGGAAGGCGCATAATAAGCAGACAACTTTTTGGGTGCAGACTGACAGGCAATTTTTCTTTTTTTTTTTTTGTTTTTTTTGTTTGTTTGTTTGTTTTTCGGAGCTGGGGACCGAACCCAGGGCCTTGCGCCTGCTAGGCAAGCGCTCTACCACTGAGCTAAATCCCCAACCTGCAATTTTTCCAGGCTTAAAGTTACCTCCCCTTTCTCTCTTGCTCATTCTCCTGCAGCTTGAGGCTGCACACACTCTGCTTT
Organism: Rattus rattus; assembly: GCF_011064425.1. Lineage (NCBI taxonomy): Eukaryota > Metazoa > Chordata > Mammalia > Rodentia > Muridae > Rattus > Rattus rattus. The sequence goes on from NC_046157.1 coordinate 147,680,471, forward strand.
TCTCCTTTGTGCTTTTCTTTTCTCAAACTCCCACACTCATACACACTTCTGTGCGTGCCCCTTTCACTCTCACACGCACTCTTCATACACACCTCACACATATCTCACACACAGCACATGCACTCTCCTCTCGCTCACACACACAACCTTCATACACACCTCACATTCTCTCTCCACTCTCTCTTCACATGCTCTTCTCATGCTCTCTTGCCTTACTCTTGCCCTAGTCTTTTTTTTTTTTTTTTTTTTTTTTTTTTTTTGGAGCTGAGGACCAAACCCAGGGCTTTTCCTTTGTTAGGCAAGTACTCTACCACTGGGCTAAATCCCCAACCCCTTGCCCTAGTCTTTTATCGATAATCCAGAAGCAGGTAGAAAAAAGACATTGTATAATCATTGCCAAATCAAATTCAAAAGAATACCCACATCCCACAAAGAATTAAGAATTACAATTGTTCCCCAAAGTTTCAAGCTTCCCCTATTCCCAGGCCTGTGGCTAAAATAATAATTGCAAACATCATTATTTAAACATTAACTTTTGACCTAATATACTTCAGAGCTCAAAGCTCCGAGGTCAGCTACTGGCATTTTCCTGGGAAGCTCTAATGATAAATGACATAGGCAAAGCTGCCAGGCAGTGGCCAGAGAGAATCAAGTTAACCCTTAACTCAGTTCTGCTAGCTTCCTGTTTCTTTACATTGCACACAATGACTCTCCTAAGAATTCCAGTATTTTGACTTAGTTTTACTAGTATATAATTTTATGCATTCTATACTTCCTTATCCAGGAACCACTCTCAAATGTTATACAAAACTCATTTCATAACTTCAATAACTTTTTCCTTTCTTGGGATCCCAATGTTGGCTCTATTTCATTTTCTAATAATTTCTTCAGACTTTCTTTGCAAGTCAAGCATTAATGTGGAACTACCATTGTGCAATCATTACGTTGTTTCCAAGATGAGAACACACAGCATGCACCTAGGCCATTAGGACTGTGCTGTGCTGTGCTGTGCTGTGCCCCTATGCCTCAATTTCCTGTTGTTTAAGAATCATTACATCAAGGAACATCTAGTTTCACAGAATTCATCAAAGCAGAAGGAGAAAGAAGTAGGAAAGTCAGATATAATAGAATAATTATGCATACCAAGGCCAACTGAAAAGCAGTCACTCACAAATGCAATCTATAAGGTTCTACAGGAGAAACGGGAACAACTGGGTTTTTTTTTTTTGTTTGCTTGTTTGTTTGTTTGTTTTAAAGATTTATTTTATTTATGTAAGTACACTGTAGCTGTCTTCAGACACACCAGAAGAGGGTATCAGATCCCATTACAGATGGTTGTGAGCCACCATGTGATTGCTGGGAATTGAACTCAGGACCTCTGGAAGAGCAGTCAGTGCTGTTAACCACTGAGCCATCTCTCCAGCCCATTTTTTTACAAAGAGCTGCTGCAGGCTACTGAGATGTCTCCATCCCAGTCTAACTACAAACAGTCCCTTACTTCAGATGGCCGGTCACCTAGAGGGATGTGTCTCCTGCTTCACAGGGTCCCAGACACCTCTTTTTTTTTTTTTTTTTTTTTTTTACAAGGAGCTGCCTCGGGCTTCTGAGATGTCTCCACCCTGGCCTACTGCTGATAGTCCCTGTCATGATATGCTGTCTCCAGCAGGCTGACTCATGAGGAACAACATCTGAAGCTATCCACCGACCTCCACAGCTACCTGAACTCACGCAAGCGCACACACACATCAAACACAAAAGTTGAATAAAGTAAAACTCTTGACGTTTTAGAACAGTCGCTTTCTCTATTTTGACCATCGGAACTCAGCAAAGTGAAGATCTGATCAAGAAGCTGTTGATAGGACGTGTGCACACACAAAAAGTAAAATTTTGGAACTGAAGAGATGGCTCAGTGACCAGAAGCACTTACCGCTCTCCTAGAGGGTCTGGATTCAGTTCCCGCACCCACACCAGAGGGCTTACAACCATCTCTAATGCCAGTTCCAGGGGTCCATCATCTCTGGTCTTCAAGAGCATCACACTCATGTGCACATATCAGTATGGGAAGCGCATGCGCGTGCACACACACACACACACACACACACACACACTTTAATTGTAAAGAAATAATTTTTAAAGTAAAAACTAAGTCTTTTAAATATTTAAAAACAAAAATGTTAGCTTTTAAGAAGCTATTGATACTTTAAATTTTTTTAGAGATTTGTTTTATTTTATATGTATGACTGTTTTGCCTACATGTATGCGTGTGCACTTCATGTGTGTCAGGTGTCCACAGAGAGGGTATCAGACCCCCTAAGACTGGGGTTACCACAGATGGCTATGAAGCATTACATGGGTGCTGGGAACTAAACCTGAGCCTTCTTCCAGAGCAACAAGTACCCTTAACTGCCATCTCTCTAGCCTCCCTGACATAATTTTTAAATTATTTATAATTTGATAATCTCATACATGTACATAACATGTCATTCATCCCCCACTACTGTCTCTTATCCCCCTCCCACTCTTTCTAAATCCCTTCTCCCCAACATGTCTCCCTCCTACTTCCTCTTAAAAGCCCACGTCTTCGTCAGGGTCACTACTGCTGTGATGAGACACCATGACTGAAGCAACTTGGGCAGGAAAGGGTTTGTTTGACTTATGCTTCCACATCACAGTTAATCATCAAAGGACAGGAACTCAAGGAGAGCAGGGACCTGGAGGCAGGAGCTGATGCAGAGGCCATGGAGGGGTGCTGCTTACTGGCTTGCTCCTCATGGCTTGCTCAGCCTGCTTTCTTATAGAACTGAGGATCGCCTGCCCAGGGATGGCACCACCCACAGTGAGCTGTGCCCTCCCACACTGATCACTAACTAAGAAAATGCCATAGGGGCTTACCAAACAGCCTGCTCTTAAGGAAGCATTTTCTCAGTTGAAGCTAAGCTCCTTCCTGCTTGATGACTCTAATTTGTGTCAAGTTCACATAAAACTAGCCAGCAGAACCCATTAAGTTTTTTACATCAATGCTTGCATGAGCATGTGCATGGGGTTATTTAGTGGGGTGTGGCCAACTTACCAGTGGCTAGCAATAGCACACAGAAGAGTGAGATAGTTGGTAAAGTGTCCACACTGAGGAGATCATTGGTAAAGTGCTTACCTCTCAAGTTTGAGGACTTTGGTTTGATTCCCAGCACCCACGGGGGAAAATGAGTCAGGTGTGGTGGCACACAGTTGTAATCCCAGTACTGAAGAGAGAGACACTCTATCTCACAAAACAAGGGAGGCAGATCCTGAGGAAGGATACTGACAATTGACCTCCGAACTCCACACACATGTGTGTACATACACACCAACACAAAGTACTAGTAAATAAATAACAGCAAAATACATTTTAAAAGAAAATTACTCCCCCTTCCCAGAAGCCATTAGTTGTCAGTAGGTCCTCAGTAGGCTTTGACATTAGTTTAGGAAGAAATGACAGAATTTTTTTACATTCTATTTATTTATTTGTTTATGGTTTTTGAGACAGGGTTTCTCTGTGTACCTCTGTCTGTCCTGGAACTCTTTTTGTAGAGTAGGCTCGCCTCGAAATCACAGAGATCCACCTGCCTCAGTCTCCTGAGAGCTGGGATTAAAGGCAGGCACTTGTATTGTATTATATTGCATTATCATGTTTTAATTTTTATTTTTTTTAAAGATTTATTTATTTTATGTATATGAGTATACTGTCACTGTCTTCAGACACACTAGAAGAGGGCATCAGATCCCATTCCAGATGGTTGTGAACCACCTTGTGGTTGCTGGGAATTGAACTCAGGACCTCTGGAAGAGCAGTCAGTGCTCTTAACCGCTGAGCCAACTCTCCAGCCCTATCATGTTTTAAAATACAGAACTACCCAGTTCCCATATTGGATGCCTGTGTTGAGTAGTGTCCCGGACCATAATGCCCGGACTCAGTTTCAGCTCTGTTCTAGTTGCATACAAGACTGTGGATGGACTCATCTCACGCCTCAGCTTCATTAACTGTTAACTATGAGATGAGGTGTAGAAACAGCTGCTTCTTCGAGTTGTCACAGAGATTTAATGAGTCAGAACGGGAAAAGCACTTAAAACAGCAGCCAGCAGAGCCATCTTCGAGCAGTGAGTGTTAGCCACCCTTGAGTCGCCAGCAGTCCAACTCAGCACTTTCCCCTGCAGCGATCCCTGTAACACACTAATCTGTTCCCCTTCCTGGATGATGTCATGTTCTTTTTCCTGTAAGAATTCATACATGCTTCTCTGGCTGATTCCTATTTTTAAAACAACCAGGCACTTTTATCATATCGATCCATTTTGAAATATGATAACCTCAAGTGCTAGCAAGAGAAAGGGTGAGTGGCTGGAGAGATGGCTGAGCGGTTAAAATCTCATACAGTACTCTTTGAGAGGACCCGAGTTTTGTTCCCAGCAGGCACATGTTACTCCACTTCCTGGGGACTGACATTCTTCTTGGACCTTCAAGGCTTCCTGCATGCATGTGGTATATATACATACTTCCAGGAAAACACAAATATACAAAAAAAGAATAATAACAAATATAAAAATGTTTAAATAAGGGGCTGGAGAGATAGCTCAGCGGTTAAGAGCCCCAGCTGCTCTTCCAGAGGTCCTGAGTTCAATTCCCAGCAACCACATGGTGGCTCACAACCATCTGTAAAGAGACCCGATGCCCTCTTCTGGTGTATCTGATGACAGCTACAGTGTACTTATATATAAAAAATGAATAAATCTTTTAAAAAATGTTTAAATAAAAATGTTTAAAAGAAACTATTTTCAGGTAGGATATATAATACGGTACAATTAATAAAAGCTTTTTTTCACTTTGAAGAGAGTTGGGTCTTTTGTTTTGCTTTTTGTTGTTGTCGTTGTTGTTGTTGTTGTTGTTGTTCTCCTCCTCCTCCTCCTCCTCCTCCTCCTCCTCCTCCTCCTCCTCCTTCTTCTTTTTTTAAACTGTCTCATAGCCCAGGATGACCTAGAACTAGACACAGAGCTGAAACAAGGCCTTGAACTCTTAATTTTCCTGCCTTCACTGTCCAGATGCTAGGATTGCAAGTCTCTATCAACATTATCAACACGCCCAGCATCGTATACTAAAGTGGAAATTTAAGGGTTCTTTGGAGAATCAGTTGTGTTGGATGGTGTTTTGCTGGGGCAGACAAGTGAAGAAGTATTTTCCTAAAGTGCACACAGGTGAAAAACTAAGACAGACTCATGAAGGAATGTTTAGCTGAAGCTGACACAGGAGAGGGGATGTTCTGCTAAGGTAAGCACATGAAAGGACACATGGTGAAGGACTCTTCACTAATGACACTTCGTGTATTGATCTGCCTTACATTGCATAAATGAGCTGCATTTGTCAGGACTTCATAGAAAGAAACGCACTTGTGGTGAAGTCTGCAGTTTCTTGCTGCTTCCTCGGACTCAGGCCGATTAGCAGAGTGATGTCAGCTGAGACAGACACACAAGATGATTGGAGGATGTAAAAAGGCCCTGATGGAGAGTGATGGAGACAGAGCTAGACTTGCTTATACTGCTAGCTGTGCAGTGCTTGTTGGTCTCAATTCTTTGCTGATCTTCGCTTCATTGTGCAAGGCACAGCTGAGAACTTCTCCTGGCATTCCTCCAGGTCCCTTCTGCTGACTTGAGTGGAGGCTGAGGCCTGCCTGTCTCTGCTAGGTCATGCCACCACTATTCCTAACCCAACTCTACAGAACTAGACCACTGGTGTATCCTTGAAGTGTTTGCAAGTAGATCAAGCTGCCGCTGCTCTCATATGAACAGAACTGCTGATTTCCAGATAACACAGACGGGAGTTACTCCAAAGAACCTTTCTAAATAGGTCTACTTCCCTCCCAGCATCCACCCCCTCAGTATCCTTTCTTTCCCACTACCTCTGGTAGGTGGTAGGCTAAAAGAGAGGTTAAAGAATTCAAGAACCATCATTAAAAATAGATTTTAAAAAAATTAAAGTTAGAATCTACTGTTCCAGGCACCTGCACAGATTTGAAGCACAATTGGGAAAAGTACATGTCAAATGCAGGGTCACAGTTATATTTTCAAAGATTTTCTAGGAAGAAGCAGAGAAAGGAATCTATTTAGATGGGGCTGATAGAACACCTCAACTGTATTTCCTGCTTTGCTTTGTAATCTATTTTTTATTTTATGTTCATTTGTATTTTGCCTGCACGTATGTGAGAATGTCAGGTCCCCGGAACTGCAGTTACAGATGGTTGTGAGCCACCATGTGGGTGCTAGGAATTGAACCTGGATCCTCCGGAAGAACAGCTTAATCTCTGAGCCACTTCTTCAGTCCCCTGTATTTCATTTTTGGAAAGACCTGAAACAAGCTTATGAATGTTAAATTTCAAGAAAGCTGGGTGTTTGTTTCCTTAATCATAAGTTTAAATAGACCAAAGCCAAGACAAAGGATGTGGGAGGGCTGACTAAACGTCTGTGTTCAAAGCCTTTAGAATTCTTGGTCTCCCGGCAGTGTGTAGGCTCTGCCCCAGCCATCTATTCCACACCTACCCCCTTCCTCCATTTCCACCACTGGAGATTATATTATTCGTATACACCATACCCCAGGAGAAGGCGGTGGGAGGCACAAGGCTGCTGGGGCTCAAAACATTCTCTCATCTTTAGCAAACCATTCAGTATTTGCAATCAAATTTCTAAGGGTCAGATAGTCTCCTGGTGACTCTCAATGCCCCATGCTGGCTCTCAATGTGGAGGGCATTATCAGAGCACGGTACAGTGAAGCCCATTAATCCTGCACTTCTCAAGAAGAACAAAAAACAAACAAACATGCTATTCTAGGATTCTTCTGGTCTTGCTTTTCGAGACAGTTTCCTGCAGCCCAAATTTATTGTGGAACCGAAGATAACCTTCGACTCTTGATCCTCTAACCTCTACCTCTGGAGTGCTGGAATCACAAGTATGTGTCCTGTCATTCCCCAGTCCTCACCCTCATTTGTTGTGTTTGTTTGTGACAAAGTCTCTTATAGACTATACTGGCCTATGTTACTCAGGGTGATCTTGAACTTTTCATGCCTTATACCTCCCAAGTGCTTGGATTACAAGCATTTTGCCAAAACCCCGGGTTTCATTGGGATGCTGGGCATCAAATCCAGGGCATTGTACAAGCAGGGTTATGTAAATACTCAGCCCTTCACAGGACACTTAATGAAAGACATGTAAATGGAAGTAGTTCGATAATAACCAACCCAAAAAAGAAAGAAGAGACCTGAAATCCAAAAAACAAACAAACAAAAAACAGTACTACAATATAGTACAATAAATGTTAAAAGCAAAACATTGGAAAATTAAACTTCATACTGTCTGGGGATTTTTGTTTGTTTTTTGAGACCGTGTCCCTTGGGCAGGGACAGTATGGAGTTCAGAAGAGGGATCTTAGGAATATTTATGGAATAAAGAAGTGGTCTAAGGATTGAGCTAAGGTGACTAAAGCAAGAAAAGGCAAGTAAGAACCAGTAGGCTGTTCTTTCATTGAAAGGCTGTTAAAATTGAAGAACCTTATTGTTCTTCAGACTGCGTCCATAATACCTTCTGAAGGTACAGTCTTGTCCCTCTGTGGGCAGCAAGTCAGCTAGCAGACACCTGCCTATGCCTGAGGGTGGAGGTGGGGGACCTATGGTCTCAGTTTGAGAAAGACAATGCTGCTATCAACTTCTTGAAAAAAAAATAGCTCAGGTAAGATTAGACACTTACGTCATAGGTGTCATCTTTAGCAAGGCTAGTAGGACTCTAATCTATTGCTTGGCAGACACAGACCCTTAAAACTGGTGCCTTGGGGTTTGAGAGACGGCTCGGTAGGTAAAGTACTTCCTAAGCAAACCTGAGTTTCATCCCAGGATTCCACAGTGGAAGAAGATAAGCCATTTCCAAAAGCTGCCCTCCTGCCTCCACTCCACCATCATGATGCACGCATACAATCTCCAATAATAGTAAATCTTAGAAATAAAGTTGAATTTTTTTCTTCTTTCCACTCTAAATACTTGTTCATTTGCTTTGAGACGAAAGACAAGGTCTCACCATGCAGCTGTGGCTGGCTTGGAACTTGAAGTGTAGAACAGACCGGCCTAGAGCACACAGAGACCTGCCTGCCTTCACCTCCTGAGTGCGAGGATTAAAAGTGAGCCTCATCACAAGCAGCACAAAAGATTTTTAAAGACACCTAAAATGAAGTAAGAAAGCCATATTGGTATGAACGTGGAATCCCAGCCCTTGGGGGCATCAACACAAGTTCAAGGTTAGCCAGAGCTATACAGCAAGTCCCTCTTTCAAAAATCTGAAACAAACAGGGCCAGGAGGTGGCTCAGCAAGTTCTATCTGCTGTTAAACCTGATGACCTGGGATTGGGGATTTAGCTCAGTGGTAGAGCGCTTGCCTAGGAAGCGCAAGGCCCTGGGTTGGTCCCCAGCTCGAAAAAAAAAAAAAAAAAAAAAAAAAAAAAAAACCCATGACCCTAAGTTAAATTCTCATGTGTTGGACTCCCCAGAATTGTCCTCTGACCCAGGGTTTATGCCTGCTAGGCAAGTGCTACCAACCAGACCCAAACTTAGATTGCCTGCAAGTGTCAAGGTCCATCATCCAACTTTTTAAAAAAATGTTTTTAGTCACAGTGGCTTATGTTGTAGTCACACACACACACACAAAGAGGATGATAGAACTAGATTTTGTTCTTTTTATTAAAATTGTTTGATGTATATGAATGTTTTGTTTGCATGTATGTATGTGCACCCTGTTCTTGCCTGATGCTCTTGGAAGTCAGAAGGCATCAGATTCTGTAAGACCGTGGTTATGGATGGTTGTGAACCTTCATGTAGGTTCTGGTAAATCAAATCCAAGTCCTCTTAAAGAGCAGCAAATATTAACCACTAAGTTACCTGCACATTCTTTTTTTTTTTTCTTTTTTTCGGAGCTGGGGGGACCGAACACAGGGCCTTGCGTTTGCTAAGCAAGCGCTCTACCACTGAGCTAAATCCCCAACCCCTAAGATTTGTTTATTTTATACGAGTACACTGTAGCTGTCTTCAGACACCCCAGAAGAGGGCAGGGGATTCCATTATAGATGGTTGTGAGCCACCATGTGGTTGTGGGAATCGAACTCAGGACCTCTGGAAGAGCAGTCAGTGCACGTAACTCTGAGTCATCACTCCAGCCCCTACCTGCAAACTTAAAACAAATATTCCCACTATCAAACAAAAAAAAAAAAAAAAAAAGTTCATTGCATAGAGAAGGGGCTTAATTAAAATTGTTCCTGGAAGAGAGAAAATGGAAACATGTCCCACGCAGAAAGGACAGTGGAGCACAGTGATAAATTCTAACTCTAACAGAGTTACTGGACCATGAGGATCACCTGAGGTGCACTTAAGCAAAGAAATGAAGGTATTATAGGAATCCCGGAAGGCCCATCTGGATTCCTGTTAACTTTCTTGACTACTCATTCCTTTCCTTTATTGTCCAGTAACAATGTGTAGTTCAATGAGAATTTATTGTGTCTCCTTTATCAGACCATAAGCTTTAGGAGGGTAAGTCGTCATATTGCATTACACGATGCCCACTAAACAGTCGCTGGCGAAGAAAGGCACGAAGGTGCTGCAGGGTAGCCCTAAGTAAAGAGCACCCACAAGTTAGAAGCAAGAAATTCCCCCAAAACAAGCTTCTTAAGGGGTTTCAGAAATAATACCGGAAGGGTGGAATCGGGCCTCTGGAATATTCGGGAAAGGCGCAGGTGGATTGTAGTAAGGACAACAGGGAACGACAGGTGAGCGTTGGACTCAACTGGTCAGGAGAGGCGGGGCGGCGTGCCGCGCATGCGCACGCATGCCCTCTGCTTGCCTCCTTACCGGGACGCGCTTGCGGGCGTGTGCACGCTCGAGGTCGAAGCGGAAATGGCGCCGCGGGGCCGCGCGTCCGGGCGGCGAGCGGAAGTGGGTGTGAGAGCGGAAGTGGCCGGCTGGAGCCGGGGGCTGGGCGGGGACCGGGATCGTCGGTAAGGCGGCGGCGGAGGCGGCGGCGGCTCGGCAGGCGGGTTGAAGCTTCGGGGGCCAGGTCGGTCGGGTGGTGGCTGCCTCTACGGGCAGCGCGTGCCGGGCCAGCGCGTGTGTCCGCCTCTCCCCACCCCGCTCCCCGTCCCCTTCTCCCCTCACCTACCGCACCCAGCCCCCCTCGTCAGGGGCAGCGGGGCCGCTCCCTCAGTCCTACCCTCGCTTGCCCACCCTCACCGCCCTTGTTTCTCCTTCCCCTGCTCGGGGCAGCCGCCGCCATGATCCTGCTGGAGGTGAACAACCGCATCATCGAGGAGACGCTCGCGCTCAAGTTCGAGAACGCGGCCGCCGGGTAAGTGCACACCGGGAGGAGGCCGAGTTGACCCTACCAAAATCCCGGGTGGCGTCCAGCTCCCCAGCCCTAGAGGGAAGAGGTCGGGAACCTGGCGCGGCTTCAGGGTTTCCTTAGCAGGATGGACGTGGGAAGCCACGGGGCGCGGTAAGCCGAAGGCCTAAGATGCGTGGGGAGAGGCTGAGACAGGGATGCGGAAGCAGCGAGAGGGCAGGAGCAAGGCGTGCCAGAGAACAGACGACCTGTGGGACGTGAGGGCAGCCGAGGCCAGAAGTCACGTCCGGGAGCCTACTGTCCTAAGGGGGAAAGAGAGGGCCCCACTTTCCTCTATATTTACCGTCATTGTTCTGAACCCAGAAAGACCCTTTTGGGGAAGCTGGATTGAATGGAGTTTTTAGGAATTCCCAGGATGAGGTGGGAAGAACATACAGGCCCAGATCGCCACCGGCATTCTGCTTCCCCACCCCCATCTCTCCCCCAGGAGAAGCAGGAGGCAAGGTTGAAAGCAGACCCAGGCTTCTAGGAGGGAAAAAAACCCTCTAACCTACTGCGAGATACACTTAGCCATTTTGTTATATATCTCTTAGGCAAAGCCAACAGTTCTCCATCCACTCTCTTTAGCTCTCAAGACAAGGTTGATTGGTTGGGTGTCTTAAATTCTTATCCAAGACACCTGATCTTTGATTTCTAGTAATGCCCGCTGGGTTAATAGCTGCCTCTCCCAGAATCTATAAAGTTCTTAAGATAATTATTTATTAACATCAGCATCTTAATATATGGGACGTATTTCAACCCTTCTCTGTCAAACACAAAAAAGCAAACTCCTCCCTTAAAGCTGCTTTGCCTCCCTAATGTATTTAAAACCTGAGCAGAGGTTTTAGGTTCTAATTTATGGTGGCCTGTGGCCACTCCTTTGCCTCATTTCCTCATTGGTGAGGATGGGGCTTCACATTTTGGTTTCACAGTTAGGAGGTAAGTACAGACTGTTTCTGTGAACGGGGAACTGGAAATAGGAAAGTGCTTGCAGATCCACAGAAAGGAGAGGATTGGAAGGGGGGATTCATTCATTCTCTTTAATTCTAAGCATTTATAATGAACGTGTGGTTCACTGACACTGAAAGCATGAACCCACTACTTACATGGAATACATTGCCTGTTCTGTCTCTTTTGTAAGGCTCCACGTTTTATCTGCAAACAAAATAGGACAGTCCTTGAATTGGTCCGTTCAGTGAACATAGTTTCCTGCCCTGAGTGCAGTTGAGCTCATGCTGCTTATTCACTCGCTCTTATTCACCTTGTTTGCATTTTGAGTTTTGGAGTTAGTCGACACGGGGGCTTATTGTAGGTGATGGGGTGTGTGCTTTTTTTTTTTTTTTTTTTAAATTAGTGTGGCACAAATGAGGAAGTTAAGATAACTTCTGCATTTTCACAACTGATCTTAATACATACATTCTCAAGTCTTGACTAGCAAAGAATGAGTCCTGGGTGGTGGTTATAAGCGGATCTACAAGATAAATGGCTGCGTGTGTTCAAGTGGAGGCATGCCTTTAAATGGAGGAGGACTTTCATAGTTATTTATTTATTAATAACTTGATTCTAAAATGTGACCCACTATTCAGAACCTTATGTAGCCCTTTTTCTTTTAGAAAACTCTCCTTAAAGTTCTGTGGTTGGTGATGTATGCCTGTAGTCCAGGCACATTCAACTGTAACCCCAGCTTTCAGGGGCTCATATGAGCGAGACAGGAGCAGCAAAAGTTCCAGGCCCTAGTGAGACCTTGTATTTTTAAAAAAAAAAAAAAAAGGCCAGGCCAAACTAGGTGTGATGTGCTTGTAATCTCAGTGCTTAGGCCATCCTGGCCTACCTTGTTGCAAATAAAGAGCCTCCTCTTTCAGAAAGATTAAAATAGAGTTTTAAATTTGGAGGGCATAAGTTAGAATTTCTGGTTTGTTTTTTGTTTTGTTTTGTTTTTTTGGATAAGGATGCTCACTGTAGCCAGGTTTAATGTCTGAGGCGGTAGTATGTTTTGTCTTATTCTAGCTCATCCTTGGGATATGTGGCTTAACAAATGTGCTCAAAACATTGTGTTTAAAAAAACTTTGAGAATCTTAGAGAAGAGACTGTGGAGGGCTGGGGTTTCCTGAGATTGCCTGTTTCTGCAGGGTGTGGTGGCACTCTCCCATAACCCTAGCACTCCTATAACCCTGGCAGCAGGGCCAACACAGGTTCCAGGCCAGCCAGGGATATTTAGTGAAGACTCTGTCTCAAAAGAAAAGAAAAGCCAACCTCTAAGCAAGTGTGCTCCAGGTCTGCCTGTCAAGATGAGGCAGCACTGAAGTGGTTACCGAGGCCACGCCTACACCACTGCTCTCTGCAAGGATGAGTGTGCCCATCGAAAGCAATGATGGGTCTCATCAGAGCTCAATGCCAGGCAGCAGTTGAAAGAACAGGGAGCCTTTCGAAGACAACCTGTTAGCAAAGTCAGGGAGGAACTGATGGACAAGCTCTGTTGGGAGAGGATAGAGAGCTTAAAGAAAAGGAGTAGCCCAGAGAGACTGTGCAGAGTGAAAGGCTGTGCAGGGTAGAAACCTGGGAGAGCTCAGCTCCACACTGCTCTCTGCACTTCTCAGAACAGATTAATAGGGAAATTCTTTTCGTGGTAGCCTTTGCCAGGATGATTCTTTCCGCTCTGCAATGTCTGTACCATAGCCACTCACTATATGTGGCCCATTAAATTTAAATAAAAAGATGAAGTAAAACTAGAATTATTTCCTGAGTTGCACTAGCTGTGTTAGATTTCTAGGCTCCGTGGCCACTTGGGGTTAGTGCCTGTTACTGTAGACAGTTGTGCTGGATGTGAGGTAGTTTCCTTTGGGAGGGTGTTTGAGTACTTAGGGTTTTGCACAAGGTAGGCAAGCACTCCCCCTGCACTGTGTCCCAGCTCTCATGAGGTGTTCTTCAAAGTAGTGCGTACTCCAGAATGACGTTGCATTGGCTTTCCTTTTCATTGTTTTACTTTATCTTTTTTATTTTTAATCATCCTTTGGGTTATCTTACTGGATCTTTTTGCCTATAATATCAGACCGAAAGTTTAAACTTGTATTTGGGGTTTGACTTCTGTAAAATAAACTTTTTAAGCATACGTTTGGCCACAATCATTTGTAATTTAAAGGCAATTTTAACGAAGCTTCCTACTTTTTGCCTGCCATACTCTTGAGAAGTGACTTACTAGATCTGTCTAGTGTCTTCTTCAGAAAGGGATGCAGTAAAGCAACTCCTGTCAGATGACAGTCTCCACACTATGACTAATTCAAAGCTACACCCAACACTGTCAATAATGCCCTGCTTAAGTCTTATCTCTTATCAACAGCACTGCCTTTTCACTTAGGAATTCTTGCCTAGACCACAATTCAAACAGAAGTAATCTGGAAATTTAATTGATTTTGTTGTTGTTGTTGTTGTTACTACATACACACCAAGAATCCTTTATCCTCAGAAGCAAGGCCTGTCCACTTTGCAGTTACACAGTTCAGAACTGAGGAAAGCTGTTAGATGCGAGCTGCTGTTGATTTTAAGTGCCGTCTGGCTCTTAACCACAGCCTGTGCATATTGTGGGAGCCGTGGTTCTGTGAGGGGGAGAGCTCAGTAAGCAAGCAGTGCCGAGTGGGGTGGGCGAGGACTGTGGGAGGAAACATTTCAGAAAGGAATACATTAAATCTTGTAGATACCTTGTTCTCATTCCCAAATATGCCACATATGTCCTCAGAGAGACAGACTGGCTTGAAGAGATTCAGAATTAGGACATTGTTTAAGCCTATGGATGTAGTGGGATGCACTGACTGACGACTATTAAGATCTAGTTGATCTTTTTACAGGGAGTTGTAATTGACACGTTGTTACCTGTCCTCTGGCCTCTTTGCATTGTCTTTGGGGAAGGAGTTTCTAAAGCTAAACTGCAGGCTAGGACTATTATTTGAACCATTTTTGTTTTCTCAGAACCTGTGTGTGTGTGTGTGTGTGTGTGTGTGTGTGTGTGTGTGTGTGTGTGTGTGTGTGTTTCTACTCAGTAAATATCTTGCAGGAATAAATGCAGCCAGATTAAAAGATTCTTGATTTCTTTAAAAGCTTACCTTTTTTGTGAAGGGGGGTGGAGGGGAGAGACACAGATGCAGAGGCCAGAGAAGAAATGTTGAACATACTACTGTATCTCTCTGTCTCACTCCTTGGAAACTGACTCTCTTACTGGACTTGGAATTAGTCTGGCAGTTACCAAACCCCAGTCATCCTCCTGTCCCAGTCTTTCTAGCACTGAATTACAGGCTTTTCTGTGGGTCCTGGGGATTCTAACTCAGACCCTCCCTCATGCTTGCCCAGCTTGTGTTCTTCTCCACTTTGGCATTGTTCTGAGACAGGGTCTCACACTGTAGGCCAAACTGCCTTGGAACTGTGTAACCCAGACTGGCTTCAAACTCATAGTGCTCCTTCTGTCTCAACTTCCTGTATACCCTGCCACACCCAGCTTGTTACCACTTTTCTAAGAGTGTGTATGTCAGTTTTTATTTTCTTGTTCTCTGTCTTTTGAGAGGTGGTTTAGCCAAAAAAAAAAAAAAAAAAAAAAAGCCATCTTTTGCTTAATGATTTGTGGGGGAGGGGCCTTTCCTCAGAAAGAAGGATTGGAACTTTGTAGAGGACTTTTAAGAAAGTAATCAAAAATCTTCAGTGAGCACAACAGAACAATTTCTCTAATTCAGGATGTAGAAGGGATAATCAGAAAAGGTCACAAGTGCCCCAGTAGAGAATTATTTCCAGGATGTATTTAGAAGTAAAAACTCCAAAGACCTCACCAAAACAATGAGGTGATAGAGTTGCTGGTAGACTTTACTATTGACATTCTAGAAGCATCTTCAGAAAGGTACAGGGGTTGGGGATTTGGCTCAGTGGTAGAGCGCTTACCTAGGAAGCGCAAGGTCCTGGGTTCGGTCCCCAGCCCCGGAAAAAAAAAAACAAAAAACAAAAAAAAACCAGAAAGGTACAGGGCTGCCACACCCAATTTTAAGAAAGTATTTAAGTGCAAAAGAGATGGCTCATCAGTCTAACAGCACTTGCTGTTCTCTCAGAGTTCAGTTCCGAACCTACTCCAGGTAGCTCACGACCACCGTTAGCTCCAGATCTAAAGGACAGGATGCCTCTTCTGGCCACTACATGTGTACACACACACACACACACACACACATAAATCATCAAAACATTTTTCCTAAGAGGTATATTTTATGTGTTTTTGAGTGTTTGCTTGCCCACATGTATGTATGTATGTGTACTACATACAAGCCCAGTGCCTGTAGAAGTCACAAAAAGATATCTGTTCCCCGGGAACTAGAGTTACAGACAGTGTGAGCTGCCATGTGGATGCTAGGAACTCAGGTCTTCTACAAGGGCAGCTAATGCTAGCACCATTTCTCCAGCCTCCTTTTAAGAGATTTTAAGAATATCTCTTAAAAGTCAGATGTGGTATCTCATGTCTGTCATCCCAGCACTTGGGTGGCTGAGGCAAGCTGATCTGAGTTCAAGGCCAACCTTGTCTACAGAGTTCCAAGACAGCCAGGACAGAGGAAACTCTGTCTAGAACTTGTCCTGTCATTATCCTGCCTCTGCCTTCCAAGTTTTGGGGTCACAGGTGTGCACTACCATGCTTGGCTGACGTGATTTATTATGTCATATGGAGGTAATAGCTGGGTTTTATGGAGAAGAAAACTAAGGCAAAGAGAGGCTAACTGGCTTCCAAATGTCACATAGCTAATCCTTGACAGCCAAGACTTAACCCAGAGACAGTCAGACTGAGTCTGCATCCAGGCAGCAGCTGGCTGGGATGGTACTTGGTTGTGATTCTAGCACTTGGGCGGTCTGAGCAGGAAAATCAAAAGCCCAGGTCATCCTCAGCTACATACTGAGCTTGAGGCCAGTGGACTGCATTAGACTCTGTCTCAAAAATGAAAATAAAGCTCTGTTTGGGGGTGGGGCACGCCTTAATCCCCAGCACTTGGAAGGCAGAGGCAGGGATTGAACTTGAGTCCTTAGGCTTGGTAGCAGTGCCTTTACTCTCGGGGCTTCTTGAATCTGAAGCTTGAGCAGATGGTAATACAGTAAATGCTTCATCTTTTTAGTCATTTAAATGGACCCTTCTATTACTGTGATTTTTTTTTTCTTTTTTTAAAACCATAAACCAGAGCAGGCTATCTATTTAGTGTGTCCCCGCAACCCAGCATGCAGGAGGTGGAGGCAGAAGGGTCATTCATAGCTTAAAACAAGCCTCAGCTACATAATAGGTTTCAGGCAGCCTAGGCTACGTAAGATTCTTGTCTCAAAAGTAAATTAATTAAAATAGAGTAATGATGGAGGCAGAGGCAGGCAGATCTCTGAATTCCAGGACAGTCAGGGGAAGCTTGTCTTGAAAAGTAGAACTAACATGTGTGGGCCCTCTCCCTCTCCCCCTCCCCCTCCCCCTTCCCTCTCTCTCTCCCTCTCTTCTTCCTCCCCTTTCCCCTCCCTCTCTTCCTCTCACCACAGGCAGACAGACAGCCACACACTGTTAGGAGTGTCCTTGGGACTCAGCAATGACTGTTAAAGTGTTTTACACTTAGCGTTCTCCTTGTTGGGCACAGCTTTCAAATCTCCAGCTCCTAAATGTGCTCTCCTGCTCTTTAGCCCAGTACCTTAACAGCCTTTCTCCTCCAGACCCTTTGTGCAGCGTTGTGAGAATGCACTAAAATATTAATGGCGGTGGTTTGATATTCCCAAGTCATACAGCCAGCCACTTAGAAAGGATCTTAGTAGTGTTTCCCAGTGGAGATCAGTGCTTGGGGTGCTTTCTTGCTAGAAAGAGACCCAAACCTTAAGTGTTTATGACTTAGAACATTAAGGTTCTTCTTTTTTTTTTTTGGTTCTTTTTTTCGGAGCTGAAGGTTCTTAATGTTAATTTTTCTCAAGTCTGTTGGTACAATTGAAAGGTGGGGGACTCTCCTGGTTGAGGTCAAACCTAAGGGTTGGGGGAAAAGAACACCCCTAATATCCCTCCACCCACCCTAGTTAAGTCAGTTAGTATGGTCCTTAACTAGGACAGCCTGTCAGGTCTAGTAGGGTTTGTTTGCATACTTCCTCTACCTGTGGTGCCCTGTTAGTATTTTACTTAATGGTCTTTTAAAGGTTATGTATACTCTTGGTTTTTAAAGTTTTATTGTTATTCGTTGCCTTTTGTTTGTTGGGTACATTTGAAAGTGAAAAGCTCAGGAGCAATTTACCCTTTCTCCTTTGTCTGTTGAGACAGGATCTGCCTCTAACTCAACATTGAACCAAGGATGACAGAACTCTGATACTCCTGTGTCCACCTCCCAAGTGATAAAATATCATCTAGCCACATCTCTTGTTGTTTTCTTGAGACAGGGTCTCCTGTGTAGCTCCAAACACCCTGTAACTGCCTCTGCGTCCCAAATGCTGGGACTATGGGCATGAACTTGCCTTGTGTTATTATGTGTGGGTGGCTTTGAAAAAGCAGGGTAAACTTGGATGTTTCCTATAAGTGGTTTTTTTTTCTCTAACATATATTTAATAAAAGCTAATTTATTTAAGGGATATCATTTAGCCTCAGTATCAGCTTTTAAAGTTCATAAACTACATTAGCTATTCCACTTTTACCCAGCAGAGTTGGAGCTCCTCTCAGTTCCTTTCGTACTCAAAGGTTGGCGAGATGAGCAGTTGAAAGCACGATCTGCTCTAACAGAGGAAATAAGTTCAGTTCCCAGCACCTACAAGGTAGCTCCCAACTGCTCATAACTCCAGTTCCAGATCAGATGGCCTCTTCACATGTATGTGTACATGCCTTTGTGTATAAATAAAGTGTATTTTTAAAAAAGATTCCTACTTAAGTGGTCTCGAGCAATGGGGTAAAATGTGGAAGTGTGTATCTTGTCTGCTAAATGTGAAACAAACCAGGATCATTTGAATTAACTGCTAGCAAGCTGCTAGAGGCAGTAGAGTCTTGTGGCATTGAAGAGAAGGGTGTAACAGCTTTTTACTAGGGGTTACTTGAGTAAAACATATAGTAGCTGTTGCATATCAGAAGGTCTTCTAGGCCTGTCTTACATTTTGTCCGTAGCAGTTCTACAAGAGTGATGAGGTCATTTGCATTCTCCCATTTTATAAATGAGAAGATGAGGAAAGGGGGTAAGAAATCTTACTTGACCCAGAGCATAAGCCTGGTGAAAAAGACGGGAAAACATGTGCTTTGCCTGTGCTCAGTGATTTTTTTTTTTCCAGTGTTGGTTTGTGATTTACGTCTGTATAACATGAGGTAGAACCACAGCAGGCTTGGTGGAAAGTGGCAGGTGCTCTGATGATGTAAAGGGGAGGTATATACAAAAGCCTAAACACGATGTGTGGGAGGGAACAGAGCTTACTGTGCTGTACATGGCTTAAATCATCCTTTCACCTTAAACAAAACAAAATCATTCTACATGATTATACTTAGCCATTTTTCTGTCTGACATGTTACTTCCACAGGCATTATAGTAATAGGCAGTGGGGGAGGGGCAGGGGCAGGGAGGCATTACCACAGCTACAGGTAGGTGTTCTTTGTCTTGTCTTCCACCTTTAACAGGTTCAGGTCCAAGAAGGAATAAATGTGTGTTCCCTTCATCTGTTAGCTTGCATTTAAATAGGATGCTTTAAATTTCAGTAAAATTCAGGACCCCTTCAAAATTCTCCTAAAACCAAGCAACAGTACAATTATTTTCCCCTATTTACATGTGATCTGTTTGTGTATATTTGTGGGCCTGAGAGTACAACCTGAAAGAGTCCGCTCTCTTTTCGGCCCTAGGGAACCTGGGGATCCAACTCAGGGCTGAGAGCAATAGGACAGGCTAGCAAGTGTCCCCACCCTAAGCCATCTTACCCTAAAATTATCTTACTAAGGGCCTTTTGTTGTTTTACAGAAACAAACCAGAAGCTGTAGAAGTAACATTTGCAGGTAAGTGTCTTTATCTCATCCCCCTTAAGAGAGGGATGAGATAAAAAAGAAGAAAAAAAGAATTTTAGTGTGGGTGTTTTGTCTGTGCTCCTTGTATGTGCCCGATGCCTGAGGAGACCAGAAGAAAGCATCAGATCTCCGGGAATTAGAGCCAGCAAATGGCTGTGAGCTGCCATATATGTACTTGGAGTGAACCTGGGTCTTCTGGAAGAACAGCCAGTTTTCTTAACCACTAAGCTAGCTCTGCTTCCCTGAAAAAGGTTTTGTCAAGTCTTTCTTGAGGCCTTTGAGAAGAATTATGTGTTTATGACATTGCTAACTGACTTTGAAGTTCAGAAACTATATAAAGCTACCTTACATATCTTAGTGAGTGGGGACACGATATCTTAGAAATTTGGTTGTTTTGTACAAAGAACTGTTTGTCTTTCTACTTTGGAAATCTACAGTTATAATCTAGTAGCCATCATCTAAGTTTGCCTAGCATTTGGGGGAGGCAGGGTGGATGATGGTGTAGCTTGTTTGTCAGATCAGGGAAACAGTGTTTCTTTCCACTCCCTGTTGGCCATGTATGGGGATACAAGTCATTTGTACCAGAACCCAGGAGGCAGAGTAGGTGGGTCTCTGTAAGTTTGAGGTCAGGTTGGTTTACCTGGAGAGTTCTAGGCTAGCTAGAGCCACATGGTGAAACTGTGTTTCATAAAACAAAAGAAAAAAAAAAGAATGTGAGTCAAATGTGAGCTCAGATTTTACAGCTAAGTGTCCAGAAAGGCAAGTGCTTGACCAGGCGATCTGAGAAGATTTGTAGCTCCTAAGGTGGGTGCCATCTGTGCATCCTCATTGCCATCAGTGCCCAGTCCGCATGATTGCCGTGGTTCCCATGCAAGTTCTCTGCATTCTGGCCCTCAGCACCTAGCTTCAGTAGTGCTGCAGTGCCCAGGTCACTTTGTAGTGCAGGAAGAAGGAGCCTCAAGAGATGCCCAGAGATTAAGAGACTTCAAAGATAATCATTTGTCTTGTCTTGATCTTGTTAGATTTTAAAAGACTTATTTATTTATTATTTTATGTATGTGAGTACACTGTCCTCAGACACACCAGAAGAGGGCATTGAATCCCATTACAGATGGTTGTGAGCCACCCTGTGGTTGCTGGGATTTGAACTCAGGACCTCTGGAAGAGCAGTCAGTGCTCTTAACCACTGAGCCATCTCTCCAGCCCGATCTTGTTAGATTTTAATTCAAATATTTTTATAAAGATTTATTTATTTATTTATTTATTTATTTATTTATTTACATATAAATACACTGTAGCTGTCTTCAGACACACCAGAAGAGGGCATCGGATCCCATTACAGATGTTTGTGAGCCACCATGTGGTTGCTGGGAATAGAACTCAGGACCTCAGGAAGAGGAGCCAGTGCTCTTAACTACTGAGCCATCTCTTCCTTAACTCATATATTTAAGACAACAGTGTTTGTGGAGGTTTTTTGTTGTTGTTTTGAAACAGTTGGTAATAGTTGAATAGCTTACCAGGTATTTAATATTAAAGTAGAATCTTTTGTTTGAATTTGAGCATGACTGATTATGGTTATGTCCTTGTAATATTATGTCTCCCAAAGATACATCTTGATGTATGTATGGATCAGATGTCTAGAATTTGCTTTGTAATAAATTAAGGTGGGGTGAGTACATTTTGATCAAAGCTCCATGTGCTGATCAGCGTTAATGCTACATAAGTAGAGTTGTTTATAGCTTTCTTTCTCTTAGAAACATATCACAGTGAAATTTTTTTACTGTTACTTTAGTATAAACTATGGTTACACTAAAAATAGCTTTGTAATTTTAAGAGAGACCAAAGAGGAGGCCATGGAGCAATTCCATAGCAGTTTTTCAGTTGGCTTCCCATGAACTAAAAATAAACATCATTTTACTTGCATCTCTCTTATCAGAGGCCTCCTCATGGCCAGCCCTGTGGTAGGTGCTGGGAGATTACTCCCATTTCCAGAGTGAGCAATCTTTCTTGCTTTTTTTCACAGATTTTGATGGCGTCCTTTATCATATTTCAAATCCTAATGGAGACAAAACAAAAGTGATGGTCAGTATTTCTTTGAAATTCTACAAGGAACTTCAGGCACACGGAGCTGATGAGGTAAGTTCCACATTGGTTTCCTTGGAACTCTTGTGTTTACTTTACCATTTGTTGGCCCCCTGCCCTTCAAGGAGGGCTACATCACCCTTACAAACAGGCTGCTTTATACAGCTAGCTGGGGGTTCCAAATTCCATTCCCCATAACAATGTTTTCCAGAGAAGATTTTGGCTCTTTGCTTGCTTGGTTTTATCTTGGAGCAGTATTTCCTGAGCAAAGTTTAGAAGCTTTTTTTTTTTTTTTTTGGTCTCAGGTAGCGCAGGCTTGATGGAAAGCCTCCAATTCCTGATTGCCTTCATCTTCCAAGTGCTAGAATTATAGGCATGTACCATACCCAGCTCGGAATTTATTCTTCTCAAATCATTTAGGTTAGACAGATTTTACAAAAGAATGAAAACAAAACAGCTAGTCCTCCAGAAATAACAGAATATTTCCTTAACTGGTACAAAAATAGTTATGGTAACAATAAGACATGTTCTGTTCCATATTTAGAATCTTATCAAGGTGGCTTGGAATTTGTGCTGTATTAAACTTCATAGTCTTGGTTTTCATTCTGAAAGTGAAGCATAAGTAACTGTTTTGTCAACCTTTTTAAGTGACTTTTCTTTCGAACTGACCTTTCCACCTATCCTTATAACTATACCATAGGGAAGTGCAGCCTGGTGCCTGGTGCCTTGGCTTTGGATAGCCAAAGGAGGAGGTGTGGTTCCTGTTGAACTGCAGTTGCTCTGGGGCGAGCCATTTATGGAAGAAAGAAAATGCTTTACACCAGTGTGTGCACATTGTGGTTGGGTCTCAAAGCAGGAAGTATGACTCAGTTTCTGAATCAGTTTTAACGAACTAGGCTCTCTTAATCTGCTCCATGAAGAAGCAGCCATTTCTCTCTCTGAGAGCGGTAGCTTTTGAACAGCTTCAGATTTCTGAAAGGCTGCATACTAAGGAATGTGGTCTAGAGTTTGTAAAGTCTTGCTCTAAAATCAGACTTAGAGTTCTAAGATCTGTAGGGAGCTGAGCCCTTTTTTGTTCAGGTGCTTTTGATTTGCTGAAGGGAGAGAAGTAACTGGAGGGAATTTGAGGTAGTTTTATCAGAAGGCAAGCTGGTCTGTTGCAGCTTGCGACCCAACCTGGTTTGGATTTATAAAGACTCATTCCATCCTGTGCTTGGTCTGCTAGTGGAACTCTGGAACACATTGCAGTTTTCATAGCTCCCACATAGGCCAAAGAGCCCAAGTGGGGCAAGGAGCGACATTCCCAGTGTGGGAGTGGAGTAAGTGACTCCCTAGGTTGGTTAAACAGTGACCAGCCTGTGATAACCACAGGAAGCTTGTTATTGTTTCACAGGCCCTTTTTAAAAGCAGAACGCTCTGCTGCTCCGTAGGCAGGTTTAATAGTTATAAGTAGGTAGGCTGACTTCCTCTTCTCCCAACTATTAAAAGAGGCACAGATGTAAAGGTGAGTCAAGGTTGGAAGTGTGAGTGAACAGTGTGCTGCTGTGGAGACAGCGTGAGCCCAGTGTGGGGGCGGGGCAGGGTTTGCAGGGGGATCATGAGCTCCAGGCCACTGTGGGTTATACAGTGAGACTGGTCTCAGGAAAATAGCAGAGAAGTGTACAAGGGTTATGATGCAGAAACAGAGAAGGCCTCAATGGCTCAGTGGGTGAAAGCACTCGACATGCAAAGCTGGTGGCCTGACTTCAGCCTCCAGAATCATGGTGGAAGGAGAAAACTTGACTTCTAGAAGTTGTCTTCTGACCTCCACACTTGGCACCAGCAGCCACACACATGATAATAATCATAAATAAAAAATTAAATATTTAGGGCTGGACAGATGGCTCAGCAGTTAAGAGCACTCCCTGTCTGATCTTCCAGAGGTTCTGAGTTCAATTCCCAGCAACCACATGGTGGCTTACAACCATTTTTAATGGGATCAACGTATATGTAACATAAACAGATATTTAATAAAAAATATTTTAAAGAACAAAGGAATAAAAAGAATTATAAATGTGGCTCTAAATACTTTATAAATTTCACAATATTCACTTGGTAAGACTGGAGGGGCTTTGGCTTCCCTGTGTTTGATACTCCCTTTCTTCAGTATCAATTGTGTAGGATTATATTCAGAGGGGGCATGCCAATGTTCCTGTTATACCCCAGACTTTTAGGAGAAGTGGTGTATGGAACACCTGAAGATCAAAACTCCATGTGCTGCCAAAGGTCTGTGACCTTGAGCCCTTCTCCTAAGTTCCTCTTCTGTAAAAGTTCACTTTGTGGCATAATCACTGCCTAGTAATTGCCTGGGGCATTGCCTGCTTTTTTTCTCTATGTAAACAAGTGTGATCATGAATTCACACTGTTACCGAATTCTGTAGATGAGAATTGAGTATAAAAATGTTAGGAAGTAACTCACTGAACTATTTTGAGGCCTTTACTTAAGATAATTCTAAAGAATATTTAAGAGTGGCTTCTCTGGGGTGCATAGCCCCATGGTGAAAAGCTTCTACAAGGCTCTGAATTTGAGTTTGGTCTCTGGCATCACCAAGAAAAGGAGTGGGTTGGGAGTGAAGGGCCTTATTAACCTTTAATGAATTTTTTTTTTTTTAGGGTTTTCAAATGGATCATAAAACATAGTTTTGTTTATTTTAATGCTGCCTAGAGAGTTTGTTGCATATAAGATGAGAACATTCATACACCTTTAGACAGCCGTTGAATGTAATGAGGCTTTTGTTTATGCTCTACTTCCAAAGCTGGGACATAGTTAGCAGAGTGTGTGTTTCGGATGAGGAAGTTCCAGGTAGGTAGACAGTGTTGTGTAGAATAATGGTATTACTAGCTTACTCAGGTTGTTATCCATTGCCCTTTGCGTTCAACGCCAGCTATGCGCCAAGTTATTTTATAGCACACAGTTTTAGCATACCGACTAACGGAAGTCAGTGCCTGGAAATCAGTCTTTACCGTTTCATTCTCCTGAGCGAGACTTCAGCCTGTGTTTAGTTTATGTACTCTTTTGTCTTACCTGAACTTGCCTGCCTCTACTCTACAGAGTGCAGTGTAGAATCTGAAAGAGAAAACAGATCTTTGAGAGACAGCCACTGAACTAACCTTTGGACTATAATCCAGTTCTATGAGAGATCTGTTTTGTCACCTAGATGAATTCACTTTTCCCTCTAGTTTGCCACCCACCAATTGAAAATTAAACAGATTAGTTTAGGAAAAATTTATCAAAGTACTGTGTGTTTCATAAAATAATGAAATTATCACAAATTTTGGATTAACTTTTCTTCTCTCTCTCCCCAGTTACTAAAGAGAGTATACGGAAGTTTCTTGGTGAACCCAGAGTCAGGTATGTAGTTGTGCTAGCAGCTGTGATTGATGGCAGAACACCATGTCCTGTTTGTGTCCCACCTTTTGTAGCTAGAGGATTCTGTTTAAACTTTGATTCTATAAAATACATCTGCAGGAGCCCAGTTCTTGAGTCAGCTCCCTCTGAATGAGTAGCTGTTAAAAGGTTCTACTTTTTTCAGTGTGATACACAGTGGGTTAAGAATTGGTAGGTGAGTTAATATTAACGCCCAAGAATGATTCTTCAGATCCTTTAACCAGAGGAGCCTCCTTTGTCGGATCGAGTGCTCTTTGAGCATAATCATAAAATCTCTTGGCACTGGGGAGATAACTCAGTTTGCAAAGCAGTTATCTCCAAAGCATGAAGGCCCAAGATTGAACAGCAGCGTCTAGTTAAGAAACAGTGCACAGTTGTAATCCCAGTGCTGGGGAAATCACAAGTGTTGGAATCAATCCCTAACCTTAGTAATAATAAGCACACAACTCAGCCACAGTATTAATAAGACGCACACCTAGATCAGGCAGGTTTACCACTGTACTATTCCCCAGCTATGAGATCCCTTGCCACTTATGACTTCTCCTGGCCATGTTCTATTCCATCGCCCTTCTACCTCCTCTACCTCCTCTTCCTCCATCTTCTTCCTCTCCTCTTCCCTTGCGTTCCCCACTCTCTAAAACCTCCAGCCCCACCTTTTCTTTCCACTGCCCAATCACAGGGTCTAGCCTTTATTTGACCAGGTAGAATGGGGAGAAGGTTCACATGAAATCACCTGAGTCTGATCCACTCCTCCTCCTCTTGAGGAAGCAGAATTAACATGAACACAAATAGCACCAGGGCTGCCACACCACACAGATAATCCCAGAGCTTGCTTGTAGCTAGGGTAGCCTAATTGGCAACCCCTAGTTCTAAAAATACAAGGTTAAGAGATGGAGAGATGTTTTAGCAGTTAGAGAGCACTGATTGCTATTCCAAAGGACCCAGGTTCAATTCCTAGAACCCATATGGCATCTTACAGGCTTTTATAACTTCAGGTTAAAACAAAAACCAGTGATTAGTTTAAAATTTTTTATATTAATGTAACAAAAATGGGCAAAGCTTTACTTAGAGTGGAGATAGAAATATCGTGTGCTCTCAGAAAGGTAGGTAGGGGAAGTAGGCCCAAGAACCTTATTAATAATAAATAGTATAGAAGTTGATTATTTGGGAATATGAGTACCATATGGTTCTGGTACTATATTCCCATCATTTACTGTTTTTTAATGATACCCAGCAGTTTAAAGGCATTCTTGAGAAAATACGTATAGACTTTGGTATACCATTACTGACTTGATTAGTCTTTTCCTGGCATTCATGGGACAGAAGGAGGCAGGGTCACTGAGTGGTCAGTAAACATGATTCTTAGTCCCTATTCTGCCCCATTTATTGGTGACCTTATCCATAAATTCTATTGGATATTTTAGAGATATTTTCGTATGTAGCCCAGGCTGTCCTTGAACTCAAGATACCAACCTCAGACTCTTGAATGCTGGCTGGCATTGTAGTCCTGCAACCACATGCCTACTTAAATACTGTACTTGTACCTAGCTTGATGTTCACAGCCATCTGCTTCCTTCTACCTACTACATTTTCCTCCACCACCACCCTAGGACCTCCCCTTCCCACTTTTGCCACAGATGAGGACATTGTAGAGGTTGGACAGTTTTCCAAGGTCATACATTGAGGCCAGAATTTGGACTCACTTCTGTTCAATTCAAAACAGAGTAAACTATGTTATGCTATATTTAACAAGTCCCTGCTTCTCTGAAGTACTTTTCTCTCTAAGTGGAGATAAGCTTATCTGTCCTGACTTCTTTGAAGAAAGGCTTGGGGGGTCAAATGAAGTAGAATTCTGAAAACACTGGAAATTTACATTTTCAGATAAATGCTATTGAGGAAGTACATCTGTGAGAAACATTTTCTACCCTGCCTCCTCTCACAGAGGGTTTACAATGGTGGGGTGTGTGTGTCATATTTTATTCCCAGAAAGCTTTCACCTGCTGGCCATGTGTATTAAATGTTGGAGAAAATACAGACTTGTACAGCTTCATACAGTCCTCTTTCCCAACTGTCTCCAGGACACTGAAGTTCTCATTGGAGTTCCAGATTGTTACTTCTTCCCATTATATTATTTGTAACTGTTTATCTTTGATACTGCTTGGGATTTATTAACTAGTTATAAATATTTACATATTGTAGTATAAGGTATGTAGAGATGAACAATTCCCTCTACACTATGCTTACTTGGGAGAGATGGTTTTGATTTGGTTTTTGTTGGTTGGCTTTCATATAACTGATGGATTTTTTTTTTCCTCCCACAAGGATACAATGTGTCTTTGCTATATGACCTGGAAAATCTACCTGCATCCAAGGATTCTATTGTGCATCAGGCTGGCATGTTGAAGCGAAATTGTTTTGCCTCTGTGTTTGAGAAATACTTCCAATTCCAAGAAGAGGGCAAAGAAGGAGAGAACAGAGCAGTTATCCATTATAGAGATGATGAGACCATGTAAGTATGAACTTTTGCTGCTCAAGCCTGAGTGTGGCTATCTCACAAGGCACTTAAAGAAATAGAGTGTAATCAGACCTTAAACTCTGGTATATGGATCCTGTTGGAATTCTTATAGAGTTTCTTAATCTGGGATATAATGATAAGAAAAAAATAGACCACTTCTCAGCATCTAAAGTTGACAGAAGATGAAAAGAAAATCCTATGCTTTCCTTTAAGGAACTAATTAATTTTATGATTTTTTTTTAAATTACTTTTTTTTTTAAAGATTTATTTATTTATTATTATACATAAGTACACTGTAGCTGTCTTCAGACACACCAGAAGAGGGCATCGGATCTCTTTACAGATGGTCGTGAGCCACCATGTGGTTGTTGGGAATTGAACTCATGACCTCTGGAAGAGCAGTGGGGTGCTCTTAACCACTGAGCCATCTCTCCAGCCCTTATGATTTTTTTTAATGTGTTTACTTTTTATGTTTACTTATTATTTTATGTGTTTTGGTATTTTGTGGTTTTGGGCTGCCTTGTACAGTGGGAATTAAACTCTTGTCTTCTGGAAAGGCAACCAGTGCTCTTACCCACTGAGCCATCTGCAGGCTCAAGGCACTACTTTTCTGATTCTCTTATTGAAGAGTTTCCCTTGGGCAGGGGAGATAGTTCAGCCCTTCAGAATCCTTACTGCTTTTCCAGAGAATCCAAGTTCAGTTTTCAACCCACATGACAACTCACAACGATCTGTAACTCACTTCCAGGGCATCAGGCGCACATGTGCACAGGTATATGGACAGACCAAACACCCCATGCATACCATACACACCAAATTAAATAAACACATGGGCTAGAGAGATGGCTCAGTGGCTAAGAGCACTGTTCTTCCAGAAGTCCTGAGTTCGATTCCCAGCAACCACGTGGTGGCTCACAACCATCTGTAATGAGATCTGATGCCCTCTTCTGGTGTGTCTGAAGACAGCTACAGTGTACTTATGTATAATAAATAAATAAATTAATTAAAAAACATAAAAATTTTTAAAAATATCCCAGATAATCGAGCACCAGATGCTGAATATAGATACTGTTACTGCAGCTCTTAAGTTATATATATGAATTATATAAATTCATACGTACATGTATGGATCCTAGCATATATAAAGAGATTTTTTTATAAATGACATTCTAAGAATCACTAACTTAAAATGCCTAATACATACAAAATAAAGAAACCTAACTTTGCTAATGCTTTTATTGCCCTGCCTTTCCTGACTCCAAATGCTAGTCTCTGGTTCACCTCTGTTCTGTTGATTAGAGATTGGGATTTTACCCTTCTACTTGCAAGTGAGGTTAAAAACAGTTCTTCTGGTGCTGTACTTATTAATTCCTGAGTTTTGTGCCCTCAGGTATGTGGAATCTAAAAAAGACAGAGTCACAGTAGTCTTCAGCACAGTTTTTAAGGATGACGACGATGTGGTCATTGGAAAGGTGTTCATGCAGGTACGGAGCAAAAATCTTGAGGGGAAATTGTGCTGCAGGGAGTTAAGTCTTTACACGCTTGTATATGGACTCAAAACTCAATGGTAGAGCATTTACCTGATATGCACAGGGTCCCAGGTTTGGCCTGCAATGCCTGGGCAAATGGTAACAGGAACACAACAGTGTACGTATCCTGTAGGCCATGGAATAGAAAAGACAACAGTTCGTCAGTGTTAACTGGAAGATGTAAGGTACCACCCTGTCGTAGTTTGCTTCTTTGTTGCTGTGATAAAACACTGTGGCCAAAGACAACGTGGAAGAAAGGGATTTATTCCACCTTAGACTTCCAGGTCATAGTTCATCTCTGAAGGAAGTCCTGATAGCTCAAAACCTAGAAGCAGGAACTGCAGCAGAAACCCTGAAGAAGTGTTGCTCTCTGGCTTGTTCCCCATTACTTGCTCAGCCTCATTCCTCATATCCAGAACCACCAGCCCAGGAGTGCCATCCTACATGAAGAGCTGGGTCCTTACAAATCAATCATTAATCAGGAAAATGCCCCACAGACATGCCCACAGCACAACCTAAGGAAGACAGTTCCGCCACAAGGGTCCCTCTTCCCTGATATGTCTAGGTTTGTATCAAGTTGACAAAAACCAACCAGCCTAGCCCCCCACCAAAACATGGATGTCTGTTTCTTGTTGATGGTTCTGGCCTTTTGCAGGACAAAGCAAGAGGGTGAATTAATCTTGACTGAGTAGTAACTATCCTTCCTTCAATGGCAAAGTCCTTGATCTCAAGTGTGGTCTCATTTCCTTATGTCTTGTGTTTGCTCAGTTTGTAGCAAGGTCTACTCCTGGTTTGGTTTAGGTTCCGTGCCTTTTCGGAATGGTCAGTAATGAATCCCAAAGTAGGGGATAACATACAGTAGATGGAGTATAGCCTGACTGACAGGAGAGCCATGCCACATCACGGCTAAGTGGGTCACTGTAGATTGCCTCCTGCTGGGAAGAGTCATGGGGTTTAGAGGAACATTTTGTCCTTGAGATTTTGGTACAGTGGGACTTAGCATATTCTAGACCCATTGTGAGTGTGTTGTCTTGTCTGCTGGCCAGGCACTGGCTCTTGGACATTGAGAGCTTATTGGTTAGTTTTTTTAAAGCTCTAATACATTTACCTATCCTTGGCAGAATGGTGAATGCTGCTTTATTTTTATTTTTATTTTTTTTTTAATTCTGAAGTAGCCGGGCTTATAGCCCAGCCTCTAATCCAACCACTTAGAGGCCCAAGGCAGGAGGATTACTGCAAAATGGCCTAGGCTATATAGAGTAAGACCTTATCTCAATTTTCCTTAGGAAGAAAATTCTGAAGCAGAATCTCCTCCCTCTCCCCCCATACACTCGAAAGACAGTTGTGCTCATCACAATACGGCTGTGTTTGAGCTGCCTCCTACCTAGCAGGGGAACTTTTCAAAACGCTGTCCTCAGTAATGGCCTCGTACTGAGACTTAACTAGTCAGACACTCTAGGAGTCCTGTGCAGAGAAGCTTGAGCGTTGACACTTGGCATTTGATAGTTTTAGGTTTCCGTGAAGAAAGCAGAAGTCTAAATAGCTGACTCTTAACAGTAAGCCCTTAAACAGAATTTCATAATTCTGCAGAATTAGCGGGAACTAAATACATTAGTTAGGAAATTGGGCTAAATGTAGGCTAGCAACTAATTATTCAAACTATGAAATACAAATTTAGATTTTAGATTTTGGCTGGTTTAGTGTATGTGTATATATGTATAGTATAACTTCTTTACAGTCTTTTCCCACTTTTGTGTGTGTGGAGGAGAGTATGGATTTAAGGCTCTTCAGCGTTCATGTGGTGAGACAGTTACCTAAAACGGAAAGCAGCCTATTGTAGTGGTTTTGTTTTTGCTTTTTGTTTGTGCTGCCAGTATGTCTAGCCCATGACTGTTCCATGATATGTGACCCATCTTCTTGGCCACCTTCTCCGTGTCAGAGGCTAGGGTGATTTGCTTTAGTGACCATGATGACCAAGTTAATCACCTAAGATTTTTCCTGAATCCAGAAAAAGGTTTGTTTTGCTTTTCTTTTTCTTTTCTTTTTTTCTTTTTTGATCTTCTTAAAACAGGCAGCCTCTCACCATGCAGCCCAGGCTATCCCAGAACTCAAGTGTTTACCTAGCTATTTTCACATTTGGAGCAGTCTGCTCCCCCACCACCCGTGTGCTGGAATTAGAGGGTCTGTCTCCACATCTGGCAACTGCTTGTGTTTAGACACACACTCTGTTGCATTGGCCCAATAAAATAAAAGCGTGGGATCTCCATGTCATTTTTACACATGGACCATGCTGATCCTAGTGCATGTTCCAGTTTTAGTGTATGTGCTACTCATGTGAGCACTTCTGTTTTCTTAGACAGTCTCATATGCAACCTAGGCTGGCCAGTAACTTGTGGTCCTCCTGCCTTTGTCTCCTGAGCTCTGGAGTGTGTCACTATCTCCTGCTTGAATTACACCCTGATGAAAAAGATGCTCCTTTTTCATAAATAGCTTATCTCCAGAATAAATTATACTTTCCTAAAAGAAATAAATAGTACCATGGGTTTGACAGGTAAAGTCATTTGCCACCAAACACAGTGGCCTACATTCCATCCCAAGGTCCTACATGGTGGAATGAAAGAACCATCTTCCTAAAGTCATTCTCTGGTCTCCATGCATGTGCTACAGTACAGATGCTCACACACAGAGCAAATAAAATGTAATAAATGTTTTTTAAAAAGAAGTAGTGGGCTGGAGAAATGGCTCAGTGGTTAAAAGCACTCCAGAGGACCTGAGTTCAATTCCCAGCAACCACATGGTGGCTCACAACCATCTGTAATAGGATCTGATGCCCTCTTCTGGTGTGTCTGAAGACAGCTACAGTGTACTCATATATAATGAAATTTTATAAAAAATAGTGTCTTGGTATTGAGCAGATGTCCTGTCAGAGAGGAGAAAAAAGCAATCTGATTTCTGTGTAATAGATAATGAAGACGGCATCTGTTTGGAGGGGCTGATTGCTGTTGCTGTTTCAAGAGAAAGCAGGGAAGAAGAGATGACATGAAGCTGGCTAAAGGCTACTTCCTGCTGCAGAAAGTGTTGATTAAATCTTCTGGGGTGGGGCGGTGTAGAGAAGAAGAGAGACAAGTCTTGTTGTAACCAAGAATGATCTTGATTTCTGTGTGTTTGTTTGCTTTCTATTGATTTTGTTTTGTTCTTTGTGGGCAATATGGTTGAGACAGGGTCCTACTGTATATTCATGGCTGTCCTGGACCTTGATACATAGACCAGGCTAGTCTCAAACTCAGAGAATCTGCCTGCCCCTCCCTCCTGAGTGCTTTGATTAAAGGCATGCACCACCGTGATCTTGAATTCTTAATCTTTTCCCAAGTGTTGACTTTACAGCATATACCCTGTCTCCAAATATCTTTCCTTTAAGGAAAAAGGTATGTTGGGAAGGGAGCTAAGCTAACACTATGTCCTTCCCTTCTCCATAACCCAACAGCCAGGCAGTGCTATCTCAGAGGCAGTGTATAAAAGAAGCAAAATAACACATGATCTGTATTTTGCTTGAGATTTGATAATCAGTGTGCAATAGAGTTTCTATTGCTGTAAAGATAAACATTTAATTGGGGCTGGCTTACAGTTCAGAGGTTTAATTCATTGTTGTCATGGTGGGAAGCAAAGTGGCTTGCAAACAGAGAGGAGATAAGAGTTCTGCATCTGGATTGACAGGCAGCAGGAAGACAGAGTGACCACTGACTAGACCAGGCCTCAACACCCATCCTATATCATACACTTCCTCCAGTAGTTAAGCCACACCTACTCAAACTAGGCCATACTTCCCAATGGTGCCACTCCCTATGAATCTGTGGGGGCCATCTTCATTCAGACCACCACGCAGTGTTCTTCCTACTTGCAATACAAATGGAAGCTTAGTCCCTGCCCCTTCCTGCGCATTGCAGTGGCTCTGTACCGAGGGGGTAGGGATGCTTTCTCCTACTCAGCAGGACTGTGCTAGACAGACTCTTTGAAGGACAGAGAAGAAATAGGGATAAAGCTGGAGCTTTGGCCTAAGGAACTCAGCCTGGCAGGGAAGCCAGGTGCCCTAATGAGTAGTGAAGTTCAGAAGTGTAGTGAATGGTAGCTCCCGTTAAGTAGCCAGTTGTCCCTGGCTGTTAGAGGCTGACTGTAGAAGTGGTATGTGAGCAGCAGCAGTCACAGCAACACTTCTGTCAAATGGCTGCTTGGCCGTGTGTGTTCTTAGTGTCCTAACCCTGAGACTGGCCGTAGTGTCATGCAGCTGCCCTGTTTGAGGAGAACTAGTCAGTCTATTTGTTGGATTGTGTCTTTTTTTTTCCCCCCTTTAAAGGGCAGGGTTCCTAGGCAGGGAGTTCAAGGCTTGGCGTTACTGCTGTCGTTGCTGGGAACCCTGGGAGAGGGATGTTCCAGTCACTCCTGTTTTGTATGGGGATCCATAAAGTCTGGGGATTAAAGGATACAAAGAATGGCCTGGGTTCTTGATTGTTGTTTTGGTTTTTTTTAATACCCTAGTCTTTTTTTCTTAGAGTTTGATAAGCATGATACTTTTGTTAGGACACGGGCTCTTTTATTATTTTGGGTTGTTTGGTTTCGTTTGAGACAGTCTCCTATAGGCTGGGACTAGCCTTGAACTATCAGGTATGTCCCCTTCCAAGTTCTGAGATGATGCGTCTATGTGCTCCTGGCTAATTAGAATTTTCTTACTGTGTGTTTGTTTAATTGGGGGAGGGTCTTTATATGTAATCCATGCTAGCCTAACTTGATTCCCCTGCCCCACCCTCCTAAGACAACTGAGTTTCTTTCATTCTGTCATCTTTAGCCCTAATGGAAAGGGTTAAATTTGCTTTAGAGTTTGTTTTGTTTTGTTTTTAAAGATTTATTTATTTTATTTACATGTGAGTACACTGTAGTTGTCTTCAGACACTTTAGAACATCCTATTGCAGATGGTTGTAAGCCATTGTGTGGTTCCTGAGATTTGAACTCAAGACCTCTAGAAGAGCAGTCAGTGCTCTTAACCACAGAGCCATCTCTCCAGCCCTGCTTTAGAGTTTTAATTGATAAATTCTAAACAATAACAGGTAAAGATCTCATAGTTCAACAGTGCTTCATCAAGGGCCCAGCACCCAATAAAAGTGTGGCATTCATGAAACTGAAAGTAAAAGATTAGTATACTGAGGATGTAGAGGCCAGATAATCAGGAATTAAAAGGTCTTATCATATACATTCAGAGTACCCATATTTAAGTCCTGGACTCGAGAGCTGCACAGCAGTTTAGAACACTGACTGCTCTTCCTGAGGTCCTGAGTTCAATTCCCAACAACCACATGGTGGCTCACAACAATCTATAATGAGATCGGATGCTCTCTTCTGGTGTGTCTGAAGGTAGCTACAGTGTGCTCATATAAATAAAATAAAAATCTAAAAAAACAAAACAAAAAGTCCTCATCATACTGGAGAGTGATGGTGGCTTGGCCATCTCTTAGTGAGTTTAAAATCAGCCCAGCTACATAAAGCCCTGCCTGGAGGCCAGTGGGTGAAGGACATGGGGAAAAGCAAAGAAGTAAGAACCAAGGGAGTGTTGGGAACTCAGCCAGTTGGTAAGAGCCAGTTGGTATAGAACTTTAAAAAACTCCAGCTGAAGTCTGGGTCCTAATTACCATGAAGCTTTAAAGATTTCCTTTTAAAAAATGAGGAACAACCCCTTTTCACTCTGTGCACGAGAGCAGTGAGCTGCAGTGCTGTGTCTGCTGGCACCAGACCTGTGCTGCGGCTGTTTCCTTCTGTGCTGCAGTCTCCCACTCTGCCCTGGTGAGCGTGTTGCTTGCTGTGTATAGCCCAGCCTGGCCTTGAAATCCAGCTGGATTTTGCCATGTTAGTCCAAAATAAGAAAGGAGAAAGGGTTGCGTTGCTGTACTTTGTATCAGTCTGAAGATCTGGCTTGTTCAGTGTTCTCTAGTCTTTTTGAATCTGGTGTACACTGAAAGCAGCTGGCACTTGTACCTGGGGTTTAACGGTTCATTTTTAGTTATCTGCTGGTCAGAAGGACTACAAAGGTCCTAACACGTAGCGTGGATAAAGTGCTGCTCATCTCATACAAGTTTCCCTTGCTGTATCTCCACAGGAGTTCAAAGAAGGACGAAGAGCCAGCCACACAGCCCCCCAGGTCCTTTTTAGCCACAGGGAACCTCCTCTAGAACTGAAAGACACAGATGCTGCCGTGGGTGACAACATTGGCTACATCACCTTTGGTGAGGCTGGAGAGGTAGTTCAGCGGTAGAGTGCTTGCCCACACACCTGGCCCTGCACAGAACTGCACAGAACAACCCTCATTTCATTAGCAGGGTGGAGGTGCCTAAATCTAGGCGGTCTTAAGGAGCATTTTTAGAGGGCAAAAGCAAGCACAGCATGTTTGTGATTCCTCTCCTGAGCTGTGACTGGTGTCACGGGGGACAAAGATAGGTACTATTTTGCTTCGGTCATCATTTCCTGTTTTTCTTAGGTGATAAGAAAAAGGGGTAACTTGTGATGTCAGGAGTTAGGGGTGGGCCAGGTCAGCATTGCCTGGCAGCTGAAGAGCTACAGCTGTTTGTTGCTAGTGAAAACAGTTTTCTCCCACATTCTTGCTTGTTTTGATTGATTGATTGATTGATTGATTGATTGATTGATTTAGTATTTACTTATTTCTTTTTGAGACAAGGAGTCTCTAGCCATGACTATCCTAGGACTGGCCATGTAGACCAGGCTGGGCTCAAACTCAGATCCACCTGCCTCTGTCTCTCAGTTGCTGGGATCAAAGGCCTGTTCCACAGCTGGGCATCCCACGCGATTCTTGAACTGACGTGCATCTTACAGTTGATTGACGTCATGTCACTTTCATTGTCCTTATCTCTTTTCCATGGTGCTTAAATCTTGGTAAACCTGAATAGAATGCTCTACCTTGTCTGATGTTCACTTTGCTCTTTTTCTACACACCAAGGTAGACTGAGAACCAGAGATGTACCTTTCTCCTCAGCTGTTCATTGCAGCACAGTTGGTAGGACTCAGGGCTCTTGGTGTTAGTGGGACAAGAACAGTATGAACAGGAGCAGACGCAGGTCTGCCCCACTGCACGTCAGGATAGCATGTGCAGGCCTGTGGGTGAAGAGCGGCTTATCCTGCCAGGCCTGCATTGGGGTTGTTGTCATGATCAGCAAATGAGTTTTCTTCAGAACATAGTTCTTCTGACAGTAACAGTCTGCTTTAGCACCAAGGACCCAGGACCAGCACTTTGTTCCTAAATCTGAAAGCTAGAGCTCAGTATGGTATCCAGATTTGAACTGAGTGCCCAGAATCATACTTGGTTTCTGTGTCGTGTGCCCCACTGCTGCGCTCATTGGCACGCTCTTGACTGTGTTGCCTGAGGTAGCACACACACCACTGCAATGCCTGTTTTTTGTCCCACCTTAGTGCTGTTCCCTCGCCACACCAATGCCACTGCTCGAGACAACACCATCAACCTGATCCACACGTTCCGGGACTATCTGCACTACCACATTAAGTGCTCTAAGGTGAGAGGCACCAGCGTCCTTACGGAGTCATTGATTGACTCTCAGTAGACACTGCCCCATGGGGCTGAAGAGATCGCTCAACAGTCAGAGAACGTAACTGCTCTTTCAGTGGACCCAAGATCAGTTCTCAGTAACCTGATGCTTTCTTCTGACCCCTAGGGACACACACACATACATGGTATACATAAATTCATACAGGCACGCATATACAGTTTAAAAAAAAAATCTTTAAAAAGTAACAGAAACCATCTCATGGACCAAAAGTGTAGCTCAGTGGCAGAACACTTGACTAGCACACTCTGACCCTCACTACCCTTTCCCTCTTCTTTCCCTCTCTCCCCTCTCCCTCGTCCTGCCTGTAGCAGAGGGCTAAGGTATTGCTGCTTAGCCACCCTGTTCCCCTCAGGAGCTCCCCAACATACCCCATGACTTACTCTATTGAACACTCTTTCTAGAACATGAGCCTGCTTCAGTTCTTCTGTGTTTGCTCTT
The DNA here is from genome assembly GCF_011064425.1 of Rattus rattus. Lineage (NCBI taxonomy): Eukaryota > Metazoa > Chordata > Mammalia > Rodentia > Muridae > Rattus > Rattus rattus. The sequence continues at coordinate 147,717,508 of NC_046157.1, forward strand.
AGGCCTATATTCATACACGAATGCGAGCAAAAACATCCGACTTCCTTAAGGTGCTCAACCGTGCACGCCCAGATGCCGAGAAAAAAGAAATGAAAACAATCACGTAAGTACGAGGAACCACCTTCCCATCCCTGGTACCCGCAGCTCGGGACTGAAGAGTGCTGTGTGCGAGGCCTGCAGGCCGTGTGTATAGCTGCCAGAGTGCAAGAGGAAGGGCTGGATGCACTTCTAGTCTGCTCTCCGCAGGAAAGGTATACAGGGCAAAGGCTGCCTTTGTCAGGGAGAAAGATGACAAGCCAAGCAGTAAGCAGTGTGGCTCTGTATATGCAAATGGCCAACGTGGTGTGGGGCCTAGAGAGTTGACTCTAGTGTGGGTGGCATTCAGAACACCTTTAGCTCTCCCCACACCCCTGTGTGTGAGGCCACTGTACCTAGTTAGATTCCATTGCTGTTTGAGAGCTCAGATGAGTTACAGTGTAGTAGGTGAGGGTTTCCAGTCCCAGGAACATCAGGCATCTGTGCCTGAGGGGAAGTCTGCTGACTTTCTGTGATGCCACCTACAGCCTGAAGGTTGCTGTTTCATCTGGTCTCTGTTCAGAGACTGCATCAAATGCCATATCAAGGTGTGGCACCTGCATAGCTTATCTAAAAAGTGCAAAAGCTTTAAACCTGGTGGGTGAGGAAGGGCATGCCTGAGGAGGCAGGCACTTGTTCTGTCTGTCCCTTCTAGACTTTGTCTGCTGGTGCCTGCAGGCTCTTCCCTTCCCCCCTCCCCTCCTGTCTTACAAAAGTGCTCTCCACCAGTCGACTACCACTGTGTGATCTGGAGGGAAAGAAGACTTGCTCTGGGTGGTGTGTCAGAACCACAGAACTAGCTTCTGTGGCTTCTGGGGACTGAAGCGGGAAGATTTGGTTGGTTGTTTTTGAGACAAGGTTTAGAGTGTCCATTGCTGCGAAGAGACAGTGTGACCCAAGAAACTCTTATAAAGGCAAACGTTTAATTGGGGCTGGCTTACAGTTTCAGCGGTTCAGTCCAATATCATCATGGCAGGAAGCATGGCTGTGTCCAGGCAGAGGGAAGGAGAGTTCTGCACCTTGATCTGACTGCAGCCAGAGTAACTGATTTCTTCCACACTGGGAGGAGCTTCAACACCCACCCCCACAGTGATCCACTTCCTCCAATGAGGCCACATCTCCTAATAGTCCCACTTCTCACGGGCCAAGCATAGTCAAGCCACTGTGTAGCCCTGGCTGTCTTGGAATCTTTGTAGGTCAGGCTGGCCTGGACCTCAGAGATCCTCCTGCCTCTGCCTCCCAAACAGTGGCTTTAAAGGTGTACATCATCACCACCCAGCTAGTCTCAGTGATTTCAAGACCAGCAAGTTCCAAGCCATCCAGTAGGACCCTGTCTCAAAGGGTGGGGGGGATTGACTGCTGACTCCTGGCCTTTACACACAGGCAAAGCAAGCGAAGAAAAACAGAATTGAACAGAAAGGTCGAAAAGTGGGATGTTAAGATAGCCCTGAGACTGCTTGCAACACTTACTTACCTTCACCCTGATAACTCCTGTTATCACTCTGTCTGTGGCCAGCAGGCAGTTGCTGCCAAATTGGACAGAAAGAGGCAGGAGTTGATTCCTGTCCTGATGGAGGAGCCTGAGGAATTCTGCTAAGCATAGACAGTGAAGTAAAATCGGGCCTGTTAGGAGTGTGGGCCCAAACTAGGAGTTGCCTGTGGAGTCAGCACAACACAGTGCTCGGCTTTTCTTGTGGGGAAGTTTGATTTGGGTAAGCACGACACAAGGGAGTGCTGTCTCTGCTCTCCTTTCCCGCAGTTCTTGGTTCTCAACTCTAGGCTACTTTTCCAATGAATGCCCTTGGAGTAAGTACCATCTGTATGTAGGCTCTTGGCAGGTCTAGTAACCCCTCTGAGGATTTCCTGGGTAGAAAAGGGTACCACAGCTCAGGAAGCCAGAACTAAGCAAGTGCTCTGTGAGCCAGAGTGTACCTCCCACATGTCAACCAGAATGTCTTTAACCTTTGAAGTTGGGGTTTTTTTTCGTTTTGTTTTTTTTGGTTGGGTGTTTCTTTTGTTTTTTGTTTTGTTTTGTTTTTGCCAGAGTCTCACTATATAGCCCTGGCTATCCTGGAACTTACAGAGATGCGCCTGCCTTCACGTCCTAAGTGCTGGGATTAAAAGCATATACCAGCATACCTAGCTAATGCTTGAAATTTTTAAGGTGGCTTGAACTTTCTACCTCCTCTTGAAAGATAAGAAATTGTTAGCTAAATGGGATCAACTGGGTAGAAGGAGCCTCAGTGAGCTGAAATTCAGGTCTATCTAAGCCATCTGAAAACTAGAGAAAAGTGGTTGTTGGTAGCACATGCCTTTGTCCTGGCACTCAGGAGGCAGAGGCAGGCCTAGTATACATAGTTCTAGGCCATCCAGGGCCACAGAGTGAGACACTGTCTTAAAAAAAAATGCAGACAATTTTTTCATCTGCTGGGAACATCCAGTGTGCTTATGGATTTGGCTCCTGGTATTGAGTTGGAAGAAAGGTAGTAGTGAACCCGTTCTGTGAAAGCTGGGTCTCGACTGAGACCTGCGTCTCTAGCACCATTACTAGAAGATTCTCCCTTCCCTCACCCCAAGCCTAGAGTATAGGATGGGAGGAAAGGACATGTGGAGTAAGCCTTTGCTCTGTCTCTGCTTTTGAAGGGGGAAGACTTTTTCATCCCGCTAACTCTTGGGAACTGAGGAGGAAGCACTGTTGACCGAAGGCTGGACCGCTTGCTACTGGATAATCGTAGCCCTTCATGTTGCACCTTCTCCAGGTTCTTAAGGGATTCTCCGTTTGGGTTCCATTTTGTACGAGTTTGGCAAATACGCTGCAGAAACGAGCTGTGCTTGCAAGGACTTGATAGTTCCTAAGAATTAAAAACTCACTTGATCAACTTAATTCCCTTTTATTTTTCCTCCCTCACTCCCCTTCCTTTTCCAAGCTGTTTGCTTTGCAATATGTTACTGGTAATGAGTTGCAGGTAATGCAATCTTAACTTGTTTTCTTCTAAGTATTTGAGTTCAAAACTCCTGTATCTAAAGAAATATGGTTGGGGTCATTAATAAAGAAAATCTTTCTATCTTACTTGAGAATTAGTTGATTTTTCTGGACTGTGAGTCCAAAAGAGAGGAGGAAAGGGTGGGTCTGTACTGCCCTTGAACCAGCAAGCCAACGTGGTTTGGAGCCTCCCGTCTCTAGAGGAAGGAAGGGAGGTGTGTAAACTGGGTGGTCAGGGAAGAAGTGGGAGACTTGTTTGGGTTCATTTTATTGGCAGCCCATGTTGGCCTCAAACACTCCAGCAATCTTCAATCCTCAGCTTTCTGAATTCTGGGATTGTAGGTTTGTTTGTTTGTTTAAACATGCTTTCTACATTGTAAAGCTTGGTTGCTAACACTGACTCATCTGAATAGCTAGGAAACTTCCTTAGCGTGACAGGTAAGTTAAAATATTCTGTGTCTGGGGATATACTTCAGGGGTATAACGTATAGGCTTAGATTTTTCAAACCTACTTTAATAAAGGTTCTTAAACCAAATGTTGAGGGGAAAGATGGACAAGGGGGATGTGGACCTTTGTCTGTAACCCAGTCTAAAACATCAAATAGTACATCAAACATCAGTAGCAGCAGTCCAGTCCAGTCCAGTCCAGTCCAGTCGGCAAATACCAAACAGGAATCAGTAGCAGCAGACTGATCCAGAAGACGCCTCGAGGCTCTGCTGTGTCGAGTTGGCCCGAGTCTTCAGAAGCAGTCAGAATACTACAACAAGTATTTTGGCAAGTTTCTCTCTAATGAAGTCATGACAAGTGGAGATCAACGAAGATCAACCAAACGTTGCAAGAGCTACCTGTCTGTGGGGTTATATTTACATTCTTTCCAAGCATCACTTGGCTTCATCAAAACATTACACACCCCTTACATGTCTGCTTCAGCAAAACATCCTCTCACAAGACAGCTTCCAGAAAAACACCACATGACACAACTGAGTCTCCAAACAAATTCCTACTTCAATAATGTTGACCTAACCTTTCATGAACCCTAGGTTCAATCACCAGCACCATATAAACTAACTTGGTTTGATAGCACACACCTTAAATATTTATGTGTGTATAAGTCTTGCATGTGTGTGTGTGATCCTCTGGAGTGGAGTGGCAGGTGATTTTGAGCTGCTCTGTGGGTCTAAAACCAACCCAGACTTGTGCAGAAGCAGCAGACGTTAACCACTTCTCCTTCATCTGCTGTGGTGTATACCTTTGCTCTTAGCAGGAGGTCAGAAGTTCAAGGTTGTCCTCAGCTGCACAGTTGAGTTTGAAGCCAGTCTGGGCTACATGTGAGGTACTATCTCAAAAAACAATAAAATGCTTTTTTGTCTACAGGGGGTGGGGGGGTGGGGTTTCTGTGTAGTCCAGCTCCCCTCAAACGCAGATGCACCTGCCTGAGTAAGACTTGAATTAAAATTGCTTGTTCTCCCATAATAAAGGGCATTTCCTAAACCGTGCTTCAGTAGGGCCTCACAAGAGTGCTAATGCAGACTGACGGCACAGTTCCTTATCACACATTCCAACAGATCTGTGTACTCCACAGAGCTCACTGTAGGAGATGCCCGCTGAGTAGATAGTGGATACCTAGCAAAGTGTGCTCTCCGGGCAAGATACGGTGCCAAGTCCAGGATGATCTGAAGGCTCTTCTTTTGACTCCAGGCAGTGTGTTGCAGACTGGTTTGACAATCAGTAAGTTATGAAATTACCTGACTATATACAGGAAGCCCTTTTATTTTCCACAATTTTGATTTTGAGGTAACATTTGTTTGCATGCATGTTAGAGATGATAATGTGAGGTCCTGCCATCTTCCCAGTGCCGACACCTTGAATGATTGTGCACAGTGTCTACCACACCAGTAGAATAATGACATAAAGGCCATATGCTTTCTTCACATTTAACCCATTTTATTTAGCCTTGTGCCGTGTATGTTTCTGTGCATTTTTCTCACTTGCATAGTTTTCTGAAAGCAACATTTATTTATTTTTTTTTTAGGTTTTTTTTTTTTTTTTTCTAAAAAATCTCAATTTTTTTTTTTTTTATTAATTTTGAGTATTTCTTATTTACATTTCAAGTGTTATTCCCTTTCCCAGTTTCCGGGCCAACATCCCCCTAACCCTTCCCCCTCCCCTTCTATATGGGTGTTCCCCTCCCCATCCTCCCCCCATTACCGCCCTCCCCCCAACTATCACGTTCACTGGGGGTTCAGTCTTAGCAGGACCCAGGGCTTTTAAGAATGGAATACTACCATATAGTATCACACACAGCATTGACTGGAAATCAATCAGTGGTTTTGTACATGTGCACCAGGACAGGGAACTATTTTACCCCATCGTCAAGAAATTTAAAATATGTCGTTATTTTAAAATATGTCCTTATGTCATTAGGCAGAATTCATTAGAATGGGGTCCTAGGGACCTGCAGGGTCTCCAGTTTTTGGGAGGCGATAAAGTTATCTTGAGAGAGATTTAAGGGAGTTTCGAACGTAGTTTTGATAGAGTTGTCCTTGTGGATTTTTGTGAGATTATTATTTTTTTAGACTGCTATCTAATCCAGTCTGGCCTTTGCCTCTCAAGTGCTAGAAAACTACAAGCATGCACCACCATGACCAACTTTTTTTGTTCCATCTTTTTTTGTTTTGTTTTGTTTTGTTTTTTGACAGCCCAGGCTGGTCTCCAGCTCAGCAGTCTTCCTGCCTTGGTCTTCAGGTGCTTGGAGGACAGGTCTGCTCTACCCAACCCTGCCCAGCCTTTGCCTTTGTGCCGACCTTAGGGTGAGAACGCTGGATCTCCGTGTGCATTCTTGGCAGTAGTGACAACTTGCTTGCTTTGTCTAAGATTATTTTCACCACCCACTGCCCTTTGGTATCCTACCTTTCCCTTCTGAGCCCTGTTTCTTCCCGGGTAGTCTCCTAGTGCTTAGATTATTAGAGAAAAGGATACCATGTTCTCCAGCAACCATTAACCATCCATAGGGAAGGGTAGGATTTCACGGGCACCTCCTCCCTCCATCAAAAGCGTTGGGAGATCTGTCCTTACTCAGGTGCCCGAAGCTGCTTGTGGCTGTGGTTCTAACAGCAGCATCATGCCTCGACTGTAGTGTTTCCTGATGCTCTTCCCCATCTTCCAGGTCTTGAATTCTTTTTTACTTCACTTCTGCCTTAGGGTTTTACTTCTAGTGAAGAAAGAGAGAGCTTGACCACAACAACTTTTTCCTAACTTTTTATTGATTCTTTGTTTCACAGCAGACACACCAATCCCACTCATCCCTTCATAACCGCCCTCTGCCCTTACAGCCTGTGCCCCAAAAGAAAAAAAAAGGAATAAAAAACATCTCATCTTGGAAACTGTAGTGTGCCACAGTGTATCTCTCCTACAGTATATCCTTCTGTCTACACATCTTTACTTGCAAATGTTCATTGCAATGAGTCATTGATCTGGTTCTAGGCCTCTGGTTTCTGCCACACTATCAATACTAGATCCTCACCAGGATTCTTCCCCGTTACCCTGTTGTTGACCTGTGTCATGGAGATCCGGCAGCTTTGGATCTGCACCGCTGCCCTTTCACAGGCTCAGCAATTCCGAGATGAAGTAAATGCTGGGGTGGACGAGCACACACAGTTTTTAAAAACAAACTCCAGTTCTCCCTGGGAGGTAGAAGCAGGTGGATTTCCGTGATTTCAAAACAAACCTATTTGATACAATTGAGTTCCAGGCAAGCTGAGGCTGCATGATGTAACCATGTCTCAAAAAACAAACAAAAAAACCCAGAACAAAACAACCCAACAAAACCAGCGAGGTAATGGTGAATCCCAGCACTTGGGGGTAGGGTGTGGTTGGGGGGGGTGGTAAACAGGCTGCTCTCTTGAATTCAAGGCCAGCCTTGTCTACCAAGTAAGGTCCAGAACAGCCGTAACAAACACTGTCTCAAAAACTAACAAAAAGCTCCAATAGGGTTTTTCTTTCTTACCATCTAGTTCAGGTAGGCAAGCAATATCAATAAGCTGTACTTTGGGGGGGGGGTCTCTCTGAGACAATTAGGTTTCTAAAAGAAGTACTACAGGTAATCAGGTTGATTAGAAATCATAGGAGAGGGCTGGAGCGATGGCTCAGCAGTTAAGAGTACTGGTTGCAGGTTGGGGATTTAGCTCAGTGGTAGAGCGCTTGCCTAGCAAGTCCAAGGCGCTGGGTTCGGTCCCCATCTCTGAAAAAAAAAGAAAAGAGTACTGGTTGCGCTTCCAGAGGTCCTGAGTTCAGCCACACGGTGGCTCACAACCATCTGTAATGGGATCTCATACCCTCTTCTGGTGTGTCTGAAGACAGCTACAGTGTACTCATATAAATAAGATAAATCTAAAAAAAAAAAAAAAAAAGTATAAGGGCATTAAATATAATAGTAAACAAACCGTTTCTCCATTCCACAATATGTTGTCAACATCAAAAAATTCATGCTGAAGGGAGGAGGAAGACATTTTCTTCAACGATTTAGCCACTGGTAAAGAATTCATGCTCCTGTAAACACCTCTAAAGGAACTCATTGAATCCTTAAAAAAAGAAAAAAGGGGGTTGGGGATTTAGCTCAGTGGTAGAGCGCTTCCTAGCAAGCGCAAGGCCCTGGGTTCGGTCCCCAGCTCCGAAAAAAGGAAAAAAAAAAAAGAAAAAAAATGACAGCAGGGGACAAGATAGCAAATGAGTGTGATGGGCATGCATGCTTGGAGGATGACGTGATGGGACATCAGGATAACTGACACTACTAAATGGGGGGAATGCATGGTGCATAGGACATAGTGGTCACACTTGTAATCCCAGCACTTCCAAGGTCAAGGCCGAATGTCAAGGCCGAATTGCTTTGTGTTCCTGGCCCACAGAGTGAGACCTTGCTTCGGAACAATGGAGACAGAGCAGATAAATCATGTTACACAGCATATACATCTCTGGTACATAGACACGGATATATATACTTTTTTTTTTTTTTTTGGTTCTTTTTTTTTTTCGGAGCTGGGGACCGAACCCAGGGCCTTGCGCTTCCTAGGCAAGCGCTCTACCACTGAGCTAAATCCCCAACCCAGATATATATACTTACATAGAGCATATTTATTTGGGTAAGGCTCCTCCCCCACCCAGCACTGGGGATGGATCCCAGAGCCTCACCCCGGAGCTACACTCAATCTAGAATTTAGCCACGTAAGCTTAGTTCTCTTTCTCACAATGTTTTTAGATTGTGTGTGTGGGTATGTGTTCATGAGTGCACGTGCCATTGAAGGTTGTACTCCCTTACCTAAGATGGTTGCATTGCCTTTGTTGGACAGAGGAGGAGAAGAGGGATCTCTAAATCTGAATGGAACATGCTTAGCCCGAAAGGTTACGAAATTACAGTAAGGAGTGGAGGGGGGCGTGTTGGATGAGGAAGGAAAAAGCCCTAACCTAATATATCAGAAGCTTGTTGATGCTCATATGTGGCAGGGCATTTGGTTGCCTTTATATAGGGTCCACCTGATGCACCCTTATTCAGTCTTCCCTGAAACCTAAACAGAGAACATGTATTAAGACTGCTGGGGAGGCTGGAGAGATGGCTCAGTGGTTAAGGGCACTGGCTGCTCTTCCAGAGGTCCTGAGTTCAAGTCCCAGCAACCACATGGTGGCTCACAACCATCTATAAAGGTATCTGATGCCCTCTTCTGGCATGTCTGAAGATAGTGACAGTGTACTCATATACATACAATAAATAAAAACTCTTAGGGATTTAAGAAAAAAGCCTTTTAGGATTCAAGGGTCTCACACAGGATAGGACAGGATTTCTTCTGCCTCAGCAATTGAATCTTGGCCAGTCTGTTACAGTGTCTAGAAGATATATCCACATTAGCTGTAAGTGCAAGCCAACTGGGTGTAGTGGTGTAAACCAGTGATCCCAGCATTTGGGAGGCTGAGGCAGGAGGATCATCTGTTACAGTATCTGGAGTACAAGGTTAGCCTGGGCAGGCCATTAGAAGACACAGATATGGGGTTGGGGATTTAGCTCATACCAAGACCCTGTCTCATTGGTGTGGAGCATACTAAGCCATAGCTAAGAAAGCAATTAAGAATACGGAAGTTTGGGGGCTGGAGAGGTGGCTCAGCGGTTAAGAGCACTTACTGCTCTTCCTTAGGTCCTGAGTTTAATTCCCAGCAACCACATGGTGGCTCACAACCATCTGTAATGAGATCTGATGCCTCCTTCTGGTGTGTCTGAAGACAGCAGCTGTGTACAAAAATACATAAAATAAATAAATCTTAAAAAAAAAAAAAAAAAAAGAATACAGAAGTTTGCCTCCCTGGTCCAGAGTAACTGCTTTCAGACCTCACAAAGCACACCCACCCAGTCCCAAATGCATCAGGAAAA